>NC_139837.1:6334091-6804091 GCF_963691815.1 Echiichthys vipera | reverse complement strand
TATACAGTCTATGGTCAAAACAGATGTTCAAACACGCTTTCTTTTTTTTTCTTTTACTGGGCAATAACTCCCCGTCGCAACACTTACTCTAAGGATCATACACCATTTATTTCAGTAGAGACTTACTGAAGTGGGAAATGAAGCTGTTCATAGCTCGGTCGCTAACAGGCCAATAAGTCCCCACTTTATTATATTTGCACCATCGCCTCCCATCTCAATACTGCCTGCGAACCTTTCCTCTTCTGTGTTGCAGCTTATACTACCTCGACTGCACAAATTTGCAGTTACAAGTTCACCAATGTTGAACTTTGAACTCAAACGATTTACAAAGATTTACTTTAGCACCACAAGTGTGTCCACTAAACACAAAATCTTGCTGTTTTATATGCCGGTGTGACCCGGCCTCAAAGATCCAAGGACTGAACCTAAGTACTCAGCTCGTAAAGGAGTTAAAAGGTCAGAAATATATATCGAATGACCAGGCCCAGGTGTGCTTAGAAGTTATCAATAAAATCTTGAGAATCCCTTCTAAAATACAAAGGTGGACTATGGTAAATGTGTTAAAACTGGCGTGACATGTTTCCTCGTTGTCTCCTTGGCTCTGACAGGAATACAGTAAATTACAGCAGTCAAGAGGAGATGATTTGCATACAAGGGACTCAAACGACTGAAAGTTACCGAGGCGTGTTTTCTTTTTACTTGTCAGTTAAATCGTTTCAAGAATTCCTCTCAAAATTCATGGGATGACCTGATGCGACACAGAGTAACCTCTGCTAATAACAATGGAAAAAAAACGTTCTCAAAAGTTTGTAATGGCTGCGATGGAGCTTTCAATTGCACCACATTGTCGTCAGTCTTTGAAAACTGGATAAATAACGTCTTTTGAGAAACATAACTTAAAGAAATGAGTGTATCTGCACGTGCTCATCTTCCCTCTTTCTCCTTGGGTGTCGAAAGCCTTAAGTTAAACAAAGCTAAAATCATTTTTAGGCATTCTCATCTTACGGGGAGCAACTTGGCCAAGTATATCTGAGGTCAGTGAGCCTAACATGTTATTTAGTGGTAAACCACAAGTGAAAAGAAGATCCAGAGTGTGGGGCCAACGAAAATTCTTTAAATGTCAGAAGCTACTGATATGAATCTCTGCGAATAACGTGATGATAATAATTATATACTGTCAGGGTTAAACCTTCCTGTACTCCCTGTGACGGGTTTGATAAGAGTTGACGGACACGACTGCACTTCACGCCTCAGGCCCTCTCAATGTGCAGAGGCTACAGTCAGGCAGGAACAGACACGCCGAACCCTCGAGAAAAAGAAGATGGTAATTACTTTATTAGCCCTTACACACACTGGCTGGGATATGTTAATATGTACAATGTCTTCCCTCCAAAGAGGTCAGAAAACAGGGTCCTCTAACAACGCAGCTGCCTAAAGAAGTTTAGTGCCGAGTTGAAGTGAGCACCAGCAGAAATCGATCTGTTTACCTCAGGGGTTTTACCTTTACTGTGTAGTTAAGCACAGTTACTTGTAGTATGTTTAAAATGGAAAAGAACATCATGTACATTTGGGTGTATCCGCTTTCACACATCTAACAACATTCAGAGATACAAGCAGAGATATTATCAAGTTATCAAGTTAAAAGGCATCTGCTTTTTGATGCAGACTCATCTCTTAAAGTTCACATCTTCTGCTCTTTTTCAGGTTTCTAATAGAACATGTTTACATGCCTTAATATTCAAAAACATTATTTTTCTCATACCTTGTACATGTATTCACCTTCTGTGAATTTTTTTTTTTAACAACATGGGACCTTTAACCTTTGAAGTTATAATAGTGCAAACTGTTCTCATCAAGAGAACATGATTTAAAAGAAAAAGAATATATATATAAATATGATATACAGGAAAAGAAAAGGTGTGTCCTTTCATTTAGACTAATACTATATACACTGGAGCTCAACGTTAGAGAAAAAATTGTAAATGCTTATTATTCTGAAATACTGTTAATGTTGAATTGTTCAAAATTAGATATAAAAAACAGGGAATAAACTCTCACTACTCAAAGTGATCACTGACATGCACCTTATCTCACTTGCACATTAAAATCCACATTGCACATTTTAATATAGTGTTTTATCTGCAATACTGTACTTCTATTTTATAGTTGTTCATATTTTGTATTTTATATTTTATCTTATTTTTAGTACTTCTGATTGCTCTGTACCGCTGCTACGATGACCTAATTTCCCCTCGGGGATAAATAAAGTTATCTATCTATCTATCTATCTATCTATCTATCTATCTATCTATCTATCTATCTAACAGCTGTGGCTATACCACTAATGTACTAGCATGTTTTTTTAAATAACCAGGGCACTTCAACAAAAACAGTGAGCAGAATTAGAGAACAGTAACCCCGGCGTCAGAAGAGAAGATTTAAACGATGTTTTCTTAGGCTGTAGGATTCAAAAAAGAATAGGAAGTGTAGAGGCATCTGCGCCCACAGGACATCACTAGTTTCTCACACTGCTCTGGTTTGATCTTGGTCCATTCTGACTCAGTCTCTTCCACAGTTCAGTAACTGTAATGGGTTTCTTAGCCATTACTTTGTCACTAAGGATTTCCCAGAGATTCTCTATGGGGTTTGGATCATTGCACTCTTTTTGCTGTAAAACACACATTGTGGTAAACACAGGTGACTCCTTGACTCGCTGGATGGTCCGCAGCCGAGCCACACTGCCCAAAGCGGCTGTGTGGCTCGGCTTTGAGTGATCCCATTTTTAAGCAGTAGCTCCTAGACAGTTACGTTGAGTGATCTTTTTTTCATGTTTATTTTTGAGTGGGCTTTACACTTTTCAAAGCAATCCATTACCAAGCTGTTTCAGTGCAGAAACATGCCTGTGTACGATTCCTTATTTTGACACAATAGAAAAATCAATCAACAGGTGAAGGCCGCTAGGTTTTTAAGAGGAGGAGGAGCCTGCGAGGGTTTCTCCCAGCAGAACATGTTCCAACCGGGAGACTTGAAAGCTTGTCACATATGACCTGATTGCAAAACAAAATAACAGTTTCCACGCCCAAGGGCTCCCATTGTACCAGGTGTGTGTGTAAGCTACATCTGGTAGGTGGTGGTTTATCTATCTGGATGTTTTCAGTCAGGGTGTAGGGGTTTGGAGCAACGAGAGAAAGACCAGGACCCCCCTCCCACCCCTTCCACACCCCATTCCAGTTCCTTACCGTAAATGTGTGGTTAACCAAAAAAAGCTGCTGGTGGGGGCAGAGCAAATCTTCAGGGAAGTGCACTTTGAAAAATCCCATTTTTTGGTGATGTTGAGGGCATTGTGGATTTGTTTAGACCGAGCCCATGACTTAATGATTATTATGATTTATTTTGTGCTTTTGTGTGCTGCCCTCTGGCTATACACAAGCTCAGAAGCTCAAAAGTCAACCTCTGCTCTTCTGAGACAAAAGAAAGAGGGACAGAGATAGAGCGGGAGGGGGAATAGAAGGCCAAAAAAGAGGCTGTGAATGAAAGAAACAGATAGCAAGAGAAGGAGAGTGGGAGAGAGAGAGAGAGAGAGGGGGAATGACAGAAACAGCACAAGAGCGAGAGAGCAGAGAGAGAGGAGAAGAGGAGGAGGAGGAGGGAGTGACTGAGCATTGCTTTTCAAGAGCAGAGAGAACAAAGACTCCTTTGTGTGCAGTGCTGAGAGAGTGAAGTGGAGCCAGGGCTTAGGGAGTGTTTAACAGTGTACACCGACTGCATTCCTGCAATGTGATTACAAGACTCTTTTAATTTATACTCAGGAAATGGACTTAACTCTTCCCTCTCCTTGCATTCCCTTCCTCTCTACCTGCCTCTGTTCTCTCACGTGCTTCTTTTAGTGTTTTAATGAGTTGTACCTAGTCAGCTTAAATTGTTCCACTATGTGTGCCTTTTGTTTTTTTTGGTGCATTCTTACATTGCAGGTCATTTGTGTTAAGCTTTGCACACTGACCTGCCTGTGGCCCAATGATTACAAACTCGTTCAGCGCAGCCAAACATTGTTGAAACTAACGAAACTTTATTTTAAATTCTGAGTTTTCATACTGTATCGGAATTTTCAGAAATTAATAGAAAATAGTTGATATTTCACATCGATACGAAGGGAAATAAGATGATTTTTTTCAGCCTTAAAGCTACGTTAAGGTGCCCCATGGAGTTCTCTAATAAGCTCACCACAACGCAAGGTGTTGAATTAATCGTGCTTAACTGTTTGCATTGTTGTTTACGTTCATTTGCTAAAAGGCTCCTTGTCCGACAGGCTTGGGCATGCTTTGAACTCGTGGTGGGAGTGGCACCTGAGCGAAAAAAGAGCACAATCCTCCTGCCCGGGCTCTTGGCATTCTGCTCACATGCTCCGAGGCTGACCAGTCACCAATTTGATGACCTGTTAGCTAGACTAGCTGCCAGGCTCTCCGGTGAGTAGTAGTTTCATAATTGGAGGGCCAAAATCTGTAAATATTCACTGTATCTAGCAGGTCACATGTCGACTGAATTGATCTGGTTTTCGATAGCGCCATGAATGCAAAATAAACTGATTTTGCCATCATTAAATTGCAATAAAAGTATAAAAAGGACGCTGAAATAACTACATTATGACACAGATTTGTAAAAAGTCTCAATTCATGTGTTCTCAGGTCTTCCTGCAAAACGACAAGCAAACAGCTTAAGATATGCTAAGATGCTATGCAGGCAAATTTCAGGGCTGACAGGCTTTCATGACACAGAGTCACGTGACTGTCTCACTCGAGTTGAAAACGTTTTTATCTTTTCGCGTCTTTACATTGACTTGGATGTAATCGTTAAAGGTTTGCTTCGCGTTGGGTGTGTACGCACCATGAGGGGTTAAATAAAGAAATCCGAAGGCAGATAGACCATCAAATCGACTGAAAAACAACTTCTGCTCCTGCTTTAAAAACACCACAGCATTGTTTAGCAACTCGAGTGCCATTACATATTCTGGACGGCCTCCATTATCTAATTTGGCAAATAACATTTGGGCCTCACTGTTCGCCTGACTCGGCTTGCCAGAAAGTCAGAAAGGACTGCTGGAGAGGTGGAACGAATGGAGGGGGAGCAGAGATGTGGAAGATCTGGAGGATCTGGAGGCCGGGGTCAGGGCAAATGGACCGTCAACCTCTGGCCCCGCTGCTGAAAAACCCCGGTCCGTGTCTGGAAGTGATCATCACAGCTGCTTGTTATCAGGAGGAAACATCTGATCTCAGATCATCGGCTCCCCTCCTCCCTCTCCCTGTCCCTCTCCGTAGATGAAGACAAAAATGCAGTCTCAGTGTGTCCTCCTTACATGAGATTGGCCACTAACTGCTTCTTTTACAGCACACTTCCTCTCCCTGTTTTGTTATTCCATCCCTCGCCCCGCTCCCCCACACCTACCACCCGCGGTATTCATACATTCAAATGTAAGATAAAACTCCTCGCATTTCTCTCTCTGCTCTAAATCCTCCTCCTTGCTGTGTGATTTACTTTTTTCCTTTCCCTCTCTCTCCAGACACCTCTGCTCAGGCCCTCGTTCCAGTAATGAGGCTCCGCATTGTCCGCATCGCTCTCAATCTTCCATCAAACGCGGTGAAAGAAGAAATATATTTCACCGAGGCTAAAGAAACCCGGGGGTGGGCTCAGAAACAGAATGCATGAAACAAGAAAAGAAAAGTTTTTTGAAAACTCTTTAAAAAGCAGGACAGGCCAGCTCCCACCCACCAGATTAGCTTCTCCTCAGAAAGACGGTATAAGGATTTAATTAGCCAACCGTTTCTGCATGGCTCATTATTCACTCTCCCTTTTTCTTTTATCTGTATTTCAATATGCCCACTCTGCATTTTCCAGACCACCTCAAAACCTGAACTCTGTTGAGTTTTTGTGTGTGTCCTTTTCTTATCCCTAATCAGAAATGCAGGTCTGCGGTGAAAGGAAGGGCTAAAAGGGTGAGATGAGCGAGGAGGGAAAGCGTTTCGAATCAGTAAGGAGGGCGAGGGGTGTTACAGTATATTGTCCATCAAAAACAATAAACGGTTTTATATTCAGCCTGGATTAAGCACCCAATCAACAGGTCTTGAGTGCATGAAGAACCACATGAGGAGCTTATGTGTGTGTATCGAGACGACTAAGCAAATTTATGTGTGTGTGTGTGTGTGTGTGTGTGTGTGTGTGTGTGTGTGTGTGTGTGTGTGTGTGTGCGTGTGCGTGTGCTAGTGTGTACAAATGCGTAGCTTGTGTATTTTGGGTGTGCCCCAGTGGTGCTGATATATTGGAAAACTGCATCTGTTTCTCTCAATTTAGCACGAAGCTACTGTGTTTGATCACCAAAAGCAGATGTACATTCAAGAATGCCATCCGGAGTGAATACATTTGAAAATGTTGGAAAAAGAAGCTACTTCTGGTTCTGCTGCATCGATTTCGATGCTTTTTTTTTGGTCCAACAGGAGTGCAGTGCTCTGACTGACTTTCCTGAACCCTGCTATGATTTCATGACATTTGCAGTAAGAATCTTTGGCTCAAGTAGTTTGCACATGCCCAGAAGTAGAGTTTGAAGTGTTAACTTATATATTTCTGGTGGTTCAGTGTCAACGTTAAATGTATACAGCAACGCAAGACACTTCCTTCCAAAATGATCCACATGAGCGTTTTCCGATCTTCCACCTTCGCTGGTTAAGGTTTGGTTAAGTTTAAGCAACTAAAGCAGTTTGGTAAAGGTTAGGGAAACACAGTGAAACATTGAATATCGTTGGGATGTGTCTGCTGTCAAAGCTAGACGATTTGCACACTCAGTCATCCACCTCTACCTTCACTCCAAGGCTGCGTTCAGACTGACATTAAAGTAGCACTGTGTTTACCTTGCAATAATTGTGACGAATGATGATACAATTGCCATCATGACCCGTTCCCCTAGTTGTAAAATTCTTCCTCCTCATATTATTAACCGCTGTGCAGTGTTTTTGGAATCCGATAAACTCATGGATTTGTCACACATGCAGTGCAACCCCGAAATGATCTAGACCTGTATGTGAGAGCGCAAATGTCAGAATTAGTTGGACCCGAAGTTACATGAACTTTACCCTCCCAGCTCAGAAGTACAAAGTCTGTGAGCCCATGTGTGTATAGAGTAGGTCATTGTCCGGAGAGTTTACAGTGAGCGAATGGGCGTGTTGATGATGTTTCTATCATGCGGCTCGCATGAAATGGGAAGAAAACATTTGTGGGTAAAGGAGAGGGGTGATTTACACCAAAATGTCTAACTTAAGAGACGACGAGATAAGTGAACCCTCTGTCAGTAAGGACTGACACCGAAATCATCAGACGAATTAAAGGAACGCAAGCGACTCGGTTGTTTATGACCAAATTCTGAACCAAAGTGGCTGCGGTGTAATCATGCATCATGCATCATGACCTAGCTCCTGCCCACTCTATTCGGGAAGGTTTTCAAGTAAGTGGGAACGCCTCTGAAACGTACAATCTGCTGTTGTGTACAACATTTGTGACTTTTGGATCATCTGACCTAAAATAAGACGCCCCTTGCAGGTCAGTTTTAGGGTTTGACGGTGCTTGGTTGGCCACAGGAGGGGGCGCTTGTCAAGAATTTTCGAACGAAAAACTTGGAAAACCTTTAATATGTGCAATAAATTACATTTTTAAAATCCCGGCTATAATTATTAGCATGCTTTCAAACGCTCCCAACTAAATCTGAAACAGCTGACGTTAGCGAGGAATGAGGTGCAAAAGAGTGAATGAGTTCAAAGAAAGTGAAGAGCGAAAAAGAGCTGGACAATTTTGGAGGAGGCAGCTCAGTGTGCCCGAGGGTCTGTTTTGTCAGTTGAAGGAAGAGAAGAGGATGAAGGAGAGAGGAGTGGGGGAGTAAAGGCGGGAGGAGGCAGGAGGGGAGGGAGACATGGTGAAAGTTAGTCCGTATGAAATCCCTCTCTTTTTCCCTTTACATCAAAGCTGAGCCTGGCAATACATTTCAAAGAGGCAATCTGCATTTCCACGGGCTCCTCCTGACCCTGCCACCACCACCACCACCTTCCTTTTCCTCTCAAACCTCTCCACCAACCACCAACCACTCTTCTATCCCACCCACACCTTTCTCCTCCACTCTCACAGCAGGACCATTGTCATCCACTCACATTATCGACCCCCCCCCCCACCCAAACTGTAACCCCGTCCAGACCGCTTGCCCCCGCAACTCCCTCCACCCTAACGTCCTCTGTCACTCTTCCCATGTTGAAGCAGCAGAAAGACCAGTATCTGGTGGCTGTTATAAAAAGAAATTCAATAACAAATACAAAAACACAGTACTTTCTTTAACATCATGGCCTTTTCCTGATTACATTCTCCAGTAAAGTCAGAGGTTAAGTTCAAGGACAGCATAGCACCTCTGTATCATTCATTATTTAATATAAACCTACTTTGGAATTTATTGTGGAGAACTGGTAACGTCATAACTTATCAATACTACAGTCTATAAATAATTTAGCCCCAGGGAACGTGTAACGTAACGTGGGTTTCGGTACCCATTCTTAGGTGCAACCCGACAAACCTGATCAACATTACTCACTTCAGCCACTGTTCATACAGGCAGTTCTCCATACAGGTGGATATGATAAGATATTTGTAAATCTAAAACACATGACAGGTTTCAGCTTAAAGAAAATGACATCATGCTTTAAAATAGGTTTACCTGTTCATTGGCAAATGTACGCTAAATGTGTTTGTGTGAGCTGCTGCTGGATAGTAACATTTTCATTAGTGTGGAGGTTTCTGTGGGTGTTGGTTGACCTTTCGTTCCACTGCTGGCTGCTCAGTGCCAGCAACTCTGCTGGTTCAGTTGCATGCTTTGTGGGTTTCTGATCAAAATCTGACCTATCTTTCTGGGTCAAAATGTGCTCTGAGAAAAATCTCCTCACCACAGATTAATACTACAGTGGCCCAAAGGGGACAAATTAGTGGATTTGACAATGAGTCCTTTATGAAAAATGTGGTTATTTCTTCAAATTCAAAAACCTTTTTCTAAGTTTGTTTTGTGTGCGTGGTTTAACATTTAACTATTCACTATTACTCACTAAACATATACCACATATGATGCACAAAAACACTGCTACTGTTACTATCTTTGCCTGTCTACCTGTGTTCCACTGCAATGGGCCTCCCACACATCATCAAGCGCTGGCCTGGTTGTCTGTGGGTGAAAAAGACGTGTTGGGCGAGTCTGAAAAGGCCAAACCACAAATGGAGAACATCTCTGAAAGGCCGACGGTCATGGCCAAGGACCTGGGTTTCCATACCCACTGCTGTGGAGCTGGACTGTGAAAGAACTTCCTCTGGAAGACTTAGAGAAGAGCCAGAGTAGTCGTGATGCATCGGATACAACACACTGTGGTCGGCTACTCTAATGTGGTTGGAAAAAGACACACAGAAGATGACAAATGATACAAAGAAAGTGTGAAAGATAAAATAGAGCGAGAGAGTAAGGCGAAGGCAGAGAGATGAGACACGGTGACATCTAAGAGAAATTCAGTCGAAACCACATCGCTATTAACTCTGAGATCAAGTTCAGAATTTGTGATTTTAAAAAAGGAAGTCCGTTTGTTTGGCCTAGTTTGGTAGCAGCATACTGAGTTTTAGCTTAAGATGAGAAGAGCAGCTTTCCTATTCTGGCAAGTTATCTGGTCTGGTGAAAATTTAAGTTGGGAGAATAACTAAGCTAGCAAAGTTAGAGAGCAATTTAGAGTTAGTTAGAGGAACAATTTGATACTGGAAGTCAGTCACATTAGACATACAGTATTTAGCCACTGTAAATACAAAATATATTATCTAAAACTCAGATGCATGGGGCTACACACTGAAAGTGCCACTGCAGTAGTATAACACAAGATGGTGTGTGTGTGTGCGTGTGTGTGTTTATGTGGATGTGTTGCTAGAGAGCAAATGTTTATTAATGACAAACCACCGCGCAGTGGCTTAAAGCCAGATTGCAAACTTCATCGTCCAATACAGTTGTTGTTCTCCACCTTGATGCTGACATTTAAGCTGCTGATAATCACAATGCTACTACTGAACATGATATTTCATATGGTATGTGAGCATGCAGGAATTGAGTTAGTCAAAGCAGTGTGTCGCAGGATGGCGGTGTATTGCATCACAGAAAAAGTAAAGCCATTGTTTTTGTTGTTCTGCCAAAGCCTAATGCAATATTTATTGAGCGCAAAATAAATTTAGCCCCAGCCCTCTCTGTATTTTTTATTATTTTTAACAGAATCTGTTTTTTCAAAGCCTTGTTTGTTGATTTTTTCTTCTTGATGCCAATCTTAAATTTATTGGCTTTTTATTCTTTACTGTGTGGTGAAACCAAAGGAAATTTTCCACATTGTGGACAATAAAGTTTCTAGCTAACTAACTTATTGGAAAACTTAAGTTTCATATTGCATCTTGGTTGCAGAATTACTTCTACGTATAAATCATCTTGAATCCCCTCACAACACAACACAACACAACACAACACAACACAACACAACACAACACAACTCATTCAACCACCTCTCTGTTTAGACAATAGCAGGATTTGGGAGGTATGGGTGCACTAGTCCAGATTTCACGCTCCTTCGGTCACAGCGGAGAAGGGTTTGACCCCGGCAGCACTGTGCTAGCACTCAAGACACTGGACTCAATTCAACAGGGTCCTAAAATATGAAACACCCTGCTGTGGACAAGACCTCTGTGTCCCATTCGTCTTTTTCTCCCCCCCACTTCCCTTTCTGTCCTTTGTCTCAGTATTTACAGTGAATTCAGTTCTCAGCTATTGCTCACGCCGCTGACACTGAAATGTTTTGGTTGGCAGCATTTTGACTTCGCTTCAGGGAGAGCTCCCGGCAAAACACTCTAGGTGCAGTTATAATTTGGCACGGATTATACGCCTGTAGTTATTATTAGCTGGAAAACTTTGATTAACTTTATGTAATAACTGAATGGAAAGATCTACTTTGTATGTTTCCACCAGAGGAGTTTACCACAACAAACGGGCATGGCGGAGGGTAAAAACAACTCAAAATGACTTGGAAGTCTGGTATCTTCAATAAAAAACAGTTGTATTGTTGTTTATTGTTGTGATTCGGGAGTTGGGTTCTTTGTTTTTCAACCACAACAACACTGATCCCAGCACAAATGATAAAAAAAGAATTGAGCTCGGCAGAGGATTTATCAACGGAGTAAAATGGGCTTTGCCAAAAGTCTTGTTTGCTCTTGTTTACTTCTTCTTCATAACTATAGCCCAAAACACAAATGGTCCCCTTCCAAAAAGACAAAAGAGCCACACGCATTTTATTTAGGAAAAAGCTGTGCGACATGGAAATGAACAATACATCTTTTAAAGCTATCCGTGTGTGAACCTGTTTTGGAAATTTTGGTTAAAATGAGACAACATCTAAGCAACAAGAAGACCTGGAAGTTCGCTCAGGTGCTAAGCCAGATCTAATAATAGATACTCATCTCAATAAATACTAGAAGACATTCTGGGCGTGCCGCATTTCACCTTGGCATTGATCCTATTGGCTGAGTTGTGTTAATGCCCTGGATCGTACGAGCACAGACGGGCAGGACGTCTAACTCACTCCTCCCTCACTTCACCACAAATACCACTTATCCATTTATTACTTCTCTTAAGTAATGAGAAAGTAATAATGTTCTTTATGACGGCTTTAATACATGTTATTAACAAAATCATACCCATAGACGATATATATAAGAGATGTGTGATGTTTGATGACTTCATTTGCACTTATCAATGTTTATACTAACCACAGATCAAATAACAACATGTGATGTTAAAGGGGTTGCTATAAGTGATGAACCCACAGAAAACGATCACCCAATCCTGCAATTCCTCTCGGCTCTACAGAGCATTTTAGGGTCTTTTTGCATATTGTTTTGATTTTCTGGTCTCCCAACTTTAACAGAGCTTAAAGGCCAGAAACACGGCTGTAATATTATTATAAAGTAGCTCTCTCTCTCTCTCTCACTCTCTCAGCTCCGGGGCTGGTTTAACAAAGACTGACTTTGACTTTGGGTTCGATCTAACTGCTAGTCAGACTTTAGATAGATGTCTATATTTGGTTTAAAATTAGGTGCAGGAATGGAACCAGAACCTTTTCCATGTTGATGGAGTGTGATTTTTGAGCAGCTGTTTCCAGCAACAACAACAAGGCTGTAATAAAAACATTATACACTATCTGCATAGCACCAAACAGCAGATATACAGTACAAAGTTTACTTGAGAACAAATTTGGGCCTTTAGCAGCACAAGAGAGTTGGTGGAGACCGAAAACAGAGCCCATTGGGGTCAGGTGGCCAGGCGCACAACTCAAATGAATGATAATGTTGAGCTGTGTCTGCTGGATGTGTATATAGATACCTGTTT
The DNA here is from genome assembly GCF_963691815.1 of Echiichthys vipera. Classification (NCBI taxonomy): domain Eukaryota; kingdom Metazoa; phylum Chordata; class Actinopteri; order Perciformes; family Trachinidae; genus Echiichthys; species Echiichthys vipera. The sequence goes on along the minus strand of NC_139837.1, from coordinate 6,791,622 downwards.
GCTAATATGGCCTAACAACTTTTTAAGCTAATAAAAGTTTCAAATACAATTTTAGCAAAAGCCATTCAATAATTTAGTGTATGCATTTTCCTTCTCTTATGTCTGGCTATGTTTGACTGCTATTTCTGTCTGCTGAGATCTCGCTCTCAGTGAGATTACCTGATTAAATAAAGGTTATATTCAGTCCCACAGCATTTAGAGAAGGTACTGAAACCACAACTACTCCCACTCGTTTTTCGCTTTAGTTTTGTCTTTTTCTCGCTTCTCAGTTTCACAAAGCACCTCTGGAACATACAGTACCGTGCCCGGTGAGATCTACCACACTAACAGTAACACTAGAAGAAGTATTATGCCCTCTGTTAATATGTATGGGTAGCTCAAATCAAGCTATTTGAATGGCTCATAGCTATGGTATAATAACCACATACAACAGCTATTATGTCTAAATTCCTTTGCACAGTTAGATATCAGTTCAGTATCACTCTGCACCTGAGGGGGAAAAAAGTAAGACTAAGGAGTGAATTTAGCAGTGCCAATCTCCTTAAAAAAGTCAATATAATTTGAAGTGTACAGAATATATTGACCATATTTTAGCTGCTTTACCTTGCCATCTGACTCCTTTCAGAACTGGGAACTAAAATACCTTTGCTCCCTTAAAATCCACCAGACTCCTTTAATAAAAACAGTAATTTTACCTTACAGGACAAAGGAGTGGCTGGCCAACAGCTGCTTTGATTTGTTAGTTAGTTTGAGTTGTTGTGGTGCATCCGAACCATCTCTCTAACCAAAAGAAGCAGCCTATGCTAGCTGCTAGTGTAGGCTACTTCCATAGCAACCACCTCAATAAAGGTTATGTATAGAAGCCAGGCTATGAGGGCCTATTTATTCTTAACATTATTATTTACTAATAAAAATCTATTTAAATTGGAATGTGCCTATAATTTTAATATTGCCAACTTAATGACCGTTTTATAAAAGCAATAACTCACGACAGGCCTTGGAATGTTGTGTTTGGCCCAACGTGAAGTAACGCCCCTTAGCTGTGATATATTCACGATCAACAAAACACGGCATGTCATGAGTAATTGCCTAATTATACTATCACCTTTTCTGGTGCTGACAGCTGCATGACAAATGACAAACGTATGACATTATGTAACTGTTTGTTTTGTTATTTCAGCTCATCTAAAAGGTTTCACAAACTCAGCCCAACCCCTGAAGTTTCTCAATCCACCAGGGAGCCAAAAATATTCTTAAGACTGGAGTTTTGCCCAACAGCAACATAGTCTAATTCATAATGCATAACCAACTACATCATACTATTTCACCGCAGTGTGTGATTGCATCCATAAGCAGCCGTGTTGCTGCTTCGTGTTCTCATCTCCGTGCGAGGTTAATATCCCTGGGACACCTGGGAGTAATTTGCCAGCAATGTGGGCTCTGATGAATCCGGAACACAGATTTAGATTTAATAATCTAAATTGGAGGGATTACAGGAGTGGAAAGACAAGTGCGCCTCCTCGCCTGGCTTCACCTCATCTTCGTTTTTTACCCCCAGCCCCTGCGCTACAACCTTCATCATCACCATCACCACCATCCCCTTCCTCCCCACTGCACTCTCCTCCATGACCCTGTAACCCCTCCCCAACATCACTCATGGGTCATCAGTAAGAAGAAAGGGGGATTTAACGGCTAACTTGGCCCAGGAAGGCCCGTGGAGGTGGGGGCCAAGCACGTCTCGGAGAATTCCAGGCTTCAGCTGACTCTCCCCCTCTTCCCTTCCCACCGCGCTTTTCTGTTCCCACTGAGCAGAAGAGAGAAAACATCTCCCCTCATTTGGGGGGGGGGGGGTTGATTCCTGAGGCTGGAGAGCACGTCTGTCAGGAGTCCACTGATGAGGAACAGAGACACCAACTCTCTCAACGCACGATCTTGTACACACATGGAAAAAGGTCTTACTTAAATCAACGGTTTGGCATTTTTCAGAAATATGCATATTCCTCTCATGCTTTGTGTTTGATGAGAACGGTAAATACGTAGCTGGATCCAGTGGACAGTTAGCTTAGCATAAAGGGGGAAACAGCTTGCTATCTGTTGTTTGTTTGATCTTTACCGTTTGCAGTCTTTATGCTATGCTAAGCTCACTTTCTCCGGACTCATGTTGAATGGACAGATATAAAAGTGGTATGAATGTTCTCTCCAAGCAAGAAAGCGTATAAGCATATTTCCCAAAATGTACACACCTGATTAGGAATTGTTAGCTAAATTGCTCCTGCAAACGTTTAACATACTTTATTGCATGCTTTATTTTGATAGCTGTAACAAAATATGCTAGCAGCATTTAGATCGTTTTGACCTCGGTGTACCGAGGTTTATAATAAGGTCGTCTCTTCGTCTTAACTTTGATACAATACTAGTAAAAAACAATGCTCGATACCGCTGCAGAAATTTTAAAAAGAGATAGGCAAACAAAATAATGTATTAGCAACCTGTACCCATGTGCTGGTACAGAAAAAGTCACTTCTAGATGCCAGAAGGGTACTTTACAACAACAGTTTCTCTAAGGTGCACTTGGATGTACCATGAAGTCCCATTAGAGCCCACAAGCATTACTGTTCGTTGACATAACTCATAGGAGAGGCAATATGTTGTCATAATGATGACTTCAGGTAAGCAGGATTTAGCTGCATGCTACCGTGTGTGGGTGCGCTACAGGATGACCTATACACTTTTGTTACGTTTACGCTAGCACAGGAATCAAATTGCTTTGTAGAGACACCAGGAAGTTACTGTTGACAGCCAATAAATAGTCTACTAAACATGCCCTGTAATCCTTACACTAAACAAAGGAGAAACAATGAGTTTAAGAGAGGCTGGTGGTTGTTTTGTTATCTTTGGACAGAACCAGACTAGTTGTTTCCAGTCTTTATGCTAAGCTACGCTAACCAGCCCCAGCCTCTAGCTGCGTATTGGCTGTAGGCTACAGACATTAGAGTTGCATCAACCTTCTAAATCTCAGCAAGAAAGCAAATGTATTCCCACAAATGTCGAGGTAGTCGTCTAACAGCCTGCTTTAAGGTGCCTTCTGCAAATCAACAATAACTTCACAATATCGGCAGAGCAAAACAAGGATTTGAGGAGTGAAATTAGACTTTGTTGTCCACGAAAAGAGACTAAAGGCTTAAAGGATCAAGCAGGAAATCACAAACGCAATCCCACCTTTTCTCTAAAGAGGCGCGTATCACCCATTGAGAGGGAAAGTCAGTGGAGGGTATTTGTTCGTTCCAGGACTCCTCAACTCACTGCTTCACTTCTGAGACAGCGCTGGCGAGGCCCGGGCGGGGGGTTTAGCCTTGAGGAGGTGGAAGAATGGAAAGAGGGTCTTGTAGAGTTATTCTCGCCTGATCAATAACGCTATTAAACACTAATGCATTCAGCGGAGGCAGACTCAATTTGATTGTGAAGCTTTATTTGAACATGGCAGGAAGCAGCAGCAGCACATCAAAGAGAGGCTTTGTGAGGAGAGGACCAGATTAGGGACTCTGACGCAAGGATGGACCCAGCCAAGAGGAGGCCATGAATACACACACACACACACACACACACACACACACACACACATACACACACACACACATACACACACACACACACCGCACACACACACACACGGAAAACTGCTTCAACACGCAAGCCATCACACTGCAAGGGCATTCAATCTAATTCCACATTTTCCGTTGGCTTTCACTGGATGTCTACAGGCACAGCTATGCAGAGGCAAATGTGCACACAAACACACAATACTCAAGCTTCAAGTTTACTTTTATACCTGCTGTTTAAAGGATGGGTAATGGCGTTGGGAAAAACGTGATAAGTGTATTTCACCACATTGCCCATTTTTGATGACCTACTATTATTCCCCAAGATGTTAAGGTTACAGTGGCCCTGTGTGATGAGGTCCACCTTGGTTTTCAGAGTCAGAAACAAACGGCAGGCAAACGTTTTAATGTGACTTAAATCAGTGATTCACAAACCTTTTAGCTTCAAAGTATCTTGACCAAAAGATTGATGATTTGTAAGATTGTTTCATTTGTAGAGAAAAAAAAACTGCGAATGGAATTGCGTCTCATTTGGTATTTGTTCAAACCTTGTCTCAGCCTTACTAAAGACAGACTTCACCTTATTTCAGGCATCTAACCAAAAACCCATTCAAAAAACCCAATTTGAGACAAAGTTACCGGAAGTGCAAACAGTCCGCGATTCCACTGTGCCTAGTCCGATTCAGGCAAGGGGTGGTGCTAGGTAGAGCATGAAGGCGGGAGGATATGATGTGGATTGAAATGCGCCATCAGAGCTAGTTCATTACTTGGTTATAAACAGGAGAGTCTCTTGCTGTTCTTTGAATTTGTCTGATGAGTTCAGTGTCGGTCCTTACCAAAGAAGTTCCTGAATCTCGTCGTCTCTCCAGTTAGAGATTTTCTTTGCCGTCTTTGTGTAAATCACCCTTCTATTTCCCTGTCGGAGGTTTGTTTTGCTCCACTGTTAGCTGACGCATGGTACAAATGTCATCAAGACAGCCCATTCGACTCCAAGAAAAAAAGCGGAGAATGCGTTCCCACATGGGCCCACTCAGAGATTACCCGCTCTTTGTACTAAGGAGCTCATTGGGGAAACTCTGTTTAAAGTCCGGTCCGACTCAATTGGATATTTGCGTTCACACATACAGCCTCGCCTGTTAATGTCTAGATCATTTCAGGTTTGCAGTGCATGTTTGAAAGGGGCGTAAAATCTGGGCCCCACTGCTCCATCTCTGTCAGGAAAGGAAAAGTTGGCCTGGGAGCAGACCGCTGGTATCACAGGTATATACTGTAGGTGGACCTGAAGGGGTCAACTTTGCTTTGCACAGTGGAGCGAAAGAAACCTTCACAACTGCGCATGCACACTGGGATAAACCCAATAGCAAAAGCTACAGAAGGATACACATATGTTCATAGAATCTGGGGTTAAAGTGCTTAATCAACTTTCCCTTCATTCGGAGAATCACAAAAACGAAGGTCATTTGGTGAGAAAAATACTGTAAAATAGACACAGAAGTTCTCAGACTTGGGAAATTCCACTATTCCAAGGAAATTGCCAAATTATCTTACGAAATAGTGTCTATCTGCACTTCACACAGTTAGTAATGTCTGAGACACAGCCAGAGGTTACATCTAAAACAAGGCAGATGTTGTTATTTGATTTGCATCCACGTCAGAGAAATAAAAGGCTGAAAAAGCACCTGGCTTAACTAAAAAATACAGCCACAGTCATTTATACAAAGTAGGTTAATGATAATTTCCTACAGCAGAGAGAAAAATTAATGTTCTGTAAAAACAACAGAAAACAGAAACTATCCACACTCCCACACATTACCCCCTGCCCCCCCCCCCCCCCCCATCCTCCTCCTCATCCACTCACACTCCACCCCCACCTCCTACTTTTACGACGCCCTGCTTCCTAATAAACTTTTGTGGTGTTTGGAATCCATTAGGAGCAATATCCCACTTCTCAAAACATCCTGGCTCATTCTGGGGGAATGGAGCAAGGAGACGGGGGAGCCGCGGGAGGGGAGGGCCTCAAATTTCCATTTCTATTGAAGGCAGACTGAGGGGGATTTGAGCATGGAGAGGACTGTAGGGCCGCTGAGTGTACAGTCTGATGGTGAAGAGAAAGAATGTCGCAGGGGAGATCTCAGGGGGAAACACACTGTTCAAGAAATAGCCTTTGAAAAGAAGCCATTTGTATACTAAGATAGTCTTTTGCTAAAGTGATGCTATGTTGTCTTAGTGTTGTTTTGAGAGTTTTAGAGCGTCATATCGAGATCTTAACGTGCATTTTCACTCAGAGACAAGTTTATAGCTACTAGCTTGTTGCAAAGACAGACAATTTGATCACTACAACACCAAACTGTGAGATGTCTTTTGGAGTTTAAAAAAAAAAAAGTTCAGACTAACAGGAGCCACATGTAACAATGAAATGTTCCTCAAATAAAACAAATGAACCATGTAGGTGTTGAAGGAGTCCTTCAGTTACTGGTCATAAATCTGTTTAGCACCAGTTAGCCAGGGAACTTTTGTTTTCTAAGTGCAGAGAGGGTCTTAGCCTTTCTCGGGGAAAGGACAATGAAAAGTGTCTGATTTCTCTCCTCACGGGACGATTTGACTCATCAGAACAAAAACAAGATATAAGTGCAGCTTCAATGCCACGGTCTCTGCTTTAAACACTGCTTTTGAGGAACTGAGAACTCATGATTGAAAGAACTTTTACTTTCAATTCTCCCCTTTATGATCTGCCTCTCTGTTCCACCTTTAAGTTTACAGGTATTGTCACAGGCCGCTTTTACTTATATGTATTCCCACCATATCAGTTCTAGTGGGTGTTATCCGGCTCCAAACAAACCTTTAATCCAATTCAGATAGCAGGCACTCAAGTGTCGCAACAATTGTTCCCACAGTGTGAAAGTAAGCCACTATCTGAAAAACACAAGAGCTGCAAGACAAATGTGTGGCAGAGAGCCAGCGGGGGGAGGTACAGGAGCGAGGGGCCTAAGATTACAGACAAAGCAGGAGTAAACAGTGCCTTCAGATAAAAAAACACGGCCGGGTACTTTTAACAATAGTTCTTTCCTGGCAGGGAGCGACAACAAAGCGCCTTCCTGTATGCAAGCCCCCTTGCATGCGCCCTCAGTTCCTGTGGACGCTCAGACATGTGGCTCGCTGAAGACGCATCAGCACTGGCCGACCCCACATGACATCAACCTCTGACCCCTCCACCGCTCGCTCTCACACAACAGAGGTGGAAGAAGTAGTCAGATAAAAATAATGATACAGCAATGTAAAAAATACCGTCTTACAAGCAAACGTCCTGCATTTAAAATACTGCTCTTAAGTACAGAAGTATTATCGACACAAGAGACCGTCTTGTCATGGGATCACACCAGCTGCAAATTGGGTCAGGGGTGGCGAGGGGAGGGGGGGGGGTGGCATTGGCTTTTTCCCTACTTCCTACCACCCTACATCAGGTGCTCTTGCTTGGACCACACCCATCTTCAAAGTCTGGCTTTATTTAATCTCCACTACACACCCGTAAAGATTTGTGACTGTGTTTTGCATAGCTATCAGAACAAGAACGTAAAGTGTGTGTGTGTGTGTGTGTGTGTATGTGGGGGGGGGGGGGGGCGCACTTTCTACCCCACTCTTTGAGCATCCATGCCTGTACCACACCCATTTTCAAACTTGTCCTTTATTTTGATCTACATTTATTGATCTACAAGTTGCACAGCTGTGTCAAAATCTGACCGCAGACATATACACACACCTGTCAAAGTACTCAAGACCTCTTCTGTGGTAGTTCCCGCTACAGTGGATGTCTCCAGGACCACATTTTGCCGCAATGACACACACAGACTCACAAGGTGAAAACAATACCAGCATCGCTGTCACATCTGGTAAAAATGTATTTCAAGTATCAAAAGTTGAAGTACTGGTTCCGTAGGGGGAAAAAGCCTCCTCTGAGTTTATAGTATTACATCAACCCATCAACCCATCTCCAGGAGATTTGTGAGATTTCTGGGTCATGAGACCCACAGGAGAAAAAGAAGAAAGAGCAAAGTTCTGCTACACAAATTTGTATTAACTTTAGGGATTTTTCTCAAGTCTTGCTTTGTGACATATCAGATAATATTTTTGTGGGACTCAAAAGTTATTTAAATGAAACCAAGTGAGAAGATTAGAGGTGAAATATCTCTTTGTTGTAGCTGCTTACAACTCGCAGACATCTGAACATGCCCCACTTAGACACTTCCTATAAGCTTTCACATGTTTCTAAATTTTAAAATCTTAACTACTAAAAACTTCAATACGTGTCTTTGAAATGTTAGTGGAATAGAAATATAAAGTAGCAAAGAATGGAAATAGTCAAGTTAAGTAAAATAACTTCAAATGTAGTAAATGTACTTAGTTACTTTAACAGCTGGAAAACACACACACACACACTAACAGTCCCATAAGGCATCTATATCACTGGCAATACTCCTCATTCCCACTCCCACTCATTGAATCCTGCTTCACTCTGCTGCTTCCAAACAGCACAAACATCTCAAGGGGCAAACAACAATCTAGAGAATAAATTACAGTTCAAAGTGGGTAACTGGTTCATTATGTTTGTCTTGCTTTTATAAGTCCTGGCAACACACACTCCGCGGAGGAAAAAACATATTTCTGGATGGCACATCTCTGTGGACACCAGAAAGCCTCTTTCCTTCTAAATCATGACTATAAATGACGTTTGTATGCTCCACGCTTTTATGATTTCAGCCGGGGAGGGGGCTGAGGATCATAAAAAGAAAAGAGAAAAGTAGAACACAGGGCTTGTGGGTAATTACGGCGCAGAGTGGTAGGAGAGGGAGTGTTTGGGAAAGACTCGGGGGCCAGATGTGTGAGGAATGTTCTGGCTGCTGCAGCGTGCAGAGGTGGGTGGATGGATGGGTGGGTGGGGGGAGTGAAGACCAGTCGAATAACACAGCCTGCAGATCGTTAAAGAGCTGTCAAGCCTCCAGCGTTCTACTGTGTATTTCACATCATCTCGCCGAGCAGCTACAGCCTCACCTTTCTGCCTGGAAGCGGTGGAAAGAAACTAAGTACTTTTACAAAGTACTTTATGAAATATAAGTATCTATTTCATACTACTTTATACTTCTAAGTTACCACAGTTTAGAGGGAAAGATTGTACTTTTTAGGCACACTGGGGATAGCTATGGGAGTCAGCTCCAGACTGAAATATCTCAACAGCTACTGGATGGATTACAATGCAATTTTATACAGACAGCCATGGTCTCCAGTGGATGAATCCTAAACTTCCTAAACTTTCACTTTTATGTCCGTCCCATTAGCCTCAGCTGTGCAAGTTAGCATGCTATCATGCAAAAATGAAGATGGTGAACATGGTAAACATCAACATGTTAGCATTCCCAACCTTAGCATTTAGCTCATAGCACAACTATCCCTCACAGAGTCTCAAAGAGCTGTTAGCATGGCCGAAGAATCGTGGTCTTATTGCCAAAAGCGAGTGAGAAGCAAGGACGATGAACTCAGCTATTTCCTATATCCGTGTCACGTGTGTTTCGTCACGGCCCTGCATCTTTAGGAGACTAGAGGCAGGTCTTGAGTGTTTTGATTCCAATGGGAGAAGTGAGCATGAACACAGATGATATGATCACAGATATGACCTTTCCATTAGCCCCCATAGTCTGTGAAGAAACCCGTCTTTCACAAGTCACATATCTCCTTAATATTCTGGAATTTTCAGACAGAAATCAGGTGAAACTAAATTAGTTTGAAACTGTTTCGGTCTCAGCAACAAACTCTTGCGAGATCTGGGATCACAGCTAAACTAACATCAACTAATGTTTACAAACGCCTCATAAAACTGTTTTTTGTGACTATCTGGAGGTGGCCAGACCCAAAGTTTGGGAAACACTGGACTGTACTACTGAAGTGTGGAAAGTAAAGTAGTTCAAACTAGCTCCTGCTCGTGCAGCTACAACAGTAAAATGCTACTCACACATTGATGCATCAGCATTTCTTAAAATGTCATATATAGTAATACATCACTCTAGGGGATATTGTACTGCAGAAGGACCACTTTAGTACATTTAGCTGATAATACATCTGCACTCCTCCTTAAGTAGGATTCTGGTACTTTTAAGTAAATGATCTGCATACTTCTGCAGACAGCTGCATCGCCACAACCAGTCCTCAATCAATTTGAAGCCACAAGAAGCTGGGCATGTATTCATGCAAGCTACCCACAATGCACCTGGAGAGCTCAACCTGCGTCACAGGCAGATAGTGAGAAAAAATAAAAAACACACCCTCCATCTGCTTCTCATCATCCTCATCCATCTCCTCTTCCTCCCCCCCACCCCTGTCATACAGACTCCTTCTCCCTCTCTGTTTCATGCTCTGCCTCGCTAACCCATCCAACCCTACACCGCAACCTCTGGTGCTGTGGCATGGATAAATAGGCCACAACAGCTGGGTCTGACTCCTGACCAGGACCACCCCTCCAGACCTGACCAACAACACTCCCTCTCCGTCAACTCTCTGAGTCTGTGCCCTGAGAGACATTTTCCCCATTACTGGCTTCGTTTGCGTAATGATTTATTTTGGGCTTTCATTCATTAGAATTCATTATCAGATTAATCATTCATTCATGATAAATGAGCATGCAATTGCTTAGTCTGAGCTTGTGAAAGGTTTGTTTACAGTTTTGAGTTATGACAGCTCCACAAAAATCTATTTTCCATGTTCCTTCTGGAGCGCTTCAGGACCATACACAAATATACCCAAAACGTACATGGTTCACATAAATTCCTGATTGCGCCTTTAAGTTGAGAGCACTTTGTTTGTTCAGCTGCCGAGGGCCTCAGAGAGAAACCCGGGGAGGCCGTGGAGAATTCATACCTTCCATTCATCACAGAGGAGAGGGAGGGGGGAGAAGGAGGTGGAGGGTAAAGAGAGAGCGAGGAAATGAAGAGACAAGAGTGTGTGTTTTTTTTCTGCTCTGCTGAGTAAGGAGAGAGGTAAGCTCAGCTTTCTGACAGCTGGGCTGTGAAACCTCTGCTCGACTGATTGACTGCTCATGCCTCATTTATGTGACCATTTTGTACAAGTCACCTTAGATTTGCAGCAGTCCGGTTCGGAGTCATTTCAGTTTTGCGCTCTCTGTAAGGATGTGTCGTTTTCAAACTATTCAACGTGATTCACATCGCAAAACAATTTGGTTCTTTTGAATACAAGGTTTTTGGGAAATATATTAATTTTCTTTCTTAGGGTGAGATGAGAAGATTGATACCACCCTGGGCGCACTAAGTAGAGAGCTGGAACTGGATAGCTTAGCTTAGCTTAGCTTAGCTTAGCACAAAGACTGGAAGCAGGGGGAAACAGCTAGCCTGGCTACGTCCAAGGTTCAAACAATATGCGTACCGGCACTTTTAAAGCTCACTTATAATCAAATTACTTATCTGATATAGTTGATACATGTGCATCCAAAAACAACATCACAAAAGTGGTTTTAGGATAAGTTACTTACTGGAACAATTTTGGTTTAGGTGACTTCCTGGGGTCTTGAGATTACAGTGAGGTTGCCAAGTTCTGCATGCATTCAGGGTTACTCACCAAATGCAAAAAGAAATTTAAACCGGCATTGTTAACATCCATGTTTACTTGGTAGCAGTCATCTTCTTCACTAGCCTTAATGGCAGATTGCTGCATCTTTGATCATTGTAATAGAGCGAAACCCATTAGCAGGTGTGCGTTCGGCTTCACCCATGTGTCCGTGTTCATACATATGTGTCCTCATGCACGAGAACAAACAAGATGGCAGCACGGTCATGAAAACCATTCTATAACACCACTAGTGGTCAGAAACTGTACAGGGTAGCTTTAAAGTAGAGCTGCAACAATTAGTGAATTTATCAATAAGTTGTCAAATATTAAATGAATCGCCAGCTTTCTCAAATGTGAATATTTTCTGGTTCCTTTTCCCCTCTCTGACAGTTAACTCAATGAGAATCAAGTAAATTATGGATGACACATGAATCGATAATGAAAATAATGGTTAGTTGCAGCCCTAGTTTAAAGAAAAGACTGTGAGAATGGTATTGATCTTCTCATTAAACTCTTAGGAATTATTGTTTATCATAAAATGTCCAAAAAATGCCCATTAGAAAAGACATCTACCCATTGCAAAGTTTGTTCAAATTAAAGCATTTGAGGAGCTTATGAGAAATTATCTTTTGTAAATCACTTAATCAATGAAGGAACTAATCTTTTCAGCATTAACTAAAGCTTATGTGTAAAGCTTGCCTTGAAAGGCTGTACAAGTCACAGACCGGAACCTGTGAGGCCTGAGTAACACCTGGGTATGGAGTCATGCTAATGTCTGAAGACATACACGGACCGTTTGAGTACTTATAGGAAACATCTCTCTTACAGCTGTTATCATTACAAACTAGTCATGGTGTGTTACAGTTTGTTGAAAGTAGAACCAGTCGAATATGTCAGGCTGTTATCGGGCAACCAAAACATACAAAATAAACTGCCAAATGCACACAAGTGGAGGATGACTAACCCACGCTGACTGTATCTTTACTGTCAGCATGATTCAAACTGCGATGCATCCCCACTCTGCTCCCACTTCCCCAGTCACGTCCGAGGCCAGGCCAGAACCTTGCTCCATCCTGTTGTTACTCACTCCAGTTGCACCAGCGCTGCTGCACACAACTGTCCCGTCAGCACTTCTCACTTCCTCAAAAGCTTTGAAAAACATGGCTGGATGGCTGACTTCAGATCAGGAAGAACACAGACTCTGTGGTCAAGGAATAATCCCAACCACGTGAACCACGCTGTGCCCAGAACAGCTGTGAGCCCTGCTGATTCAACATAATACTAACGCTGTGGAAGGGATTTTTTACCATTGGACTATGTTTGAGTAAAATATTTTGACATAATCATGTTTGCTATCATACCAGCGCCCGTCGGAGCCGAGCTGAGGCCGGGCGAAGGAACCGGGACAGGAAAAATAAGGAAAGGGCGGGAAAAAAAACCACACGGAGAGGTTGTTTTGAGAACCCCAATCGTTTATTACCCTCGATTTTCAGGGGCTGAAATTTCAGCCTCGCTGTGAGGAGAAACTCGAACCGGTGGTCCAGCTGTCTACAGCCTGCCAAAGTTGAGAAAACCTCCAACGCACATACTCTCCCAGACCCACTCTCCCACCCTTCCCCTCCTGTCTCATGTCTCCCAGCCAGGTTATCAATGGGAAATGCACACCCAAACACAACATGGCTGTGAGAGGGATCAGGACGAGCTGTTGTGACATGTAGGCCCCACAAACAAATCTGTCACTTGGCTGGATAACCATGTTCCCAGTTGAATGTTGCATGTCCCTTTGCTTGTTCTCATTCCACAGCTAGAAAACACTGATAGGAGGTCAAAGATAAAAAAAAAAAAACATTTGAAAATCTTTCAGTATGCAGAAGGGATACTTAGCTGAAGACGCCCGAGGACGCCTTTAGGTACCTTCAAGTTCCTCTAATGTAATAGTTTTGCATTGCCACCATACTTCAGTACTGGAGATATTATACTGTGGGATAGACTTTTTTGTATTTCATTCAACCAATCACAGCCCAGTAGAGGAGAGGAGAAAGCCAGGTACTTTATACCCAGTGAGCGAGGCCATCAATGTAATACCTGCTCCAATATCACTGAAAATACTTTACTTTAAATGATGAGACATTGTCTTTGCATGGGTCCAGAGTGCAGGCAATGTCAGACTGAAGATGGAAACATACTGTAGTGTAAGTAGTTAACAAGTCTGTGTGATATCAAACATCGTCGTGCTTTCCTGTGTAATTGATTTTACAGAGGACACACAGAAAGACACCTTCAGTCTGAAGAGAATAATTGCAGAACTGAGTGTCTGAAATGGGTCAAACAATGTATTATGGTGTGGGGACTGTTTGTACACACTTGTCCAGAAAGAGACTACTTGGATTTTCAAACTTAATGCAACAGTTTATTCAGCCCTGAATAAAGAAACTGATTTCAAACCTTTTTTTTTTGTGAAACATTTCTTTCAATATTTTTGTTTTTACTATGTTGGAATGCATAAAAGGGTCAGGCCGAGTATTGTCTATCATTTACCCTGAAAAAAACCCCCAAACCAGTCATTTTATTGTTACAAACTGACAATACCTTTATCAAAACTCCTGTATATGTGAGCTTCAGAAGTTAAGTCCTTTGCCTGATTTCAAGAATTACTTGAAAGTGGTCATGGTCTGGCCCAGAAGCTCTTTTTGTTTCCTGTATCTCGCACAGAAGGAGGGAAGGCCACTCTGACCGCACAGTGACTCATTATCAACACTTCTGTCACACACAGGGAATTAGTGACCTTGGGCACCGGACAATGAGGAGTTGTCTAAACTTGCTTGTCTTATCAGTCTCCTCTGGCAGTCTAGTAGTCTGTATCTGGGACACTTATCAACAAGCTAACTCTCCCACAGCCTTCTACTCTCCCAAGCTCAGAGATGAGAAAATATGAGTAACCATGGCAACTCAGTGTCACTGTTTCATGGTGCTGAAGATCAAATCAAGTAGACTGTTACTTGTGTTACGATATTTATTTTTATCTTTAAACTGTACACCTGTATCTTTTTTGTAAATACAGATGGTATTTTGGTCTGTCTGAGTACAGTCTGTACTTTCTTACCAACTACACACAACAGAGGTGCAGGACACGTGCAGGCAGAGTTTAACCTGCATTGACTGATTTTTTTGGCCTTCTGAGGGCAGCACAGACAGAGGTAAACACAACACTGACATATCTTTAGTTGTTATGGAAAACCATAAACTGTATAAAGTATAAAGATGGTCGACGTGTATCCACTTCCTCCCACTGTACAGAAGTGAAGACAAAATATCCACAGTCGCTGCCACATCATTTTGGAGCCAGAGGCTGCGCAGTAGGGTCGGGCAGATGAGCTGCGCCATCGAAAGGCCACCCATACATCCACCCGACCAATCTTAAATTAATCACAGCTGTTAATCATGATGTTTCACTCTGTTTTTAGAGCATCAAATATCTAATTAAAACCAAATTTATCCGAAAAACACTTGAACAAACATCAGCCTGATATTTGATGTGTACTTTGACTTCTTACTTTGGCTCATGTCCCATCCCCCAACACGGGGGCGGGCGACTATACCGCAGCCAGCCACCAGGGGGTGATCCAGATGTGAGTCGTCCATCTTGTAGCCGACATTAAGCAACATTAGCAATCATGTGGAGTCGTGTTTGTGTCCACCAGATGTCCAATCTAAATTTTTTGGTCTCCGACAACTCCCGAGAAGAATATCTGGCTCTAGCTGCTCAATGCTCCACTGTCACCAGTTAGCAAGGAGATTTATCTGAGCGTCTCTGAGAACAGCTGTCCGCTGAGCCTTGAAACTACTCTGATGAGTAGTCAACAAAGACAAAGTGGTGGGCTATGAAACAAAACAATGAGAGGAGCTTTAAAGCTATTCTGTGGTATTTTTGAGCACATTCCTACCAACGGTTTTGAGCTGTTCCACGGATCAACAGTTGGTGAAGAAATCACGTCAAGAAACGTGTGAAAGCGTTCTTTACTTCCTCAAACAAGAAATTCTTTGAAAGGATCAGAAAAAAACTACACCAAATTTTGGGGATCTTTTCTGACACACACCACACTTACCTTAGAATAAGTGTTGAAAAAGTATACTCCACGGCATAAGGTTGCGATTAGTTACCATAAGGTAATAACAGTTAATCAGTGGTCACCCCCTCTCTTTTGTTGTTGTTGTTTTTTGTTTTGTCTTTGCCAGACCGTTTTAATATACCTTACACTGTTCTTTTTTGTCTTTTGTATGTTTACTGTATGTCAGTTAATATATTTAATGTGACAAATGTCCCAGATATGATCAAGATGTAAGGTCCAAACTGAATTGAAATGAAAAGAATGTTAAAAAAAGAAAGAAATGTGTCACAAAAGGTACAGAAGAAGACTACCAGATGATGTTAACATGGATTCAAACCATGGAGGTTTCAAGACATTTCAAAAACGTGTTTGCAATTGTTTTAGGGAGGGAGGAAATGTGTTCATCAGATGTACAAGGATAGACAATTTTGGCACACTTGTATTGTCTTATGCAACCCAGCTTTTCTACTTTTATAACTATAATATTTCACTTCGGTCGACACAGTCATTGAGGTGCTGTTATATGGTTTGGCATCATCATTAGGTCAAAGTTAGCATAATTAGCATATTAGAGTGCATTATACTCATATGTTTTTCTAATATTCTATATAATATAATGTATCTACACATTCAGGACAATGTTACCCAAAAACAGTTGTATAGATGTACCTAATAAAGTGGCCACAGAGTGTATGTAAACACAACTGTGATACAGAACAGTGTGTTTCCCAACAGGACTCTTTCGACTAAAAGCATGTGCTTTAACCTCGAGAACATAATCACATTAGAGCAACATAATCTAAACTATGCTATTTCATTGGGCTCTAATCTCATTTTTTCCATTACCTTAATCACAATTTTGATGTGACATAAAGAAGCCTTAGACTTTGTGTGACTTTTAAAAAGTGCTAAACTGCTGCATATGTTACCGCAAAATACGTCACTGTAAGTGTATTGTTCAGCTCCAGGGGGGCCTGCTGCTTGGATGCTGTTGTTGTTATGGAAGTCGGTGGTGGTGGTTGTTGCGAGTGATCAACAAGTGCCAGAACAGAATGAAGGGCGGAAGAGGGTACAGGGGAGGAGGAACGGGGTTCACGGGCCAGCAGATGTTTCAGCTTTTGGGTTTTGGCTAGAAAAGGGCAATTAAGAGCTGCTCTTAATGAGGCTGGCAGCCACCCCATAAACTGTCTGGTTCGCTGAACGAGTTGCTCATTAGACGGGGCTGCCCAGGAATACGCCCAGCTCCCCCCAACACCATCACCGCGAGCACCCATCACCTCCACTCTGACTGGAACAGGAAGTGATGGATCAGACATTTGAAAAATTGTATGCTAGCATTGAACAAAGTTACTTTATGTTCTGTCTGGCTTTGCTGACAAATCCTGCGTGTGTGTTTGTGTGTGTTTGCTTGAATGTGTGTCCTTGTGCGCCAGCATGTTTGTTGTGTGCCAGGCCGAGTGTGGTAATGATGCACATTTTCCATGAGGTAGGTTGCTGTGTACCCTCCAGCATTAAAAGCCCAGAACAGCCAACTGAACATTACTGATGAGAATGGCAACATTAAAATACCAAGCGACCAAAATAGACCCTGCCATGATCTGCAGATCTTGTTTTTCCCACCCTCAATTTTTGTGCACCATAAATTTCTAATTTAGCTAACAAAGAGCTCGATGCAGAACACGGACCCTGGAGAGATGGCTTACAGCACAGAGGCTGGTTATAGCAGTCAGACACAAATACAGACACTGACTTTCTTGATTTCTTTATCTCCGGTCACCCCCACACTTCCAAGGGCATGTGTCTCCAGTGGTGGAAAGTAACCAAGTACATTTACTAAAGTACTTGTACTTAGTCTCAAAGACCTCTGTTTTGTTCTCTTTGGGGGCACCTTTAGCGCTAAGCAGTAATTTCAGTTTTGTTTTTGGACCTCACGTCCCAGAGAAGCGCGCAAAGCTGTTGTGTTTGCACTGCCTACTCTCCCTGATCATTGCTGCGCGATGGAAAACCATAGAGTGTAAGAAATAACGGATGTAGCTTCCGGGCCTGAAAAGTAAAGTCAATGAAGTGCCTTAAACCTGCATTTTATCTAATGTCCAGCAGGGGGCGACTCCACTGGCTCCCATTGAGCTTAGATTGTATAGAAGTCAATGAGAAAATGAGACTACTTCTCACTTGATTTATTACCTTAGTAAACATTTCCCCAATGAGTTTATGGTCTCAATCGCTAGTTTCAAGACTTCTTCAATAGAGCATGATTTTGCTTTTCAGATTTTATTTTGTCTTAAATTGAAGGAAACCAAATAATTGTCAGGTCCGACTATTAGTTAGAGAAAACAAGCCATGCGGGGGTGTCACATTGGCTCTAAATTTTGATGGACATTTCTCACTATTTTCTATTTTATGAACCAAACAATTCATTGAAAATAATCAGCAGATTGGTACAGTTCATATTGAATGCAGAACTTTCAGTTGTAAAGGTGTATTAACAGTGTGGTATTGGTAATTTTATTTAACCAAAGGCTGTGGATACTGAGGGACCATCCACTCTCATGCTCATGCTGTGGCGTGGCGTGGCCAGTCCCCGGACCTGTCTGACATCAGAAATGCTTGGCACAACGATCCCTATTGAGTTTTGACAAAAAGTAGGTCATTTGCAAAGCTCTCACTGGACAGGCGCAGTGGAAAGAAAATAAACGGGGAGGTGAATGGAGCTCGACTGGAGGTGGACGAGCTTCCTGCGAGGGCCACAGAGGGATGCTGAGAGGAAGGTTAAGATAATGCAAAGTTGTGATAATGTATTGCCGTTTCTGTTATTTGCCATAGCAGTGGAGATTATCATGCCTGATATCTAAATCTTCTTTTCACTGTTCCACATTTTGTGTGTGATGTGGCTCAGCAAGTTTCCTCCTGATGGGTTAAGTAACGTTTATCTCATCCTATCCATCAAGCAGGAATTTCAAATGTCTTTTCATAATGTGCCCCCTTTTATCTCTATCATCATTGCAAGCAGGCCCTGGATAGGTCTGATAGCAATTATGCTTCAGAGGACTTCATAAACAAGTCAGTCACAATACATATGACCTATTGTTCACATCACAGTGAAGCCTAAAACAAGTTTGCGGCACACATGTTGTTGTCATCACCACTAAGACAGGGCTTCTAGATATATCTGGTGGAAACCAGCTGAGCAGGAAGTGAGAAGAAAAACCTTCAGATGAGAGACAGGAAATCAGGTGACTAGAGTTTTATTGTCTTTTTCCCCTCGTAGAGTTACAGTAGAAAAAGATTCTGGCTTAGAAAGAGGTGATTAGTGCCAAACTAAACGGCACAAAAATGCTCACGCTCACACCTGAAAGAGCCATATTTCTCCTGACTGAAGTTCTCGTTCAACAGGCCATAGAGTTATGGAATCGATCCCTGCCCCCACATCCTCACTTTGCCATAAGCCTGAGGCGTATGTCTGCCAGATGTCCAAAGCAAAGAGGGGATATGAAAGGGCTGAAGACTGCCAGAGGTGTCTTATATCGGAGGAATTATTATCCTAATGATATAACATAACACATGCCGTCAGTCCCTCCAGGAGTAACAACCCCCCGTCTATATTAGAGCCACGTCCCGTTTCATTTAGCTGACCTTTTGGGAAAAGCAGGAGGAGGAAGTTGATGACAAAGATTTTCCTTTTCCATCTAGGACTAACACACTTTCAGGTACAGACTGTACCTGAAAGTACAAAAAGATTGAATCATACAGTCAATATGGTGAGTAAAGTCACTCAAAATAGAAGTGTTGTATGACAAAGCGCTGCAATACATATAAATACATCACATCTACTACCATCAAATGTCGTGAATTTGCTAAAAGTTTAAATTATATATATAATAATATAACAATGTAGCCCAAGAAAAACAAAGAGCTTAAAGATGCTCAATCAGTCCATAGAGCTGTGGGGAACTGCAGTCAGGTGATAACACTCTGTAGTTTCATCACTGCTAGCCGCACACTACACATTGAAAAATGGAAAAATGAAAAACTGGTGATTTTAGTATGACTGAAACTTGTTAAATTGAACACAAAATTTGACTAGAAAGAATCACTTATGTACCGAATTATCTGAGTCAAACAGGCACAAACAGGGAAAAAAAATCCTCTGCAGACTGAAGCTGAAAATTATCCTCTCTCTAGACACAGGACTTCCCACTATACATTGGACGCAGGATAGACGTGCGGATCGTGTCTTTATTGGCTCTGTCGGTCCATGACCAATTCTGGACATCCATTCGACGTCCAAACTGGGTCCACTATTTGGACGTCCAATCATGGCCCAACTTGATATTGACGTTCATCATTTGACCTTTGAACTGGGTACGTTTTTTGTCTATGACAGGTGCAGAAAATGTACATGATGTGTTTTTTGTTACTTTACATTTTCCTGTGTTACTTTAACTGGTTTATTTTGAATAATCAAGTTATTTATGCATTTATGCAAATATGTATTTTAGCTGTTATCTGTTCTTTTTATTTGGGAATGCAATTTGTGAAAAATAATTTCATGGTAGCCTATTTACGTTATTATGACAGAACTCTCCAACAGTCAAATACTACCGAGCCAGAAAATGCAGGTCAGGAAAAACAAGTTGATGTTAGCTCCTCTACTAGCATCAAATAACCTGTTGCTGTAGCTGTTGTTGCTGAGGAGGTTCTCTCGGGTTGGCCAATGATCAGAGGGTCAGCGGTTCGATCCCCGCCCTGCCTTGTGTCATGATCGTTGTGTATTTGGGCAAGACACTTCACCAACATTGCCTCGTTTGAATGCTGTACGTTTGAGGTAATGGTCTGACGGGGCGTAGGCGCTGAGTGGTGGCCATAAGGTGTGTGAACCTAGAAAAGTGCCACATTATCATTATCATAGAAGTAGTCTAATTTTGATGTTGAAAAGACGACCACATGTGGACCACATAGCCCTAACACGAAGATCCCACGGATGTCAACATTAGACTTTTGGTAAATGTCAAAAAAAGATGTCAAAATCAGACAGTAGGGTGCTCAGATATATGTTGTTTAAATTATATTAAAATGTCTATCGTATATATATTATTTACATAGTTTCTATTACAAATTTCGAACAACTGGTGGCACTGCAATATCAGTCATTTCATATAGACTATTAAATAACGGGAAATCATGCTATATCTTGATAGATATCGCTATCGAGATAGGAAATTACCTATGTCAGGCTCCCGGTCCTGTCAGGCTCTTCCCTCTTCCTTATGTGTGAGTTTGTCTCCCTCTGTCTGTTTTCTCTTGCTTGTGTCTTTCCCTTTGTGTTTGTATGTCCTTGCTGGTAGGCGTGGTCCCGCCCAGCTGTGGATCATCAACTTGTCAGCGCTGGAGGAATAAAAGGCCAGATGTGGCTCACCTTTGTGGTATCTTGTCTTTCTTGGTTGGCTACCAGTACTTATGATCTGGATCCTGTTTGTTTCTCGTTTCCCCATTAAATATTTGTTTAAATCTTTCTCGTGTTCGTGTCTGCATTTGGGTCCCGCTCCTCGTTCATGACACAAGATTTTGACAAATCATAGCCCTAAGAAGAACCTACAGTGGCCTTCAGGTCCTGTAAAAACACAAAAGGTCCTCTCTAGAGACCATGTATGGTTTTCTCGTTCTGGGCTACTTTAGAAACATGGCGGTACAAAATGGCAGTCTCCATGGAAGAGGAACCACTCCCTACGAAGAGCTTGTTCTAAGTTAACGAACACACAACAATTTTTAGTTTCAGGTAATTATACACTAATTAAAACATATTTATGAATATTATACTCCATTTCTTTAGACCCCCCTATATCCTACACACTAGTACTAGGAGATTAGTAGGTTTCAGGTCAGTGCCCCAAGCTCTTATTTATAAAACTGAAATATGTTTGGGCCCAAGAAAAGCCTCCATAATTCCTAGCTGCACCCCTGCTTATTTAGCTAACACAAGCCGAAAAACTCACTGATCAAATTAAATAAAGAAGCCTGAAATCTGTCCCTTAGCTTGTGTTAGTTCTTGAAAACTATTCACATGTCGAGAAACTCAATATGGTGACTTGACTAGAGCTGTACCATGTAGCACACATGTATACAGACCCTGGTAGATGGATATCTAGCCCTTAGCCCCTAGAGCATTTCAGTGAATGGATGAGGAGGAGGGTAGACAGTACCTGACATTTACTTAGTACTGCAGGATAGACAGGCCATTGTCTTTGCTGAAATGAGAAACTCTGCCGCAGAAGGGCGAACGGGGGAGAAAGAGGGTGGTGTCAGACAACCTGATATCAATCTAATGAAATAATAGCAAGCGCTCTGATGTGGATATCTGGGATATCTAGACTTTATACCCCATTGACAAAGTCGCTCTCGACCTTGGGAAGCATAGAGACACAAAGAGGGTGAAACAGTGAAACGATGCGGTGAGCTCTTGTGCACACACTCACTTTCACTGCCTCCAAAAGGAGATGACACATGTCAAATAAAAAACAAAAATCCCCTGAACATGAAACTTCTGTAGATGTGACCACAGATAGAGCTTTCAAAGGTCTGATTGAAGTGAGGGTTGTTTTTCTGATTGTCTGTCGATAACTAATAGAAAGGTAAACAGCCAAAGAGAGAGAGAAAGAGCACATATGGCAGGCAGAGACAAACATATAAGGTAAAGCCAACAGCACAAGCTGTCCTCCTGATCCGTCCCCGCAGTGTCAACAGCCTGGATTACTTTCCCGCGTTGCTGCAGTTGGCCGGACCAACAGGCTTCCACATAAACAGCACAACCACTCAGCATCCATCAGAGAGAAAGAGGAAGGGAAAGAAGAAGTCGAGAGCTGGTGAAAGGAAGTGAGACTGAGGCCAACGAAACATCTGCTCCAGATCCTTTTTAGTGGAGTCCGTCCCCTTCTTGCAGACTGTTTTGTTTGTCCATGGTTTGTCAGGAACACAAGCCAACACACACACACACACACACACACACACACACACAAAGACAGGCTCAGAGATGTGTGCACCCAGAGAGAAGTTAATAAGTCAATAGGACACAGCTCCCTATCTTATTGGGCCTTGTCTTAGTGTCTCGTCCAGGAAAATAATAAACGGGACCGTCACAAATCAATGTTATCTTTTCACTCATGGGGGTGGAAGGAGCGAGCCAAAGAGCCAAAAAAGAACAAAGGAACAAAAAGGAGGAGAAAAAAGAAGGGAAGAAGAGAATGAAAAGCCCCCTTCTGACTCGCAGTGACCCACATACATTTGCCCAGCTTTTCTGGGGCTCCTTCTCTCTTGGCAACCGGCAGACTCTGTGAAAGAATCCCAGCGTTCAGCCAAAGGCAAAGCCCATGTGAGGGGGAGCGGAGGGGAGGGGAGGGGAGGATGGCAGAGAGAGAGAGAGGTGTAGACGGTTGGACACCAGACCCCTCCTCCTCCTTCTCCTCCCGCAGGCCTGTTGCTCCTAGCAACCAGTGCTCAATGGATTCCTCCAGATCCAAGAGGCCAAACACACACAGCATGTCGTGCTGGAAGAAGTGTTAAGGTTCTTTATTCTAATAAAAGTACTGACACAACTAGAAAAAATACTTTGTTCAGTGTTACTGGATCTTCCTTGAGTAAAAGTACGTGAATATTATCAGCAAAATGTGCTTAAAGAAACTTCCTAAAACGTTGTGTGTGTAACTTTATACATGCAGGCCTTTTATTCATTTTATTTCATTGCAAATGGGCGAACGGGTTGTTACGCAACCTAAAAAGTTACAAATGCCAATGCCACGGTTGCCTCTTGGCACGGGCTGATAGAGTGATTTGCAAATAGCAAGCTAGTCCTATTTTTGATATGATTTTAATTCTATCAACATGAGTCATCCATGCTCAGTATCACTGTTTGCACCGAGCATGTGAGCGCGGACAACTCACATGCAATTCACTTAACAGCCATCTGCGGCGCTAATAACAAAGGTTTTCTGGATATTACACGGAGAACCTTTAAGTTCTGCAGAAAATTTGCCGCTGTGATTGATTTTTTCTAGTGGTCTAGTGGGGTTATGCTCCCTTCCAAAAGGGTCACGGTAAATCTTGTACCCCCATAAAAACTTGAGCCAGGTTCTCATATGGACTCTGGACAAAGTCAGAAGAGTGACCCGCTTTATTCACACATGGGCTCAATCTGACATTACATGGACTTTGTAAAGAGGAGATGGCAGAGTAACGTCAGATTAAAGTCCATTCCAACTCATTTGGACATTTGCAATCTCACATACTGCTCCACCAGTAATGGAGAAGGAGTAAAGTGGCATTCAGTGGAAAAACTTAATAGGTACAGTAATAAATGAATGTGCTAAAGTCACTGACAGAAAGGACCGCAATCAACGAGCTGCTGGGTACTGATCTCTGCCAAACTGTAAGTTGGTAGAAGAGTAAAAATGTGAAACTCAACTTCTAATTTCATCAGTTAAAAACACTTGTTTTGTACTTTTCTACATTTCGCCTTCATTTGATCCCAGAATAAGAGAAAAAGAGATTAAGTGAATTATTTTGGCACACTGGTTTTCTGCGTGCAGAGCAGCAGCTGCAACCAGCGAACGAACTGAAAGAGACCAGTAGAAGGTTTTAATAGGGCGTT
This sequence comes from Echiichthys vipera, assembly GCF_963691815.1. Taxonomy (NCBI): domain Eukaryota; kingdom Metazoa; phylum Chordata; class Actinopteri; order Perciformes; family Trachinidae; genus Echiichthys; species Echiichthys vipera. The sequence goes on along the minus strand of NC_139837.1, from coordinate 6,767,665 downwards.
TGATTGGGGTGTCCAGACTTGTAGCCTAATGATGGATGAATGCAGAGCCTTCTAAGCGACAGTGACATAATCAGAGAGCTGTAGGTCAGCTAGTGACAGCTGAGTGGCTGTGGCAGAGCGGGAGAAAGAGCCCTTTCAGCCCCAACGCTCACGGACGTCGATCCAAGTTCATTAGCAGTCAGAATGGCTACAGGGCCTGCTGCAGGCTTCTCCAAGCTACACATGACACACACACACACAAACACACATGTATCAGCATGCAAAGACACACTGAACATCACATAACAAGCAGCTTTTTCTTCTTAAAGTGAATCAGTTTTTGTTCTTAAAGGCTGTGATTTTTCTCCCCTTCGTTCGCCTTTTTAATGGCTCTGGCAAAGCGTTTTATCTATAAACAATAAAAGGTTGGGGCTAAAACATTTTTCTCTGGTTTGGCCCCTTCACTACTAATCATCTATACACTCTCCCCTCTTTTCCTGCCATTAAGCCCCGATGGAGCCAAACCCGCAGCCCAGCCAAAGAACCTGATAGTCGTGGAACCCTTGCAGCTCTCCCCCCACCTTGGAATGCATTTCTGCTGCGCTGCACTTTTCACCATCCAGCAGGGAATGGATGCAACACCCCCCTTAAAAAAAACCACCCGCACCCACCCAGACACAAACACACCACCACTTGCTTTTGAGCAATTACCCTTTCAAACTTCGTCGGGCCAACAGTACATGCCTACACAAACTGACTGACACCCAGCGGTGTAAAGTAACTAAGTACATGTACTTCATTTCAGGGGGAAATATTGTACGTTTTACTCAGCTATATCCATACCACAACTTTAATTACTAGTTACTTTGTATTTGAAATAAAAGAACTCATGATGAGCTGCAAAATGCAACAAATTATTAAAGATTCAACCAGTGGTTTCCAGCTGTTTTGGCTCGTGGCTTCTAACAAGAAGTTCTACCGAGAAGACATTTCCACTCTCAGCATCTCATATGGATGAATTTAAGGTTACAATCTCAAAGATCTCTGTCTCTTTGTCTTTGGCGGTATCTATGGCGACAAGCGGCAATTGCAGGTGTGTTTTTGGATCTCACTTTCCTGAGATCCAAACAATGTCATCTGTGTGACATTACTGAGTGGGTCTCTGGCGGACTAACCACTACTGGGTAGAGAAAGAAGATTAATTTGGCCGATTAATGCCATTTTGAGATAATCAGCACTGGTCGATGACTGCGCTCACGAGGCCGATTAACAAAAAATATAGCCCTGTCAGTGAGGCTGCTGTAGAACGAAGTGAGTGCTTTCTCCCGTGTATATTTGGCCATTCTACGGGCAGAAATCAGTGTCACAGTAACAAGCCTTTAACCAGCTAAACTAATATGATATGGGTGTCCCCAGACTGTAAAAAAATGATCAGACTTGTCATTTAGGATGGTGATAGGACTAAGCAAGTGTAACTGTCTTTTAGGGGCAAATACAACAACAACATGATGCTCTCTAAATATCGGCAAAAAACCCAAAACATATGAGTCGACTACTGCTACTGGGGGATGGAATATACGTATGTCAAATTAAAGCTCTTATTTTTAGATTTGGTCTCAACATGGTGGAAATAAAAATGTGCTTGTTCGGCAAAAAGGAAAAGAAAAACAATGATGCACGTTGAATTGAAGAAACATTTCTTGGATGCATTTGTGTTTGGGAACTACTTTTTCCCGAGAATGTCCCCACAGACGACCCAGTTCGTAATCATCGATAATCATTTGTAAAGGCAGCAAACCATTGTTTAAATGAATTGCTTAAAATGTGTATCCCTAGGCTTGCATCAGTGCACCATAGGCTCAGTCATCATCATTATGTTACCTCAATTGGCACTTTTACAAAAAGCAAAGGCAAGAGAAAAGTCCGAAACATAAGGACACATCTGTGTCGGAGAACTTTGTTACTTCTTCTTCCCTGTCTGATTAATCAGCTCAAGACCCTTCAAATATATATTTTGAGACCCTATGGATGGGTCTGACCACTAGTTTGTGAACCACTACACTAGACTGTAGATAACGCAGTTAAAACTAGCTCCATCTCGACTAACTACAACAGTAAATGCTGCTTACTCATTGTAGCATGAGTATTAACAATCAAATAATGTCATATATAATAATATATCACTCACAGGGTCCATTTTACTAAGGGATGAGTACTTTTGACACTTAAAGTATATTTTGCTGATTATACTTTTGTACTTTTACTTAAGTAGAGGTTTTGAATGCACAACTTTTACTTGAAAGCAAGTATTTTGACATTTTTGTATTGGTATTTTTACTTAAGTAAAGCATCTGAGTACTTCTGCCACTTTGCTGCTTACACCAAATCTCAAGGTTTAATAGTGCACATTGCACACACACATGCACACAAAGAGCCACAAGCACTCACACCCTTCTCCTCATAAATGACCACAACTGAACAGAGATAAATTCCTCCACCATCACACTTTTCAGTTCCGCCTAAACCGCAGCGGCGCTCATGGAGAAAACGACAGCTTTGGCCAGACATTCGTTCTGGCCGTTCACCCTCGGCATGTGATCTTGTGTTTCAAAGTCAACACAATGTGAAGACCACTTCACTTCACCTACAACCCACACTCTCTCCCACCAAATACAGCAGATCTCACCCTCTCGCTTGATTTACCCCTCCCACCTTTACTGTACTCCGCTCACTTCTTCCATCCTCCACCTCTGAAATATGCAGACCTCACAGCTCTCTCACGAGTGGGCCTACAAACACGCACAGTAATTTGGTTAGTGCTCTGGAGGTGTTTCTACTGAAAATAACTCAACTGTGCGAGCTTTGAGCTTGAAAATGGGAAAGCAGGGAGTGCGGAGAAAGAGGGAGGGCGAGCAGGATTAGAGGAAACGACATGAGTGTAAGAAAAACAAAGACGGACGAAGAAAGAGAAGGAAACGGGAGATAACTCGAGTGTGACGTGCATCCTGACAGTGAAGCCCCCTGGTTCCTGTGGGAACTATTCTACTGCCCCCTGGTGGCGTTCAACATAACCCTCCCAACAATGACCCCCTTAAACACACCTCTTTCCCACACTACAGTAACACCATGGGCTCTGCATTGACTCTCTCTGTGATGACTCAAATTATACGCCGCGCTCGTTCTGTAATTACATAGACCCTAATGTGTATACTTTACACAAAAAGACAACTCGCCAACGCTCAGGTTTGAGTCGGAGGAGCTGCAGTGTGCCCCTGCGTGACGGCGATGGGTTTCCACACCCTGCCACTCTATACTCTTCACAAGTACTCGCCTGCAGTGCAGCAGGTTATTTTATAAAGACATCAGCTAGGTTACGACCTGATTATAACATGCAATGAATGTGAAGGCACAGAAAAACGACACTCGATCTACCTGAGACTGTTGCACCACCCTTGGGCCTGCCATTGTGCCTTGGGTGTGTGCAATGTACGGTCACTTGTGTCTTGGATGTAAATACGTGAGCATTATGTAGGATATAATGTACATGTGTTATGTAAACTTTATGGATAGCATTATCAGTGGGAATGGTGGAAAGCATCGGGTTTCAATTTCCCTTTGTTCCAAGTGCAATGAATGTGTTTCATTTGCACTAAACCGGGCTGCACTTCAAATGGTTTGTTACTTTTAATGAACAGATATATGTTTTTTTGGTTGTTTACTGTAACTGCTGTGATTAATGTCCCATGTCTTCATGTACATTGTGTTTGTTTTTTTTGCCCTCGAGGGACAAAAAAGGAACTGAACTGAGAGTATGTCTTTATAAAATCTGCCTGGTTTAGGCTGTAACTTAAACCATAGCTGCTCAGCAAACTAGCTATTTTATTAGCTATAAGCTAGTGGTGTAGCTGTAGGAATAATGACATACAATCTAATTTACACAGAAACTTATAAATCTTAACTTGTTCACACGAGTGGGAATATTAGTATGAAGCTCAGGAGCCCACTGCAAGTACCGCAAGAGTTGTATTTGGTCATTATGAGCTGCTTGTGTGTTTTCCCCGACATGTTGACCACGCCGGTAGAGATTATTCAAAGTGAATACAGCACGAAGCAAGTTTTCCAATGTAAACTGTTTAGCGGTATGGTTTTTTTAACATATAAGGAATTTGTCTTTTAGTGCAGTGGTGCTATCAACAGGTGAAATCGGACGCTGAACTCCAAATCAAAATCTGAATCAATCCATCTTGAGGCGAGTGAGTGTGCGCTGCTCTTTATCTGAGGTATATCTGAGCCAGATGTACGTTTGCTGAACCAACCAGTTAGTCCTCATCATTTAAGCTTTCACTCAAACATACTTATTAAAACCACTTCCAATAAAACACAGCTCTCATCTTTGTGTGGTTTGTCCAAGAACACTATGGTATGAGCACAAACTGGTTGGTTTGGCAAAATGTACATCTGGTCAACATCCCCACCTCAGACATGAAACAGAGCACAGTTGCGTTCCATTTAATCTTTCAATGGAAATCAACTGGGATTGTCTCCCATCGGTGGGTGATAATGTACAAAGCCTAGCCTGTCTTTTCCTCTGGTGCCGTCTCAGGCCAGACTTTTCATTTGTTCCCCCTTCTAGCAGTAAGCATCCAACTTTGCGGCCTCACAGGCATGACTGTACACTTTTTTGACACAAAACAAAAACTTGGTGTACTTCATAACTGCCAGTGCTGGTGCGCTTAAACAAGTGTGTGCGCTTCCTCTGCTTTTCCTATGGGCCCATAAGCACTGTGGGTTGAGCAGGTTATGGGCTCTGGCTGCAGTTGGGGGAACATAATGGTCTCATTGACTCAATCACAAGCTCTGACCTGCCAGCCTGCCAGCTTTGTGAGCAAGCTGCGGAGTGAGCATTATTGTAAAAAGGCTTTTAAAACCGCTATTAAGCCACATTACGTGTGTACGTGTGTGTTTGTGTGGTGTTGATGGGGGATTTGTACAGGACGGTGGTTGTTTTTGCACCTTTGGAGAAAAAAAAAAACACTGTAAAAAGCTTGGAATATATTGTGGGATAATTCACTTGTTTTATAAAACCAAGAAAAAAGAACAATTTTGCTGACGGGCTTAATGGAAAAACACAGTTTCTATTCCCAGTGTGGTTGGTTGGTTGCTGTTGATGTAACTCTCAGATCTATGCAAAGGTCAGAGAAAAGCATGCAGATCGATCTTTCAATTTGGTTGCTGCAAGGTTATATGCTGGGTGTGTTTTTATGTGAAGGTGCTTTTATAGACACTGAAAAGCAAATATGTTTAAATACCGGTTTTTGTAGCAAATCTGCAATAGGTGGTTATAATCATAGGTGGGGTTTAGATAAAGACGGAAAGCAAATTAATTAAGTATCCTTAACTGTGACTTAAGGTATTCCAGTATAACTGTCTAAATTATCATGAGGGTACACCACAGCCTGACACACCAAGCCAAGAGCAAAGAACTGGCTGGTCTGATCACAAGCTTTGTCACGTTTTCTATTAAAAGGTCACATTTGAACACACTGGAGGGACGACAGCTCACAGCCACCTGAAGGCCAACATGCATCTGTGTTCCTAACCCACGGGTGATTTCGAGTGCACTAAAGTCTGCCATCTGGATTTCGTTCGTCCCGTTACCCCCCATGGGGTGAAGAAAAGTGCAAAAATAGAGGAACATGCAGACGAACAAAAAGGAAAGCAAACTGATTGACAAAAATGAATGAAAGGAATAAAAACAAAGACATTGACACAATGGAGTTGCCAAGGCGGAGGGCTCCGGCAAAAAAAAACCTTTGGAGGCAAAATCTGGCAAAAGCTTTAGATTTACGTTCAGGCGACTGGGTTTTCATTCTTGCACATCGTTTCAAGGCAGAAACGATCTCTGTCCGCACAAGCGTTTTAGCTCCATATCGGAAATAATCTCCATTCTCCATACTGACATGCCTGAAAACGCATATCCCATGTCCATTTGCTTAAACTGGGCATGGGCGTGCCTGTACTCTGCGGAGGAACAGTAAAGCCAAAGATTTGTTTTCTTCCTGCAATGGACTACAGGGGTATGAGGCGATAACGGCAGAAGATAACACGGACCAGGAGTCATTGTATAGCAAACAAAGCAACACATTAGAGCAGCATTGGTGGCATTATCCATAGCCGGAAGAAGCCATGGCAAAAGGAAAGGAGTACCTACACAAGAAAGATGAAACCACAAAAGGTATAAAAGCCTACCTAACTAATGAAACCGTCTGACGCGGGCAGCTGCGTCATCATTTCCATTGGTCTTCATTCCTGTCCAAACCCAGCAGTTTTCAAACTAAGCAGCACTTCCAAATGTCTCCGTTCTAGTTTTGACACAAGGCCTATAAGTAGCAAAATATATGTGTTTTTAAGTGAAAACATAGCAGTATGAATGCAGCCTTAGCTCATTTTCTGTCACAACACAATGTGACATCATCCAGTAAGGTGGCCAACTCTGTGCAAGCTCACAATGGTGTTACATTATTTCTTGAATGCTGTACCTTTCCTGTTAACTGCGCAATCATCAAAGAAAGATAAAATGATGGCGCACTTGATAACCTTCCACAGTTGTAGAATCCTTCCTTGTATTATTATAAACAGCTGCTCAGTGTTTTCCCATCTGATAAGCCTTCACACTCTATTACTCAAATTGGACTTCCTTCATCATATTTTTTACTGTTTCAAAAGTACTACTGTTCTTGCATAACACACCTCCACGAACATCAGGCCTTTGTATTATTTTAACACTGGGCTTTTTTGGCGATCTGAACAGCCAGTAACCGTGTAACATTTGGAATAACGCAGTTCCAAGTCTCCTGGCAAAGTGTAGCACTGGCCAATAAAATGCATCCAAGCTCATGTTCCTGGTAGAATGCTTTGTTATGTAAATGTCCACTGTTTGCCTGGAAATCACGTCAATGAAAGATGAAATGATTGTCATCACAGTTTTTGTGAAATCCTGTCGTCTGGTCGTGTGGTGGTCAGCACTGTCGCCTCACAATAAGAGGGTTCCTGGTTCGTTCCTGGGGCCCTTCTGTGTGGAGTTTGCATGTTCTCCCCGTGTCTGCGTGGGTTTTCTCCGGGTTTTCCGGTTTCCTCCCACAGTCCAAAGATATGCTCGTGTGAGGTTCATTGATGACTCTAAATTGCCCGTAGATGTGAATGGTTGTCTGTCTCTATATGTCCTGCGATAGGCTGGCATCCTGTCCAGGGTGTACCCCGCCTCACACACAATGTCAGCTGGGATCGGCTCCAGCACCCCCCCACCCCCAACAGGGACAAGCGGTTGAAGATGAATGAATGCTGTGTTTTGGTGTTTGATAAGTCTTCAAACTCACGCATTCAGTCTCAAAAGCACAGCCACAACAAAACAACAGTGACAGACAGAGTCTCACAGGTAATGAATGACCTCTGACTCATATCACCACACACTCATAAAATGTCTAGTACAGCAATTTGTGTGAGTGAGATAATACACTCATTTATTGCCACTTCCTAGAATTGACACGGTTGTGTTTTGGACGGACGGTTGATTGTTTAGAAGTATTTTGTGACATCATTTTGTGTATTTAAATATGTTTTTTTGACTAAAAGAAAAAGAAGAAAAGTCAAAGGCTCACATAGATACAATTGAATAGGAGTTTATAACAAAGTCGTTTTGAAATGCTAAAATAAAAGAGATAATAAAGAAACTGTGTGTGTGTGTGTGTTTATGGTCATACTTTTTTATATCATGGCCTAGAAAGCACGTTTCTATTGAAACACATCAAACACTACCACTTTTGAATGAGTCACTTATACGAAGGGTTACATGATGTAACATGTTGCTTTATGAGTTGTTACGCAATCACCTACTGATGCTTTATAGATCAGTTATAAAGTAATAAAACATTACTGATAACAACTATTGAGTTGCCAGGTTGTGAAAAATCCCCTTTTAGCTCTTTAATTTATCAAGTAGACCCCCCCAGTGGACACTGCGTGATGGGAATATGTTGAGGAGTTATGGGGTCACCAAAGTTGCTACTGTTCCTCCTGAAGTGGCCATGAATGTCTGTACAAAAAAACTGTCACGTCACGTCCTGCTAGTAAATCACCAACACACAGTGCACTCACGACACACTGACACAGACAGGTGCGTGACCCAAACAGTCAAGTTGTCAGACAACTGCCTTCCCGCCCTCTTCTCTGCCTTATCTGCTCAAATGGGCATTTTACTTTTTTATCTACTTCTTTAACAGCTCTGAACATTTCACATCTGCTCCACCAAACTCTCATAAACACTATCAAATGCTTTCCATATCAAAGTCAATCACCTGCCGTTGGTCTGAATAAACAACAGAGCTAGAAGACTTTGGCCCTGAATGAGTAACGGTGAACCGAGGTTAAAGTACTCCAAACTAAGTACCAGGGAAGGGGAAAGTACCTTTAACCCGCTGAGACTAATCTATCAACCTCTATTCATCTAATCTTTGCTGTACATACAGTAAGTGTGTGACAAATGTGAAACAAGGAAAAGAAATACTTGATTTTATTATTCAAACAAACGTATCTTGAGCTGCATGAATTCTTGGTGTAAATCAATCACTGAGGCATTTATCGACTTCATACGAGCGAGCACATGTGCATTTCTTTAGTTGATATTGAGACTTTGGAATTAGCTTACAGAGGCTCTCAATTGTCCCCAATGACGGGGCCACACACCAAAAACGCATACAGAATGCAATCATCGCAGGGTTTCCCAGGTTAAGAGGGGTCCAGATGGGCCGGGGGATGCTCAGATGGGCCGCATTCTTGAGAAAACTTAAACCTGGCAGGACATTTTTTCAGATATGGGTGGTCTGCCAGTGTAATGTGGGACAGGCGAGGATCTAGAAAAGGCACCAACTGTCAGCGAGCAACGATGAGCAGACATCAAAGGTGCCGGGCGTGCGGTGGAAAGTGACCCGTGGCCCGGGTCTGGCTCAGTCTGTCACCCCCTGTATCGCCGGCCTGTTGAGATCACAGCCGCGCTGTCACAGATCCGCCTCACATTGTCCCCGAGGACCAACACTCGTCCCACTCACATTCCCAGCATCCCAGGCTCCCCAGTCAAGGTCACATTGTGGCACCTGCTGGAAAGGACTGGGAGGAAGGGTAAGGGGCAGTTTGTAGTGTGTGTGTGTGAACCCCCAACCCTGTGACCCTGTAACCTTTGTAGCACCAGTCTGGCCCTGTCAACAAGTTACGGAGGACCAGCAATGTCCACCACCAAGGTCTCAAAACTTTCATCCAATGTTATAGTAAATGAATAAAACTAGTGGAAGGATATGTTCATATGTTTTCATGTCTAGAGCTGCAGCGATTAGTCAATTAAACAATTAGTCGATTGATAGAAAATTTATTGGCAACTATATTGGCAATCAAACTATCATTTGATAGATAGCGACCCGACCCCGGATAAGCGGATGAAGATGAGATGAGACTATCGTTTAAGTCATTTGCTGCTTTCATGTATAAATATATATCATACATCATAAATGCGAGAGTTTGATGCTTCTTTTTGTCAGGTCCTAATAAACTGAATAGCTACAGCTATTTCTGGACTTTTGGTTGGATAAAAGTTACATTTGAAGATGTCACCTTGGTCACGGGGAAATTACAGAAGACATTTTTTCATTGACAAAACAATTGATAGGTAGATTAATCAATATTGAAAACAACAGTTTGTCCTATAAATCTAAACTAGTGGCTGACATGGGAACAGGAGTCTCTGCAATCAGCATCCCCACTTGGTGCTTCCGGTTTCACAGTCATTGTCTAGACCTGGTAATTTTGGCTCCATCATGTGAGCCTGGCCAAGTTTGTTTTTCCGGGGAAATTAAAGAATGAGGTCAGTGATGAACTCACAGACAATGAGACAAACCTGCTTACTCATCCAACCCTTAGACGGCCATTCACACAACTCACTGCTGCTTCTGTTGAAAGCCCCAAAACCTGCAATTCCCGTTTGCACAACCTATTTTCCACCTCTGTCACTTGTCAAGTCTATGTGTGTGTGTGTGTGTGTGTGTGTGTGTGTGTGTGTGTGTGTGTGTGTGTGTGTGTGTGTGTGTGTGTGTGTTTGTGTGTGCCGTTTGTCTGTGTGTGCGTTCCCGCCCTCTTGTGTGATTGACAAGTCAGAACAGCCAGAGTAAACATTAAAGGAGGCTTGTGAGTGCTAATGAAAGGTTGAAGGGTGTGTGTTTGTGTGTGTACGGACGATATCAATCACTAAACGTAAAGCATGCTGACTAACAGAGGTCAAAAGCAGCTCAGGAGAGACAAAAGGGAGCCCTCAGGTAGATTCCCACTGTTGCAACACAACGGCTGTGAACTCTGTGTCATGTCTGGCCACTGGCTCTCAGCCAGTCAGTGAGCTGGATGGAGGGAAGGCCCTGCCAAGATGATAGATGAGGATTAAAGACTATTAGGAACTGGCACTGATTAAAAAAAAACACACCCAACAGGTCAGATCATGCCTCTGCTGTTTCTGCTGTTTTCGTAGCATTTTCCAGTCGTACCAGGGCTCTACAGTGCGCACGTTTAACGCGCATTTGCAACTAAAAAAAGATGTGTGCTAACCGGAAAATGTATTTAGGAGCATGTGTGCGAATAACCTCACATTAGGGAAAGTTTTTTTTACAGATGCAGCAGCAAGAAGCTCCCATTGGCTTCTCTATATTTGTGTCAATGTGTTGTCTTTTTGCCTGTGAAAGGTAGCTGCTGTACAAAAGCCCTGTCGCATGCTCCCAGATGACCGGTGAAAACGTCAGCGAGGATGCATCCATGCGCATCGCCAACACCAGCTTCAGAGTGGTGACACACAGTTCAGCTAAACTTAATTCAGACAATTAACCCCCTTTAACTTCTCCCTCGTGATTTGTGTGTGTGTGTGTGTGTGTGTGTGTGTGTGTGTGTGTGTGTGTGTGTGTGTGTGTGTGTGTGTGTGTGTGTGTGTGTGTGTGTGTGTGAGTGAGAGTGAATAAGGTGAATGTGCTCATGCTGCTCCAACTATAGAGTGATTTTAATTCCCGTCAACATGCAAACCTTTCTGAATTTTCCAGTTTGTGTCGGTAAATTGTTGCGAGAGTCACGAGAAATAGCAAGTGGACGCCAGTTTAAATGGTAAATTGACTCGTTATTATATGGCGCCTTTCTAGTCTTCCGACTTGCCCAAGGAAACTCTAGCAAGCTCTTTATTTCCTGCTAAATTTGTGGCTCTCAAGAATGGCGGCTGGAGGGCGCTTACAGTAGATAGCTATGGAGTAACACACTGTATGACAGGCAGACACACAAACACTCAGCTAGTGCTTGGCAAAAATAAAAGAAGATTGTTTAATTTATAGCTTGCAAAAGTCAAAATTCTTATTGTTGGTTAACTGTTCAGTCGTTTATGTGGTTATTATATCAACGATATGAACCAATCAGATTGCTTGATTTGATCTATCCTTCAGGGGAACATTTTTAATGTATTTTTAAGACACTTTATAAACTACAGTTACAGTGGTAACTGAGTGGTACAGAAATGTTATATTTTCAAATCTCCATGATGCGATCCGTGTTATAGCTTTTTTTTAATTTGGCGATTCTGTCCATGATTCTGTGATCATAGAAGCTATACCTTACATTAAAGCTGCCATGTCAGTGGTCTGTGCTGGGCCCCCTTAAAAAAAAAAAAACACTTGCCACCAGGCCTAACAAGTTTCACGGGGGGAGCCCTGGATTTGTCCTCCCCCTTTCAAGGCCTTTACAAGCACACCTGAGCTTTGACCCCGGCCGTTTGTCATAATTACACCTGACGTTGGAAACTTTTCCTGTCACACTCAGAACAGCTCCTATCCAGCAGCTTGTGCTGCAGTCACCTGTGAGCAATCACTCATCTCCCTTCTCCTATTCCATGAAACACACACCTTTACACACTCCTTTAAACACACCATACCAAACCCCACGTCCACAGAGGGGCCATTCTATCGCCAGACGCTGGCGTGCAAAGCTGCAGCACAGCACTATTTTCATAATGACAAGAGAGATTTGTAGAAAGGGGGAGGGTTGTTGTGGGGAGTAGACATGATGTAAAATAACTTAACTGCTTCATAAAATGCAAGAGGGGAGCAGGGAGGCAGGCGAGGAAGGGGGCAGGAGGAAGGAAAAGCTCCCATGAGGGGAACAGGCGAGCTGAGGACCACAGTCGGACTACACAAACCACCTGAGCTCAGCGCCAAAATCAACATGACTCAACTACGCAGATGTTGCTTTAGTTGATGCCAAATCATGCTTTTCTGCTACTTGAACCTTTTTGTAGATGGGCAAAGATGCATTTTTTAATATATTGGTAACACTTTACCTTAACCTCCCTATTTAGCATTTACAAGCAGCATACGCATATTTAATAAATGGCTTAAAACACATAACACAGTTGCAAACACACATAAGATCATTTTTAAGGGTTTATTATTGTATTCATTAATAAATAATGGAGTAACTAACTAAGTAATCCAACCCTTAATTATGCTTTTTACATTTAATATACAACCTGTAATTAAAGCACAGAGTATTTAATGATTTGATATGATTGATTACACATGTGAACAAATCTTTTAAGTCATTTTTACTTAACAGTTATCTAAAAAGAAACAAAACTAAAAAGCTTGGGGGTTCACTTAACCCTCCTGAGATTTCTTCCGAAGCATCATGGCCTTCATCAGCCGGTGGGGTTCACTTAGTTGTCATGAAATATTCATATCTGATGTTTACAACTTGGGCTCTAACTAATGATTATTTTCAGATTTGATTATTCTGTCCATTATTTGCTCAATTAATTGACCTTTTTTAAAAAAAAATGTATTCATAATTTAGCTAAAAACACCTCATTTGGATTTTTTTAAAGGACTTTAACAATTGAGTATCAACCATCAATGTAATTTGGTTATTTCAGTTAATTTATGTATTATTGAATGACTACACTTAAATATCCTCATCTCTAATTAGAACTACTATATAGTGTGTCATAAACCTTTAAAGCATGTAGGGAGGTAATCATACAAAGCATTATCCTCCACATGCTACATGTATGGGGACATAATCGTTTTTACCGCGGAACCAAAACGGATGTTCCCAAAGCATCATATCATGTAATTAAATGTTTGTGTCTTAACAAAAAGGCAAAGTAAAGGTAAGAGTTTTAATATATTTTGATGATTACCCGGGTAATATTGTGATTTGCTTCATATGAAATCTTCATATCGTCCCATTACACATGAAATAAAGACGTCTCCCTCTATGATGAACGTGAAGAGTGACAGCCCAGCGCTGGCCTGTTTCCAGCTACAGCATGAGCTCTCTCCATCTCTCAGAGGAGGAATACGCAGGCAGAGCTCACAGGTGGCTCTCGGCAGAGTTCAGAGGTTGCCCACAGCTTAATGCTGGAAATATCAGCTGTCAGTCCACACAACAAAGTAGCCGCTCTATAAATAAACGCTGACTGTGCCCCCTCGGCTTCCAGCTTCACCAGCTTGAGAGGGTGAAGGAGGTGGAGTGGTCGGGGGGCTAAACCGCAGAATAGACCCGAGCCGGAAATCACACTGTTTTCCTTGACTCTCAAATGGGGGCTTTTTTGAACACTCCAAATGGTTGAAAAAACAAAAGCTATGAAGGTCCAGCATATTTCATAACAAGACGTCATACTGCAGCACACCTGCACAAACAGCAGCCGACTGTAGCCTCCTGTACGGCGGCCCTCCGCGCACACAGCGACAAGCCCCCTTGGCGGTTCATACAGCAGGCCGCACCGTGTTTGGGCTAACGCACGTTTTGCATATAAAACTGAAGTTTAAACACTGAAAACTAAAAGAAGCAGTTGGCTACGAGCTGCAGGGCTCACCCACCGAGATAAAGGTACGAGCTGAAACGGCTGAAACGGTGTGGTTTAAGATGTTGATGTAAAGTCTCAGAAATAAGACTGCACGTGTGCTCGTGCTCAGTGGTGAAAGACGTATTCAGACCCTTTGCTTGAGTGAAAGTACCAACACCACAATGTAAAAACATTCCACTGCAAGAGAAAGTGCTGCTTTTAAAATGTGACTTAAGCAAAAGTACAGAAGTATTATTACTACACTTTAAGTCAAAAGTATAAATATGCAGGAAATGGTCCTGTGACTAACATATCATCATACAGTAATCCTTTAATACAGCATATATAGCGGTGTGTATATATATATATATATATATATATATATATATATATATATATATATAGTATATACAGTATATATATAATACACGGTATATATATATATATATATATATATAAATAAGACTATTAAAAGGGGCCATTCAGCATAATGAATACTTTCACTTTTCATACTTTAAAGCGGCTATAATCTATATTTATTTATAATCAAGCTTTTACCCTCTGGGCGCAGGGTGACCTCATGTGACGACCAAAAAGACACAAAAACAGTTTTATCCCTGCAGACGTCACACTGAGGAACAAGTCATAGCTATAATAAGTCATAGGTGATTATTCACTTCTGATTTTATTTATATACTGAGTGCTGTATTTATGATTTTCTTTACATTTTTACTGTATTTTTCATTTTTTTTATTTTATTTTTGTTTAATTTTAACAACCTGAATGATTTACTGTTTCATTTGGTTTTATTTGTATTCTATTTGTACTATTATTTTTTACATCTTAACATGATATGGTTTAAGAGACTATTGGACCGGTAAGAACTTTTTAATTCGCCATTTCCTTTTAATTTTTTACTGTCTGAAGTTGGATGATGCGTGATACTGTATGTGCTTCATGTGTTTATCCTATATGTGATTGTGAACTCTACTGCAAACACAATCTACCTCCGGGTACTAATAAAGTAACTTGTACTTGATAATAATGTGCCAAATGTTAATGTGAAAACAAACAATTGTGAAAGGTGTCACTCGTACCGATGAACCTATAGATAACTATCATCTGATTTTGCAGCTTGTGAACGACCTTACGGAGCTTTATAAAGTGGGTTTCAGCTCATTGTTCAGCTGTCTGGCTGCAAAATTAGTTTTGATTCACTTCCACTGCTCTTATAGAGTCGTTTCTGGCCACAACAGGAAGCTGTTGTTAGTGAAATGCTCTAAAAACCAACTGTACAATCCCTGCTCAGAACTAGCTGGTGAATATAGTGGAGCATTTAGCAGCTAAAGAGACAATGTCTCCCTAAAGAGTTGGTAGAGACCAAAAAAAGAGCTAAAAGACAGCCGATATTGAACCTGTGACTCCAAATGAATAATGTTGCTCTGTGTCTTATTGATGTGAACAGTTAATTGGGAACTGTTTGCCAACAAATCAAACAAAAAATGGCTCTATGATGCACCTCTTTTTGTTTTTACTTACTTACTTATTTTTTGCTGCTCAAACATGTTTAAACGCTGTCATGTAAAATAAAAGAAAACATTTTTCTCGTACAGTTTATTGTCTGTCTGAACATACAGTACCTGTATTCTCCCTCTGTCAGCACATGGTTGCTGCACCCGTATTGCCAAGTCTGCTCTGATTGGTCAGCTTTCCCGGTCTCTGAGTCTCCGGTCCGTTCTCGCCGCCTCGGTACAGTCAGCCAGGGTGTACTTGGCACTGTTCAAAAAAATTACCAATAAAGGCTTTTAAACCAAATGAAATTAAGGGGAAATCAGCAACCAAGATTACAGCTTCCTCTGGCCTTAGCATGTAGCTACATGTAGCAGTGAATGTAAAGTGTCAACCCTGCAGTAACGTGTCGGGACCAGATGATCATATAAAGAAATCTGGGACGTCGCCCTAAACCGAGAGTGGAAAAAACTGTGGGTTAGGTTGGTTAAGAGGTTGTTTTTGCTCAGGGATTATTTCTTAAATACATTTAGCTCATTAGTTGAAGCTACATCCAACATTGCAACATTATATATATATATATATATATGAGAAAATAACGAAGAGCATAATCCGTCACTTTTAGAGGGTGATAATATGTCATTGTTGTTTACAACTTGTTTCCGCTTGCCCCAAGTCGCCACGAAGCAGGTTTAATTACAGTCCTTGAGAACATGTACTTAGTTACCCTCGACCACTGTGCTCACACTGTCTCCACAGCTGAGGTAACACAACTGTAGGTCTACATCTATATCAAAAGCCCGGTCAGGTGGTCAGAGGCAACAAGCCAATAAGAGCAAACACACACACACACACACACACACACACACACACACACACACACACACACACACACACACACACACACACACACACACACACACACACACACACACACACACACACACACACACACACACACACACACACACACACACACACACACACACACACACACACACACACACACACACACACACACACACACACACACACATTTAACCTAATGGCATCCTGGAGTTCCTCAAGAGGCCTGTGTCAGACTCAGCCACAACCACCGCCGCTGCCGGCAGCCTGGAAGCTTCACATGGAAAACACAAACACTTCCCTCTACAGACGAGTCATTCTCCCACAGTTGGAAAACATGATGATGACCCCGGGAGGCTTATGCAACAAGGAGCCCCTGCAGTTTACCTCAAGGGGCTGAGTAATACAGTTTGAGTGTTATCTTTGCTTGTTTGAATTATGAAATATGGTGTGCTTGTGCACCCGCAGCTGTCATCAGTGTAAACAGAGAAGCAATGTGACTAAATACCGTTAAAAACAGTTAGGCAATTACATGGAGATGACAGTTTACTTGTACCTGAAGCTAATTCGTTTCCAGTGACATGCCTTAGTTACACACAGAGAGGCAGGAATGAGCGGGAAAAAAACACCACTTGCAACACTTCCTGCTACTGTTAGAAAGGGTAAAGCTGCGGGGGCTGACTCTGCTTTAAGACCCAGGTCAAGAGGTGGGTCGGACACGGGTTGGACAAGGGTCAATATTGAGTTGTGACCCAAGACATATCTGAATTGTTGGGACCAGGGTTTAACCCGTGTTGATTGGCTTGGTTTGAAATGACAAAAGAAGGTGTGAACATGGGTCAGATAACCCTGGTCTGACCCAGTTACACTTAATTATTTCAATCACATAAAGCCATTGCACATTTTACTTAAGACTTTAAAAGTCTGTGCATGGACTTAAACAGTCCAGAAGTGATTCCTCACTTTTCTTCTTAATTTCTTAATCCCAAAGTAAAGATTCTCACACAGAGATAAACAAGCGCCAAATAGTTTTCTTCTTGACTGCAGATTAAGGCCACGGTCGCACTGTCACACACGAATGCAGGTGACCACCGCCTGCTGAGAAGTCAAAGTCAGAATACGTTTATTTGATGTAGAACCTT
Source organism: Echiichthys vipera (assembly GCF_963691815.1). Classification (NCBI taxonomy): domain Eukaryota; kingdom Metazoa; phylum Chordata; class Actinopteri; order Perciformes; family Trachinidae; genus Echiichthys; species Echiichthys vipera. The sequence goes on along the minus strand of NC_139837.1, from coordinate 6,750,280 downwards.
TTATAGACAAAGTCACAAAGTGCTTCCCATGATAGAATTCACCTGAAGTGAATCTATTATTCGCCCCTTCGCTCGCACAGAATTTAAGTGATTGGGAGGAAAATGCTTATCTGGCGCACGTGTGACCGCGCCTTAAACAAGGCAATCCAACCAATAGGGGGTCTTAAAGAGGCGGGCACTGCAACAGAGCGTCTCAGACGGAGGGTGAATACAGGTGCAGCAGCCATGAGCAGTATGAGAAAAATAAAGTGTTTTTTGAACATAAAAGCGTGTAAATTTGTTTGAGTAGAAACACAAAATACACATATGAGCCTGAAACAAGTAAAATACAGTAGGCCCGCTTTAATAAACTGAAAAATAACATTTTAAATCATTTCCCAGAGAATGCCACTGCCCCAGAATGAGTGGAGTTGGTGTTATACGCTGTTAAAAGTGTACTTCCTATCTCAGCCAGCGGATAAATTAAATGGGACTAATAGCTTTTAATGCGAACAGACATACACGTTATTAGCATGACAAGTCAGTTCCTGCAGCTTAGGTGGTCAAATGAGTGTCTAAGGTCATGTTTACTGGGGAGAAACAGCAGGAATCAAATGTGCAGTTCACAAGAAACCAGTATAACAGAGCCAGCCTGAGCATTTGGATCCCATCAAAACCAAACTATGATGACGTTAGAATGTGCTAAGTGCAAGGATTCCCACTTCAAAGTAGGGAACGAGGCTCCAGTACAGTGTGGCGTCTGTTTGAAGCTTAGCGGACCATGTTAAGACACGACGCAGACTGGGCCTGATTGACTGAGGAAGCTGGCATCAGCTACGTTGGACAAATAAGACACTCTGATCGGTGCCCAAGAACTTGCATCTGAAAAGGCAAAATGGAAAGGAGGCGGGACTCGAGATTAAACAGGGATGACACACGCACAGACATACTCACTGAAGCCCTCTGAAGGAGAGGAAGGATAGATGTTGAATGGGCTCGGTGCACCCAAACACAGTTCAAGCTCTTCCTGAGGCTGTACCCCTGGACCGCAGGAGGAGCAGCACCACATTAATTTTAATAACTGCTCTTATTTTCTCTCCTGCCAGCAGCTATTACCATAATTCACGCTCTGCCGCATACCTGGAGAGCAGAACTGCTGTTAATAGTCCAGGACACCGCGGGCGGTGGAACAACACAAGAGAGGGGACAGGAAGGATAATCAGTGGTGGAAAAAAGTTCTCACATGCTTTGCTCAAGTAAAAGTAACAATGCAACAATGTAAGACACTCCCGCGTGGTGTGCATGTTCCAACTTTTATTAGTCCATTAGTATTATCATCAAAATGCATCAAAAAGCATCAAAAGTAACTTGTTCCGCTGTGTCTGATGTCTCCTGTGACTGTTTCATTATTAGATTGTTACTAATGCATGAAAGTGTAAGTAGCATTTTACTGTTGCAGCTTGTTGAGGTGGTGCTAGCATAACTCATTTATATACAGTTTGGTATGAGGTCGTCAGAAGTATTCAAAGTTTGAATACTTTTTTGATACCACGTTTGAAACGATACAGTTCAATGGTATCGAAAGCACTGTAACTATAAAAGACAACAACAGAGGCGACACAGTGAAGCTGACCGGCTAACTGATATAGAAGCAAAGCGTCAGAAACATTTAACCTATGCCCCGATTTATCAGCCAAACATCGGTTATTCTGCTACCTCCTATCGGCAAAGGGCTGGTAAATAGTAAATTTAATCTTCTGACCACTCAAGGTGCTTTTACACTACTTGTCACCCATTCACACACGCTTTCATACACTGATGGAAGAGGCTACCTGCCCATCATCTAATATAATCATTCAAACCACATTCGCACACCCATGCGCAGCACAGGGAGCAATTTGGGGACACTTTTTATCCACTGGTCAAGGACACTTTGACATGCGGAGCAAAGGAGCAGGATCGGATCGGATCGAACTGCCGATCTTTCAAATGGAGGATGACCTGCTCACCCTCTGGGCCACAGCCGCCCCATAATGAAATTCTGGACCGAAATTTAAATGAACAATTAAGATGATATTCATCAAGTGCAGTGGCCAATGTTGATCTGCTGCGTTGCATCGATTCTGCGCTGCCTGAATCTGAATGGTGTTTGAAGCAGTTATTTTTCATAAAAAGTGTTTTCTTTCACATGAAGGAAGGTCATATTAAAGGTTGTTTGAATGACTGAATCTGTGCTCTTTGAGAGATAGCGTAATGAAGGGCTGAATGACTTTAAAACAGTTATTTTATAATGAAGATGTCCTTGTTCCCCTGGCACTAAAGGGGGAATAAATAACAAAACAACAGCATCGGCTGTCGGGCATATTGCTATCTTAAATATTGTTATCAGCGCAGAATTTCATAATCGGTGCATCTAATTTGACTATTGTCTGATATACTGTAATCCAGGATGTTATAACTTGATTGTTTACAGTGCAAACTCATTTTGCATATGGAAAACAGTGAGCACATAAATGGGCAGGGCGGTGGAACGTGTTATTCCACTTGGCAGGTTCTCCGTATTGACCTCATGCCTAGATCTGTCGTGCTTAAAATCCTGCATGATTATGAAAGCACTTTTAGCCACGAGGCTGTTTATGTTGTAGATCTCTGCAAAAGCCCTCCTCTATATAATATTCAATAATACCTCACCAAATGGTTTGGTAATAACACTTCTACGACATCTTTAGCAATTTATACGACATTAAGAGGCAGCCGTGATCGCTCGTCCTCAACACACTTCTATTTCAAACAATTACTCCTGAAATTAAATACATGTAAAGCAGCGTGGGAAAGTGCTGCTCCTCCTCGTTATGCAAAGCCTGGCAGAAGATAAGCCGTGACCGTTAATCAAACGGCAGGGTTTCTGGAGCGCTACAGCTGGCCACAGGTTCAAACTGTCAACATCAAATGAGCGCAGACCTGCCGCCTGTTGTTGTGGCTTTACTTAGGAGCCCTGCCAAATATGATGTGTGATTTTACTAACTGGCAGGTTGAGAGGCAGAGGGAGATGTATCCCACACACGGGCACTGCAACAGAGCGACAGATCCATTCAGGATCTGTCGTCTCATGGTCTCCTTTCACATGCCTCGACACAGGAAATGCATGAAGTGACCTCTGGGAATACACCTGGGCAGAAGGAAAGGTCGCTCTCTGAGTTTGTAGGAAATCCACAAATCAGTTGTTGTGTTAATGCAATGAGGAGAGATGTTTTAAAGTTATTGGATGAAGGGTTTTTTAAAATATATATCTATTATCTATCTATTATTCCTAGTTTTCACAAAGACTGGCATACATTTTATAACCTATGTCAAAATAGGGCAAAAATCATAACCCCAGTTATTTCGGTCGACACTCAAATCCCGATTATTTAACACGATTACTCACTGGCCTTGGAAAGATTTCATTCATTCATTCATTCAGGGTCACGGGGGGGGGGGGGGCTGGAGCCGATCCCAGCTGACATCGGGTGTGAGGCGGGGTACACCCTGGACAGGACGCCAGTCTATCACAGGGCACATAGAGACAAACAGAGACAGACAACCATTCACACCTACGGGTGATTTTAGAGTCATCTGGAAAAAATTTGTTGAACTTAAAAAAAATAGGTCTTTTTAACAGTGGATTTTAAATATAATTCATGTGAAAATGAATTGTAAATGTTCAAAAAATAGATGAATCAATAAAATACATAATATATCATGTATTATTTAAAATGGATTTATTATGAAAGTGTTTCAAAGATTGAAAAATCAGGTCAACTGAGGTTCATTATTGGGTCATTTCCTCATGTTTGACATGGTTGTAGGATAAAAAGTACATTCTTATACCAGTTTAAGTTTTAAATGTGCAAATTCAAATGTGTTTTTCTTGACTGTGGTATTATTTGAGCAGCTAAGCATGTCTTTCACCAGCAGGCAGACTTCAGAGAAGGAAACATGCTGGTTTGACTTTGTTAAGTGTATAAATAAAGTCATGACAAGTAAAGCCACGGTTAAGCGTTCGCCTGTGTATTCCTGCTACAACATGTGTCGCTCACAACTCACTGAAAACTCCAAAATCATATTTCCAGCATGTTGGTAAACTATATTCAACGTATTTAAAATCAGTAAATCGGTAAAAAAGGGTCAAAGTGCACCGCTGTGATGGACGGATGCAATGGATTCATAACACGAGACAAAGAGAGAGTGTCGTTTTATCTCCTTTCTCTTGTTTTCATAATGGCTGGAATCATAATTTGAAAAGAAAATGAGATTAATGGTCCAGCCCCTATGTCATGATAAAATTAATGTGCGTCATACACATAGAAAGGATTCACCAGCACACAAAGAGTGAGGGCTCCCTGCTGGGGAACTTTCTTTCACCGCGTGTTCTGTCGTTTCTCCACAGTCACTGTCAAAATAAACGGATAAAATACACAGAAATAATAAATAATAATATTTATACAGTATATATAGGAAACTACACCATCAAAAAATCAAGAGCCATTACAGAAATGTCTGAAAAATAATGCATGTCTGATGTGTTTTGTCCACAAAAACATTCAATTACCTGGTTAAAATTAAGAGTATTATGCCACCATCTGCACTTTTATTATTATTTGTTGCTATTACTATTGTATTGTTTTGTTGTTACTATAGCAATTACAACATTTATGTTGTGTCACTTACCATTTGTGTCTTGCCACTTTACCAATTGTGTCTTGTCTTTGTCTTGTCTAGTCTACGCATGGGAGAGTGAGAAACGCAATTTTGATTCCTCGTACGTCTTGTTCATGTGAAGAATTGACAATAAAGCTGACTTTGACTTTGACATTGCATATTTCTACCTCCTTTAAAAAACTCCAGAAGCTATGGATATGCAAAATATTTTAGAATTTAAAAGTTCAACTACTGGATACAAGATGTCTGCCGTGTCACTGTGAAGACGTTTCCACCTGTCTTGTGTGAGTTGGACCAGTTGGACAGGTTGTGATGACATAAAATCCTCTTGTACACACAGGTCTTAAAATCTGGCTTAAAGAGAATCACAGAAACGTTCCCTCTTCAGCAGATAAATGCGTCAAACTCTGCACATACAATATTCTGCACGGTGAAAGTCAAACATCACAGTGAAGTAACAAAAGGCAAAACACAGTTTGGAGTGCAAAGAGGCAGGGTTATTGGTTCGAATCCCGGTTGGGGCCTTTCTGTGTGGAGTTTGCATGTTCTCCCCGTGTCTGTGTGGGTTTTCTCCGGGTTTTCCAGTTTTCTCGCACAGTCCAAAGACGTGCAGGTGTTCGGTTCATTGATGACTCTAAATCACCCGTAGGTGTGAATGGCTGTCTGTCTCTTTTCGTCTCTATGTGTCCTGTGATAGACTGGCGTCCTGTCCAGGGTGGACCCCGCCTCATGCCCGATGTCAGCTGAGATCGGCTCCAGCCCCCCACGACCCAAAAAGGGACAAGTGTTTGAAGATGAATGAATGAATGAAAGAGACGTTAATTCAGCCCATGTAGAATTAAAGTGTGTATGTTATATTGTTTTATGCTGCTTTATTTACCTAAGAAAATTTCCATTCTGGAAAAATAGAAGGGAGATGAGTTGGGATCCAAAAGTGGGTTTAACCTCCTTTTACATCCCCTGATCAAGGTTTGTCGATGACGTGTTTTGCGCTTGGTGGCTCTTACAGACGATTTGTTGTCCTCCCTATAACAGTTGTAAAGATGTACAGTGCAGAAAGGTCAAGAGAAAGAAGAGGGTGTGATCGACCCGCCGTCCTCCCTCTGCTGCCAGTCCAACCCTAACTGCAGGAGGGCCTGACTGCCAAGCAGCCTACATGGGAGGAAAAAGTGACTTAAAGGCCTTAAAGTTTTTCCAGCAGGAGCCGAGCGAAAGACCCAGACTCTGTCCAGAGCCCTGAAGGCATGAATGTGTTTCGGCAAAAGGCCTGACGCATTCGCTCATTCACACGTCAAACAAGTTTTCCCCTCAATGGAGGGCTCTTTCTTCGCCGACTCTGATTCAGTGGAAATGCAAATGTTAACGTCTTACCCTGATTTTATGGAACTATTCGTTTTGTCAGCTCGCCCTCCACCTCTAAACCTTCGCACCCCCACCGCACCACCGCTGACGCTCAACAAATGCACCATGACGCTGTCACTCGCCCCACCACTCTCCAATGCCATACTGACATTCAACTGTCCGACAGACTTAAAAACACGCCACCGTGCCCTCAGACATGCACACTCAAGCTTAAAGGTCCCATATTACGCTCATTTTCAGGTTCAAACTTGTATTTTGGGTTTCTACTGGTGTTTCTACATGTTTATATGCTTTAATGCTCCGAAAAACACATTATTTTTCTTATTATTACATTATTTTTTCTCTCACTATATTTATACTTTTACATAAGTAAAGTATCTTCTTCCACAAATGAATCAATCTGAGTTGCCCAACAGGTCATCATGTGTGTAAAGATTATCTTTCTCTATCTCAAAAAAGCCGCTAAATAGGGCAACATACACAGTTGCTGAATTATTAGTCTGTTAAAAGTGTTTTGTTTTTTCCTCGCCATGTCGTTTCAATGAAGTCAGAGCAGAAACTGTTAAGGGAATTTTATATTAATCCCTCAACATCTATGTAACTGTCTTCCAGAAAACAGGAAACCAGAAACTGCGAACAATGAAGTCACACAAGAAAAGCCTGGTGAAACTTAATCTGAACACACAAATGACAGCGACACACTCACAAAGCAGGCCCTAAAGTTTGCCTCGGGGAGGACACATGTCATCTCCGCAGCACAGATTACAGCCTGTGAATCTCCATATTTGGAGTGTGAGTGAGTGATTGGAGGAGGCGCGATGAAACCACACGTTGACAGCGCCAAATGAGGAAGGGCCACAGCAGGTTCAAGCCATCGGTGCAGCCGAGTGTGTGTGTGAAGCGGACACACCCTCATACCGGTAGGTAGGCATTGCTGTAGTGCAGGGCCCAGCACCCGCAGGGAACTTGCAGGCAATTAGAGGATTTGCCAAGACACGTAAATAACCCAGGTTCTCACTATACCTGATGCAAGGAGTGGCAGAAAAACAGCGAGGGGGAGGAAATTTCTTGCTGGAGGCATCTATTGGAAACAAACGGAAATCTGTCAGAGCAGCATTAGACAAATGAAATGAGTTTTTTAGTGTTTGTAAATGAAATCAAAGAGGAGTAAACTTTAGTTTGGCTGAAATGACAGGGCATGTTGGTTCACATAAAACTGTACAACCGTCCTGCATATCTACTTTGTATTTCTCCCATTGCTTAGAAAGCCCGGTCATAAAAACAGCTTACTTAGGAAACAAATCAAACTGATGACTCAGGGTGAACCTGGATCTGCAGGATGTATGAACACAGCTGCTTTGTCTTTTTTGGTGAAAAAGAGCCATCGTGTGGCCAAATGAAGGTGCTGCAGCTTTAGATCTTTCCGCCTACAGGAGCTGTATTTAATTATGTCACCTTTGTTAGCCATTAGATGGGAATGGGAAGAGTTTCATGCAACTGTTACATGAGATGTTAATATGCATTTATTGTGTTAATATTAGAGTGTTAATATTTGTATGTGCTGATAAAATGTATAGACCTTTTCAAATTTATAGACATCCTCGGGGCAGCCAGTGGCCCAGCGGTTAGAGCAGTCACCCAATGTAAAGAAGGTCCTTAAGGCAGCGGACGCGGGTTTGACTCCGACCTGCATCCCTAAGCCGCATGTCCCCCCCCTCTCTCACACCCAATTTCCTGCCTTTCCTAAATAATAGCCTGCCCAAGTTTGATTCCTGTTGCAGTGAATGAGAACAACATCAGGTAACAGGAAGTTAACAAGGACCAAGGCTGTTGCATAGCAATGGTCTCTGGACCTTTTTTAATAGACATGCACCCATCCGATAACCGATATCGTCTCCACATATTAACTAATTAGCTGGATCAGATTTCGGACGAATGAGGCTGATTCAGCATTCAGATCGAGTCATTTCTTTTTTATTAATATCATACACAGCAATCCGGCTGTTAAGTCGGACGTAACACCCTTTCAAAATACGATTTCCGGGTCCAAACGCTCCGTTGAAATAAAACAGCCACATGGGGCCAACATGTGAACAATTACGACCACCTCTTTCGTCAGTTAGAGACCTTTTTTATCCATAAGAAAAAGGTAAAATGAGAATGAAGTTGTTTCTTAAAAACTAAGATGTTGTAGAAAAACGAGGCTCGGAGCAGTTTGTGCACGGAAATCATATTTTGAAAGGGCATTGCACCAGGTATCAGTATTGGATTGGATCGGAAAAAACTAGATCGGTGCGTCTCTACTCATTAATGGGATTACATTGATAGGCAACAGCCTCGGTCCTTGTTAACTTCCTGTCAGCTGATGTCCTTCACATTCACTGCAACAGGAATCAGACTCGGACACATTTAATATGTTAACGTTCACATATTTGAAAAGGTCTTTAGAACAGAGACAGAAGAACGGGCTGGGAGCTTCTAGTGATGCTTTTATCTGACTGAGAAATACAAGCACTCATTCATTTATTCATCCGCTTGTCCCTGTCGGGGTCACGGGGGGCTGGAGCCGATCCCAGCTGACATCGGGCGTGAGGCGGGGTACACCCTGGACAGGACGGCAGTCTATCGCAGGGCACATAGAGACAAACAGAGACAGACAACCATTCACACCTACGGGCAATTTTAGAGTCATCAATGAACCTAACACCTGCATGTCTTTGGACTCTGGGAGGAAACCGAAGAACCCACGCAGACACAGGGGAGAACATGCAAACTCCACACAGAAGGGCCCCAGCCGGGATTCGAACCAGGAACCCTCTCGCTGTGAGGTGACAGTGCTAACCACCACCCAAATGTTTCTATGACACAAACATTTAGTTGCGCAGGCACATTTTAAACAGCCTGAGTCAAATAAAGTTTTTAACTTGTCTAAAACTTTATTTAGGCCTTGCCAGTAACATGGCTCTGTAAATGTCAATATGTCCACTCTTTTTTAACCAAACAGAAATGTCTCCACACCTTTTAGATGGATTGTCATGAAACTTTGCACAAACACTCGTGGTCCCCAGAGGATGAAAGCTACTGACTTTGGTGTTCCTGTGACTTTTCCTCTAGCACTTCCAGGAAGTTGACTTGAGGTTTTAAGTTAAAAGTTTTGACAACTATTGGATATAATGCCATGACATTTGGTACAGACATTCCTGTTCCCCTCAGAATTCATTTTGATTTTAATACATTTGATGATCCAAAATTTCAATTTGTCGAATAGCCTACATTTGTTTATGCATAGAAATACAATATATAAATATGGATTTATGATGTAAAATACCTGTACTTTGTGTTGAGCTGTAATTAACACATGTAAGCATGCTAATAGGGTCGGCTTTATAAGACAGTAGGCTACTACACTTTGAAACACTTACCGCTGTTCTGATGGTGTTTTCAGGGTCCTTAAAGACTTTTCTGGGCCGAACCGGAAGTTAGCGTCGCCCTGGTTCCCTTGACAACAGGCCAATGGGGCTGTCCATTGGATTTTGGATTAGTGCAGAAAGTTAATCTTCAACAATAAACACCAATTTGGGGATTTTTGAAGTGTTAAAACAATCACCAGAAGTAAAAAGATAATGTTAGGCTATGAACGAACTACACTTCCCACTGACTTTGCTTTGCGTGATGACGTTTGTAGTCTCATGTAGCCACTTGTTAGCAACCGCCTTTTTAAAGACACGTACAAGCTTCAAAATTCACGAGTGACACATTGACTGACAGTTTTTTTTATCTCGGAGAATAAACATGTTAAAATATATTAGGTTTGTGTTGAACAAATACCTTATTTCATCTTATCAAACCCTATTGACCGTGCGATGAGGGTACCGGAAGTAGATAAATGCTAATTCACTACCGGGTGCTAGCGCCATGGACATATAAAAAAGAAGGGACAGAGTATCAAAAATGGCCGCCCCATTCATTCCTATGGAAAGCTGCCATGGGGTTAGCACCGTTAGCACTCTTTAAATGTCTATGTTAGGACTCACCCTGCAGTAAACAAGAGCTACAGTCTGTAATACATTTAAACTTGGCTGCACATAAATGTATCAAATGTAATACTTTCTTAATGTTAACAAAAAAATGTCATATTTGGTGAGCGGTGATGGAGGAAATATCTAAAATAAAATACATATGGGTCATGTTTTACCCACTGAACTGAACAGTTGGGCTAATGCATAACATTTACATAAACAAGAGTCTACGGCAATATTAGCAGCTCTGCAAGGCTGTACTTCAAGGAACAGTGGTGCTTTGAACTAAATGCTAACATCAGCATGCTAACCGTGGTGCTAACATGCTAATGCTAAGCCATAGACTGTATCATTCATTATACAGGCTATGTGCTAAGCAGGTGTAATCTTGTACCATGTTCACTCTTTTAGTTTAGCCTGTTAGCATGGCAACATTTGCTGGCCTTGTTTGCTGAGGCTGATAGATTTAAACTGGGCAGCACTTAAATGTATCAAATTTAATACTCTCTTAATGTTAACAAAAAAGTTTATTTTGGTGAGCGGTGATGGAGGAAATATCTCTAAAATAAAATATATATGGGTCATGTTTTACCCACCCATAGACCTGGGTCTGTCCGACGTTCCTGCCTGTAATAGGGAAGGTTTTCATTGCCACCGTACTCTACGGGGGAATGGTTGGGTCTATGTAAATCCTAAATAAGTCATAGTGTGGTCTTTACCTACTCTGTAAAGTGTCCTGAGATAACTTTTGTTATGATTTGGCACTATAAATAATATTGAATTGAAATTGAATTGGGTATGTCATTAGTTTTGCAGGGATCTGATTCATCATAATAGCGCTTGAGGAAAGTTTAAGGGACTGTCGGTTGGATTCATCCCCTTGGGATCACAAATGTCATAAGACGTTGTTGTTATATTATCTAGGTCATAGGCCTATTAGATATTTCAGTCTAGACTAAGGTGGTAGACCCACTGACCCCGCTCTTACTATTTAACAAGTTAATAGCAACAAAAATACCATACATGGAATATGCAATACAGAAACATTCTTGTCCCAAAAGTGCTGCATGAAACAACAACAATATATTATTTATTAAAAACCTATGCATCTAGACTTAATGTAAATGTGTGACCTGCGGACAGGAACAAATGGTTTCAAAAACACACAGGTTTAATGACCAAATAAAAAGCTTTAATCCCAACGTTTGATAAATCATACATGGAACATAAAGTGAGTGATATACAGTACAGTGTTTTGACTAGTAGCCTGCACATGTTAATGGAGAAATGATACACAGTACATGGGGCTAGTAATCACTTGGATAACATCTGTTGGGAGGAGAAATTGAAAACGTTTGGACACATGCAGCCTCGAGGTAAAAAATACCAGAGAATCAGTTCAGTGTTTAACTATCCATGCACATACACATACAGAGGACGCGTCTCTGTAAAACACACTATACACACTCAACTTATACTCCTTCATTCATATATTGCAGAGAACAAATCCACATTCATCTTCATTTTGCATGTTGTTCTTTGTGATTTGTCTCATAAAGCAGTAGAATTGGATAAAGACATTAACTGCATACCAGTTCTGATAATGTAGTTTGCTAGATTTTAAAGAGAAAGAGTGAACGACCTTGAGCCGGGTAATCGTCGCTGGGTCAGACGCCTCTATTGCTTTTAAGCCTGTTGAGTCATGTGTGAAATAAAAGAACAAACACAAAAACATCCTTCTCTTTGTGATCCTTATAAGGATTATTTAGCTTCTTTGTTGTCCAGCTGCAGTCTTCAATATGTCCACTAGGTGGCAGCCATTTATCTCTCATGTGGAACCATCCACCCTCTGGACCCTCAGAGGAGACGGTGAGGTGGGAAACACTGCAGCCCCAACGATGATGGTCACACCTTTACACCGTACCGTGGTGTGGTGGAAACATGGATTTAGATGTTTTTTGTTGCATTTTTTTTCTGTTTAAATGGAGAAAATCTGAGTTCAACGGTCACAAAAATGATGTATTTGAGTCAACAACAACATAAATGGTCCTCCTGAGGAATCAGTGGCGTTAATCCCCTGGTACCTTGGAATCACTGCGAAGAGTGAAGTGTCCGACCTGGTTTTCGCTTGACCCAGTAGCACCAGATCCACCGACTCATGCTAAAACGTTACCGTCAGCTCCCGTGTGCGTGAAGGTGAGCGTACACAGTCCTCGCTCGTTCCACTCACAGAGCACAGGAAGTCTTGGGATCAGCATTAAAAGTAACGACACCAAAGGAAACAAGCATTATTCGCATTTTGCATGTTTTCACCTGCTCGGAGTACTAGATGTCTGGATGTTGCCGTGTAGATGTGAAGTTAAGATCATTCAAAAATCCAGTTGCAGATCATCTAATATAATATATAATTATGATACAATTTTTGTGTAAAAGTGTTAAGTTTGAGCATTCAGACTAGTTTTTATCTTATCGAGGTTAAACAGTTCCATATATAGAGGATTGTGTCACATGTCAAAGTCCAGTAAAATGTCACGGAGGTCAGTATTCACCAAGGAAATCAAATCAATTGTGCCTCCTACATCATTAATGTTGGACATCTGAGCAGCAATTCTGATACTTTCTATAGGAGATTAATAAATGAATCACCACAATCTGAACTAACTGTCATGCAAATAAAGAAAAGGGTCATGAACCTGACAACCTCAAACACTTTGAACAAACGCTCTGATGGGCAAAACTTGTGAATGTGACATTTGTTCTTAAAACGTATTTTCAAGTCAAAAAGATCAAATCTGAAACCTGATGTGACAACTTAACACCTGATCCAAGTGTCATTCTGCGTCACTCCAAATGGACTATTGCTACTTTATCAGTGAACAAACACATTTTTCACCTCGTGGCAGCCGGCAAACAGTGTCTCACAGGAAAACTGTACGACTTGACTGATTGATTTGCAGTGATTGAGGCTTGAGATGAGGCTCGGCAGATCTGAGACGACATTAAAGCACACAAAATGGACATGCCCACATGAAAAGCTTCTCTGAAAAACTGAAAAGATTACCAAGAGGTTCGGGTGTTTTACGCTGCTGCTCATGACTCATTGCCGTTAATAGAAAAGCGCCTCTGCTATTATGGCAAATGGACTGCATCTATTTAGTGCCTTAAAATACCTCACATTAGTCTACACACACACACACACAAACCCATTCACACACGGATGGTCGAGAAGCTGCCATGCAAGGCTGTGAACCTGCTCACCGGACGCCGTTTTGGGTTCGGCGTCTTGCTCAAACACACTTCAACATGCGGTCAGGAGGAGACAACCGGGAATCGACCGTGATAACTGTTCGACCGGCTCGTCTGCCTGAGCTATCGCTGCCCCCCCACACACACACACAAAAGCAGCAGCCTGACGTACAGTGTAACTTTGTAAAAATGTATATTATACTGGAAGACAACAGTGTTCATGCATTTTTTTTCAGGCATTGTGGGTATTCACTAAAACATTCCTCATGACGTAAGCCGACACACGGAGCCTCAGGGTGGACGGTATGTTCTTAAAGAGCTTTTTGTAGCTACATTAGTACAGTACTTTGAATAATATGTACATTTTAAAAAGGGGTTACAGCTGTAGCTACCTTTAGGATTTTTATGCAGCAAGCATTCTGCTTTCGGACTGATGTGCCCTTGAAAACAGGGACAAAATATTGTTCTGGAATTTGTTCTTTCGCAGGATGATGACACTAATCTTAACAGTATTTCTTTTTTCTCTAATCCTGGTCTTTGCAGTCTGTGGGACAGGATGTATTAAAAAGTGTAATCCTGGACATTCAAGACCTTGATCTCCTAAAGGTCAACCCCACATGAAAATGATTGGGTGCGTTATGAGATGCAGCGAACACGGTAGCATGGAGTTATTGTGCCTCTGTTGACAGTAGAGCGCACAGTAGGTGATTTTGGCTTTTGAAGCCTCAGTTAGGTTTTGTTTTCTGGCTGTTCCTATACTCTCTCCCTCTGCACACCTGCTCTGTGTAACGTACATGTCTGTTTGTCTTCACCCCATGCAGTTAATGAGGGAGGACTGCTTATGAAAATGGCTGAGGAAGGTAGAGGAGGTGTAGCAGGGCAATTAGGGCTGGTTTCAGATTGTGCTCTACCTTCATTCATTCTCCTTTAAGGTAGCCATTGGCATCATTACCCATCCCTCTGCTCCTCTCTCTCCTCCTCCCACCGCCCACGTTTGACCAACCGTCCTCAGGCCCCTCATGGAATCGCAGCCGCAGCGTTTTGCGGATGACAAAGCGTTCCACGATGAAGGAAGCACAGAACCAGGGCACGGCGTACTCGGCCGTGATCAGTCCCATGAAGTTGTAGCGGAACTCGGAGTAGTCCCAGGGGCAGGCGTTGAACTGGCGCAGCAGCAGCCCCGTGCCGAACTCCCACAGGTACGTCCATAAAGTGTAGATGATGCAGCGCAGCAGCACGGGGCAGTGGCCGCGCAGCGTCAGGTACATCTGCTCGACGATGAGGATGCAGGTGCCGTAGATGAAGAGCGCCCACACGCTGGTCACACCGGGGAATTTCCAGTTGCAGTTCACCACAAACTCCCAGGCGGCTGTGAACATGACCTCGCAGAAGTAGCCATGGATGGCGTAGAGGTACCAGCGTGACAGCACTGTCAGAGGTACAGGGGCCTCTGAGGTTTCCACGGTCACCATCCTTCTTCTTGCTTTCACGCAAATTTTCTATCTGTGATAATGCAGGTCTGAGGAGAAAGGAGTGAAAGAAAGGTGTAAGAAAGAGACACAAAGGCAACATGGTACAATACATCAACTCCATCCAACAGACATTTAAGGTCTTTACATTTAGCAATGTCTTCTCTATAGAGGTGTTTTATTTTTAGTGGCAGAGTCCGACATTTCCGCATAAGGGACTCACAGGAAACGATGTAGCAGGTAATCCAGCGGAATTTTATCTCCTTGATATCAGCTCTGCCGTCAGAGCTTTAGGCCCAATCCCATTTTTACCCCTACGCTTAAAATTCGACCCCTACAAAATGGGACACCTCTTCGAGCGTGATACGTCATCAGTAGTCTCCGATGGCTTTACGTAAGCAGATACGTCCTGTTATTGCAAGAGAATCAACATGTCGTCTTCAGCTGTTTTATCATATTGCTTGCGTGGGCTGTAGGCATCCTTTTGTGTTTATCTGCAGCAAAGTGAAGACTTAACAGAAAACAAAGGCGTCTTCAACGCCTGGGAGTGCTGGTGGACGAGTTAATGGTATGAAGTATAGACTGCAAAAACGTTTTGTACTTTGCCTAGCTCCAAAACATGCTCATTAGTGCATATGTGTCATTAGTTTCTTTGGATCTTATATAATAATAAATAATATCTCATAGCCCTCCATTTGGAGTGTGGGTCTGGTAACTCTCCGTTTGGAGGGCCATCTAGTCCTGCCCCTCAGCCCTACCCCTCGATGCTAGAGGGAACTGAGACGCCCCTATCCCTACACGTGAACGCGCAAAACCAAGGGGTAGGGCTAAGGGGTGAAATGGGATTGAGCCTTATTAAGTTACTGGTAATACAAACTTAAAATCCTATTGCTGCTGCTTCACATTAAAGGTGTTGGGTGACTTTTATTGTGAAGAAGCCACAGTATATGTCGCCTCTGTTAGCACTAACCATCGTTCATCAAAGATGCGTCCATAAAACAAGACGAGTTATTTCTGTATTTTTGACCGCAGTTCATTTTTTAATAATGCAATATTTACTATATTTACTGAATGAAAAAAAAAAGATCATTGACAGACTTCTTTCTTAAAACAGGTTTTTTTTGGTTGCACTGTAAACAGATACACCAGTTGCTCTTGTGTTGAAAGCAGCTGTTCAGTAACCACAGGTGTCCCCGAATCAATCTTAATGATGGCAACTTGAATTGCAAATGGTGTCAAGCCAAAGTTCAATTAAGGACGAAGCGATGAAACACTTTAACTCTACGGCCGTCCCTCACTTGATGCTATTTACTGACTGACTGAGGGGGTATCTTATGTAAGGTATAGCTTTATCATCTGACTGCCTACATCATGTGCTCTTTTTCCAAATCCCGCAGCTTGACGCACACAGGCTTTGGTATCAGGTGTCAGGAGGCCCACGCAGGGTTGGATCCTTCCTCCATTTATCACACCGCATGTCTAATAAAAAACACTGAAGGCAAACAGCATCATACGGAGGAGTTCAAAGACCACATGGTTGAGAGAGTATACCTTCCACTATACAATGCCTCCAGAGGAAACCGTGTCAACAGCAACCATTGTACAAAGGATCATAAGCGCTCTGTAAAATACAAGCTCAGAGAGAGGTTAGGAGTACAAAAGCTTGTTTGAAGAACAAAAGCCAATTTTTCTGGCTCTTTTTGTCTTCAAAGGCTGGATGGGGCCCAGAGTGGGCCCATGGGGATTAGCACATTTCTCCCAAAACAAGGAACAAGGGTTTCATGTTAGGAACCCGGCCACAGCGATGGACCAACTGACCTCCCTAAACCCATTTTGCCACCATTTTACTGCCTGTCTTGAAAACTCTCCCTCTCCTCTCATTGAGCCAAGCATGCTGGGTTTGATATTGTGGGCTGAATGTTTTCTCTTCCTGAGAGAAATGGATGCAGTGAAGCAGGTTTACTACATCAGAACCATAGTAATAGTAAAGCATGCTTAACTGACTTTTCCCTGTGACTTTACAAAACCTCAATCACAAAATCATCCATGCAAAAACTTTTACAAGGAATAATTCATCATATTGGGAAATGTGCCTATTTGTTTTCTTGCTGATGTAGATGATAAGATCCATACCCGCTCTGTTCACAGAATTTACCTAGCAGCACCTTTAGAGCTCACTAATTAACATGCTATATGTAACTGTGACAAACAGGAAGTCACCGCGACCATCCAAAAAAATAGTGTGGAACATAACTGTACTTAACCCGTATAACTGCAATTCTCAATGATTTTATTTCTTGTGCAGATTAAATTAAGTTAAAAAAAAGATATATTGTTTTATTTTGTGATATTCAAAGGTGTGGAAATGGAATTTATTGCCTCTGGACAGAGACAAGCTACAGTAGATGGTAAATGGTAAATGGACTTGTACTTATATAGCGCCTTTCTAGTCTTCTGACTACTCAAGGCGCTTTCACAGTGTTTGTCACATTCACCCATTCACACAGACATTCACACTGATGGCAGTGGACATCTACAGACCATCTAATCTAATGTAACCATTCACACCACATTCACACACCCATGCGCAGCACGGGGAGCAATTCGGGATTCAGTGTCTTGCCCAAGGACACTTCGACATGTGGACTGGGGGAGGTGGGGATCGAACCACCAATCTCTCAAATGGAGGACGACCCACTCTTCTACTGAGCCACAGTCGCCCCCTGATTCCAGTCTCTGTGCTAAGCTAAACTAAGCTAAGCTAACCAGCTGTAGTCTTATACTTGACGGACAGATATGAGGTATTAATCTTGTCCTCACTAAATGATCTTTGGTCTTTATCAAAGCACGCTCTGTTTGTTACTTGATATTTTTTACCCCCACCATCTCTCCCCCGGGGATCACGCCCTGTCTTTCTCCCGATCCACTTTTCTCTCACTTTATCACAATTCAATTCGCCTCTCTTTTTCCATCGCCGGCATAGACACCATTTGTGCAGCACTCACATGCCCACTAAGCTGCAGACGATGAAAAATGTGTGATGCAATATTCAGTCGGGTAACACTGAACTTCCTGCCGAGCTCCCTACACGTACAAACAAAAGGTAAAAAAAAGAGAGTTCACACTCACACGCTGCTGATAATCAACATTTTAAAAAAAATGTTCATGTGTTTAGAAGTTTTTTCGTCTTTTGTATACACCCACGATGAATTGCTATTGCAGGAGCGGTAAAGCTAAGTAAACATACTGTTTTTACATCAAATCAGTATCTTGTGTCCTCCATGCCTCTCGTCAATACAGTATCAGAGACATCCTAATGGATTATCATGATGATTCCTTAGGGAGTTTGCCAGCCTCTCCACGTCTTTACGCTGCCTTTCACACTGTCGACACAAACGCTCAGATTTCATTATTAGTCCCTCACATTGTTTTACTGTGCAAAGGCAGATTTGTTTATGTCATGAGACAGGAAGAGAGAGTATTGACACACAGCAAACGGATTTCTGAGATGAAAAGAGTGAATGAATGACCACTTTTACTACATTATGCGTCAATCAAATCCTCTTTGCTACATACAGTATATGAAGTTTGAAATGTGAACTTACAGCACAGGAACAATGAAATTAGGGTAAAACAACCTTTTAATAATCTCAAACATTTATTGTACTTACACACTGTTTTCAGAATCCATGTGACGATGATATACGGATGTTTAAAAGGGACGTCATCTAATTTTGTGTTTTGACATGACGATTGTTTTTGGACAGTCCAATGTTTATCAGGGGTGCGATGCAATTTAATTCCCTGGCCGGAGCTCAAACCCAAGTTGCCATGATTACATGGTCTGCATCTCAAAACCATGAGCCACCAGGACGCCGCCGCTTACCCTTTCTGTGTGTGTGTATAGACACATTTATCGACTTGCTGCCTCAGCACGACACTGTTCACACATCGGGTGCTATTTGATTCTTCTGTTGTTATTGTTGTTGTTGCAGCTGTTGTAGGATATCTCCCACCAACACACCAGCTCCCTCATCTGCCTTACGTATTGATCGGCAAGGTTTCCACCAGCTCTTGCTGCGGCGACCCGCTTCGCCATCGCACTCTATTGAACCCCGCTGCAGGACATCACAGTGTGATGGTGATCAGACTGGCGAATGTGATAGAGCTGATGGCTCTGTAAACATCCCGATGAACGCAGGGGGACACCGCGCAGGCAGGGTGCCGTCTGAACTGAAAGGGAGAGAAGTCAAACCCCGGAGCACCAGGGGTTTATCTCAGGACACAGAGGGAAGACACCAACTGGGTGTGTGTTTGTAAATGAAAGAGAAAGAGCGAGACAGAGAAAGGGAGTGTCCGAGAACAAGCTTTGACCTGAGCTTGAAAATGAGGTTTTACACGTCTGTCAGTTTGACGCTCGGCTGACAGCAGGTTAACCAACACAAGCGTAGAGAAAACACACCAGTATGAAAGTCGGCCAAGGTTGGATACAAAAAATAACAAAAACAAAGCGGTGCCTTTACTGTGCGGACAACATGCCGACAGCTGTGAACTCTGACTCTGTGATTAAATCAGAAACCTAACCCATCGCTGACCTCTCATCACACCATAATCCCTGTTCATGTACTGAAGCTCCCTGACTGTGGCACGGATCCAAGGCCTATGCAGACTTCTGGAAGGTCACTTTGGGAGGCTGCGGCGTGGCATATAGAAACCAGCAGCATTCACCAGCAGTATGCGCTTCGCTTAAGTGCCAGTGACCAAGGTGACCTAACCACCGCTTCATGACCACTGATGGAAACAGAAGCTGCTTTTGTAGTTGCATCTGTCCTCCAGCAGATTTAAGGCTAATGTTTCTGTTTTGCACCGTATTTTCTGAAACATTAAGATGATTTATCCATTGGTTGATCGAGAGACAAAAACAATTCTGTCGATTGAATCATTGCTTTACTCATTTGTGAAGCAAAAATGCTAAATATTAGAACGTTCCAGCTTCTAAAATATGAGAATTTGCAGCTTTTTCTCCGTTTATATCTTTTTATATTGGTAATTTAATTGAAAAAAAAGGACTACTAGCCTGAAAGCTGATGCTGCACACATAGTAAGACGGGTTTATGGCTTCATGGGTCACCACCAATTGATCCTGATCCCATCTGCTTCTTTGTGCGCGTGATGAGAAATTGATTGAGTGATTGACGAGAAGTGTGTGTCAAGTGGGGGGGGGGGGGGGGGGGGGGGTTCGGGGGGGGCAGAAGAACTTTCTGAGGCAGCACAAAATAAACCGATCCTGATCAATTGCAAAGAAAGATCGATTACCCCTGAAACAACAAACATCCTTGAAAAACACCTTGAAGTGTCGACCGACCACATCGACGGACAAAATCTTTTATAATTGTGCCCAACGGTCAGACTCTGGCGCAGGATGAAAAGCCTTAATGATCATTTAAATATCGGCACACGTCCTCACAGTACAGGTGTTCATGGTGCTGCACTTTTTTGTACGCGCAGAAATTGATGGAAGTAAAAATAAAAGAGAGAATTAGGGAGAAGTTAAAGCCCCCTAATCCATTATCTCTTCACAATGGGCCAATTCCTGCATGAAGTTCTGGACGGATTGTTTGTTTCGTAAAGAACGTTAAGACCATGTAATCCAACGTCCCTGGTTCGAGTTCGGACAGATTCCTCCTCTCTCTTCCTTCATTTCCTGTCTCTCCTCCGCTATCAAAATAAAAATAAAAGAGTAAAGTGTTTCCTAAAGCACTAATAATGAACCCCATTTTAGATCATTGTATAGTGATACATCTGTTTGTTATTAAAAATGTCACAATATTGGAGAATATGTCATCACTAATTACCACTTGGTTTATCATCTGGAAATATGCATTCATGTAGCTATAAAGTAGTTTCTAAATTTAAATTTCATTTTTCTATCAATATATATACCTCTATTGTGATATACAATAACGTATACCACGATAAGGGATGAGGCCTCAGGGAAGACCCAGGACCAGGTGGAGAGTTTTATATCTCCACACTGGCCTGGGAACGTCTCTGGATCCTTAATGTGGCCCGGGAAAGGGAAGTTTGGGGTCCCCTGCTAAAGCTGCTGCCCCCGCGACGCGACCCTGGATAAGAGGTTGAAGATGAGATGAGATGAGATGAATTTAAATATCTTCTCTCTCAGGACGAAAGTATAAAATCCAGCAAAAACACAGATATAAGTGAAAATTGTGTGGGTTTGTTGGTAGGTGTCAGGATGGAGAAGAACAGGCGTTAGGAGGACACCCTAGAGCAGGGGCGGGCAATTCCGGTCCTGGAGGGCCACAGTCCTGCATGTTTTAGGTTTCTCTCTGATCTAACACACCTGATTCTAATGCTCTGCTCGTTATCAAGCAGCTGATGCTCGTCACAGTTTGATTATTGTTAGACTCAGGTGTGTGAGGGTAGGGAGAAACCTAAGACATGCAGGACAGTGGCCCTCCAGGACCGGAATTGCCCACCCCTGAGCTAGAGTCTCTTTACACACATGCATTCGGACAGAAAAGGAATCTGAGGCTTCTGAACGTCATACAGTGGTCATGATGACATTCACATAACTCCATCATCAATCCTGTTCTCCTCTGTGTATCTCGTTCTTCTCCTTGTTATTGTTTTGCTGTGATTTGTCTGACTGATTCAAATTTAATCTTTACTTTGTTTTGTTTCTAATTAATTATTATAAAAAATCAGAGGGGGTAGGACCAGAAAGGATTTTAACTTCCTCCTATCCCTTTGAACATGAACTATATTATTTGAGTCGTGTATTTATCGTTGTGTATTAATCGCTTGGGATTCTGAGGATCCCATTCGCTTGTTTTCTTTTTTTGCTTCCCTTTTTACTGCTCATTCGCTGTATTTGGTTTGTAATATTATTATTTTTTAACCTGTTCAATAAAGATTAATAAAAAAAACATTTTTTCATTTATTTTTTCTCCCACGGGGGGGGGGGGTTACAAAACTATACGACCATCTGACACGCAGTTCTGATGAAGCATACCGGCTGCTTAAAGCCTCACTTTCTGCTGGTGTTGGGACAAAACCTTTACATTGATGATCTAGTACAAAGTCTGTTTACTCTTTCATATGGGGCCTCGTCTTTTGGGCAGGGTGCACACTGTGCTGCTATCAGCTCTGACTTTTAATCTATCCTAATCTATTCTGGTCTTCTGTTGTCTCTTATTCTCTGTAACTTACTGCCCCTCTGAGTGCCTGTCTGTCCGTTTGCCCATCCATCTGTCGCTTCACCACCCAAAACATATCCACAAAATTATCTTTGAACAAACTGACCTTTATAGTTCAAGAAAGTATGTTCTATCCCTCGCTCTTCTGCCTATTTTACTCCCCCACACTCATTACAGCTCTTAAGCTCTTTGCAGTTTAATGAAAGACCCTAAGACATGGGAGCTAAGCCCTCTGTCCCGAATAGCATGTGGGTCATGCCCCATAGATTAGAAATCTTGGAGCAGCTACAGAGAAAGCAGGAGATTTGCTGACATGGTCATCCTGGTGCAGTGGAGAGTACTGACTCTAATGGAGAGATGCATGCGCATGTTAATCTGTTATCAGACAAAGAAGCTTTATAATCGACCGTTGTCAATGCATAATTGATGCTGGCTGCTCTGCGCAGGTTTAAGGAACAAAGATCTTTGAAAAGCAAAAGAGGTTTTGAGCAAAACTGTCACCTGCTTGGAACAAAGTCAAATGCTGTTTAGTGTTTTGTGCGTACCCAAAGTCAAAAGGTGCAGAGACCTCTTCTAAAGCAAACACAAAACTATATTTGGAAGTGAAGCCTGACTGATATTTTTTCACATTAACAAAAATTTTTAATACGGACCCTCTAAATTTGGTATTTTTCTGTTAAAAATTAAACTTGTCAGTCATCTCTGGTGAATAATGTAATGTCAGCACATCAAAATGACCTCAAGCATATCTTCGGCACTGCTAGAATGCAGTTTCCTGGCAATTATTAGCTAACATACATACGCAGATGCCAATACCTTTATACTATATATATCTGTTGGGCACTCATTTATTTGCTAGTTGTTTAATTATCATTTGAAACCTTGGAGTCCCAAGAGGTCTGCAGCACGTGTGAACAAATCAATACATCTTTTAACTGTCACTGACCAAATGAGGAGCTTATAAACAGTGATTTTATAGGTTCGCTTTGTACTGAACTGAACATGTCAGCTTGGACCAGCAACAGTCTGACGTAAGGCTGCAGACCTTTGATATATGGTGCTGCCTTCCCTAACGGATGTATACTGTAGTGCAGGTGGCTCACACTAATCCAGTAAAGGGCCGCTGTGGCTGCAGGTTTTCATTCCAACCAAGCAAGAACACACCTGATCCAACAAATACAACTGTGTGAAGGCGATTCAGTTGGTTGAATAAGTCAAGTCAGGTGTGTTTTTGCTTGGTTGGAATAAAAACCTGCAGCCACAGAGGCCCTTTCATGGATCAGCTTGAGACGCTTGCGTGTAGTGCATTTGTGATTTCTACCTCTATCCTCACTCACAGAGAAACATTTTGCTTTGGAAACTCTCTTCTGCCTCAACAATGACCTTTTATGCACCTTTAACCTGCTGTATCAAGGGGAATCCCCAACATACCTTACATGGTCTGTTATAATAAGAAGCAGGAACTGGAAAAACCTGCATGAGTGCTTTATTATGACAGGCCTGTACTTAATGCTACAATAACTTACACCAAGTGTCCACACAGCTGAATTATTTTTCTTTAAACCAGTGTCTTCTGCCATGGGGTCATTTTGAGATTCCTTGTGAAGGTTGGTGCCTGGGTTATAAATAGGTCCAAAATGTCAATACAGTCAGATTAAAGCTGGGGGGGGGGTATAGGCTACCAAGGCAGCAGCAGTGGAAGGGATGAGTGAACTGCGGGCCTTATATATGAATAAATCAATGAGGGATTTGGGGAATCCAACCCACAGTCACACACAGCACAATTCGTGTGCATCCATAAACGTGAACAAGAAATTAAAATCATGATACAGGCATGAATCGGCTCTGTTGATAAAACTCCATGGGTTGTAATGACGGTGGACGGCCAAAGTCATCATATTGTCCCCGGGAACTCTGCGGGCCAGTGCGCAGGCCCGGCTCATGGGACTCCGCTGCAGCATCAGCAGCCTCCTTCCCACTGAGCAGTGCGGTACGGTTATCCTCTACAAGTAACTCATAAAAAAAAATCCCTCTGAAACTCGACAAAGGGGGATTTGGTAACGCTGTTATCCCTTACAAAGCAACACTGACATATACAAGACACAATTACATAGGCTGCTTATAATGTCCTCTCTCCGTATAATCGCCAGTCCTATGCATATTTGAACAGGTGTAATAGCCCAACTGTGCATACAAAATATGCCGAATGAACATGGGTGCATCCTTTCACTGTGTGCAGCTATTCACTTTGCATCAACCGCGCTGCGTTTCATTGAGGACATAGTTTAAAAACAGGCTCGTAAAGCTGCCAACTTGCAGGCAAACACTCATTTAGGATAACCGAACGCTATTTCCAATCTAAGGCGCATGAAGAAAACACATTTTATCACTCAAAGGCTTTCCAAACACATGTTGTGATCATGCAAAGCCATGCAAATATGTCGGCTCCAGTAGACGGACATGAATCATCCACAGTGCAGTTTTTTTTTACCTTCAGATTGAGCTCAGCGGTGTCTCCCTCAGCACACAGGCCGGCGGATCAAACGCATCACCCGGGGAGATGATCCAGGATGTCGCGGTGTGCAGCAGCTCGTCTGTTGTCCCCGGCTTTCCCTTCTCCTTCTTCCACGGTGTCTCTGCTGTCCGGTGGAAATTGACACATTTTACTTCACTGCAGCAGCAGCAGCGGCAGCAGCAGCACATGCTCAGACAGACTCACGCACTTCTTGCATCTTTGATTAACCATTTCTTCGCCGCAGCTCTGCGTGCAGACCTCCAGGCTGCTGCTTACTTGGCTCGGCTCTGCAGTCGGTCTGTGCGGTGGACAAGCACAGGGGCCATGCCAAATGTTAAACATTAGATGTAATCGTTGTGGAGATCCCCATCGTGAACATAGTAACATATCAAGGACACTGATAAAACAGCACTTTGATATTTTGATTAAATTACACCATACATGTCCCACCTACAAAGCAAAATGACCGTAATCCTTCTCTTACATTGTCGTTCTCGTAGTTGAACTCAATGTGTAACGTTGCATGGATTCATGTGGTCATTGACATATTTTGATGATTCTTTTTTTATGTGGCCCCTGTTTGACCTGTTTTTACTATTGTTGTCATTGTTTATATTTAAATTGGTTATTCTTTATGGTTAATTTATCATTTAATATGTATTATATGCACACTGGTGATATTTGTTTTGCATATCTAACGTTATGTTTGCTGATTATGTGCTTGTACTAAAACAAAAAGAACCTAACGTTAGCTTAACGCTACAGCCACGACACAGGAAGCTAACGATTTGTGTCACCAGTCGGACAGTTTAGTTTGGGCTAAATTTTATCAAACTTTCTGTTTTAACCTACAAATAAAAAGTATGTTGTAATGCTAGTGAGTTAATTTAATAGTGTAAAATTAACTTCTAATCTTTGTAACCATATATCGTCTTTTGTGTTTACAACAGTGGTCAAAAAGATGCTAACACCGGTGAATTAGCCGTGTGCTCCTCTCGGCCCTAGTCGGACACCCCGATCTCCTCGCCGTAAACACCGGGAGATGCTGTCCAAACATCCGGGACCATACTTCAGTCCTTCACAATAAAATGACATGCTTTATCAGCTTCAAAAATATACCATAAAGTCTTCTTAATTTCCATTTTTAATGCAAACCACCACCTGAGCCACTCAGGCTGATCGTCGCCCAAACATCCTCACTGCTTTCTCTCTTCAGGTCACTTAATTTTACTAATTTGACATGTAAATGTTCGTGTACAAATATGAAATTTACCTTGTAGATTATTTGAAGTGTGTAAATTAATTCGACTTGCACTTCGGTGGCGGTCACCCAGTAAAAGCGCCATGAGAAGACCGGAAACTGCGGCAGACCAGATCCGTCCGGATAGGGATAATACCAGCGAACGGCGTCCGACTGGTGATACAGTTACGTTAGCATAGTTTAGCTTTGCGCAAAGACAAACGTTGGACATAGTTAGCCTGACACTGCCCCAAAATAACAAAATATACCTACCGGCAACTCGTACACTCACAAATTAACAGGTCATATCTCGTGGGTAGATTAAGTACAACAACAAAAAACAAAGTATAAAAATAACTGTTTGTTTTTTGAGTGGTTATTTGCTGGACTCGCTCTGGTTACCAGGCAACGAGCCACTTTTCCCAATTTCTAGCTAACAGTTAAGCTAAACCACCTGGCAGCTAGCTATAGCTTTGTAATAAATATATAAGTAAGAGAGTTGTATCAACTTTCAATCTTCTCATCAAACACATTTTGTAAATATAATATATAAAAATATACATTTAAAGGAAAATGCATATCAAATTCGTAGTAACAGTCAAAGCAAGAGTGCCAAATCCAGCTAGCTAGCAAAGTTAGATAGCCATGGCTAAAGCTAAATGTACTCAACTCCTGTTTCCTGTGATTAAAATATATCAATGATAATTAACTAACAAATGGGTAATTTAGTATAGTATCCCATAAACGTTAAATAAGATACTCGCAAAATACAGTCACCAACTATAGACAGACAGACTAAAATTGCCATATAGAATTCACAATTTAGCAATTAGGCTTCTTTCAATCATCACATTTAACTGGATCATAGTGTAAAATAGTTCAGTATATTGTTTTTATGGTGATTTTTAACAAATGGGAGACCAAAAAAGAAGACATTTTGTACTGCGTTTCCCCTGTATATTCCCCAAAGTATGGTATCAACTATTTACCAATTATTAGTAGTATTATTAAATAGGAAAGGTTAAAACAAAGTGTAACCAAATCACTAAAAAAAGAAAAGAAAACGGTAATTAAAAATGTTGGGTAATTACTGCCCTCGTTCACATAATTTGCCGCAGGTGCGTGGAGCCGATCAAGCTGTAATGCTTGTTGTGCCTGACTCTCATGGTCGCTGATACTGACTCAAATTTCTATCTAAAATATATGTAATTCTCAGAAAACATAAAAGAATCGCCCCATTTTTTTTTGTTCCTATTTAGACGATTGTCCCGAGACCCTCAAAGACTTCCTGTCGTGTCCCCACACTTTCAGACCTTTGTAGTAACCCTTTGTATCCTCTGTGGGTTTCCAGCGTGATGCATATTTCAGCAGTTTGACGAAGTGTGAACCTTCACACGAATCCAGTGACACAAGAAAAGGTGACACCTGCAACAATAATAATGCCTCTTTCTCTTTGGATGTTTGTTAAAAGGCCTATTATTATCCGTGTCATTAACATCAGTGGCATCCCTTTAATTTACTGTTTCCTGTTAATTCATTCTGGTCTAATGGGCTGTGAGATAATTCGTTTTCCATTTTATATTCTGCCAAAAACTTATTCCTGGTTTGTGTTTTAAAGAAGGTCAATGTTGCTCACTTCCAAAAGCTTTCAAGGCCCTGGACTATATCTCATCTCATCTTCATCCGCTTATCCGGGGTCGGGTCGCGGGGGCAGCAGCTTTAGCAGGGGACCCCAAACTTCCCTTTCCCGGGCCACATTAACCAGCTCTAACTGGGGGATCCCGAGGCGTTCCCAGGCCAGTGTGGAGATATAATCTCTCCACCTGGTCCTGGGTCATCCCCGAGGCCTCCCCCCAGCTGGACGTGCCTGGAACACCTCCCTAGGGAGGCGCCCAGGGTTCATCCTTACTAGATGATCCTGAACCACCTCAACTGGCTCCTTTCAACGCAAAGGAGCAGCCTTGGACTACAATATATTTATTTAATTTCTGCATCGGTGCTCTGAACATTGATGGTTTATGTTTCTTTTTAGATGGTTCCTTGTAATCACTAGGTCATTACGAGGCACCAATAATTAGGAACAAACACCAAAGTGTAGAAATACTAAACAAGTAAAAGTCCTGGGCTCATCCAATGTTTGTATTCGCATCAAAATAGTACAAAAGTAAAAGTCGCCGACTCATTATGCAGAAAGGCACATTTTAGAATAATGTGTTATTTTATCACTTTAATGTTGCAACTGGTAAAGCCTACTTATACATCATAATTGGCTCGTTGATTATATGTTGTATTGTTAATCTGAATCTACAAAGTAACAACAGTCGTCATATAGATGTAGTGGAGTAAAAAAGTACAATATTTGCACCAGATGTATGAAGTAGCAGGGAATTGAATTACTCAAGTACAGTACAGGTACCTCAGATCAGCTCATGGTTGCTCCATGGTGGATTTACAGTAATTGCACTGCCCGTTCTGATGCACTATGCAGGAGTCGAAAAGTACATTGAATGAAAGGATTAAATCTGATGATGTATGCTGATGTAATACAGGATGTACCTGAAATATCGACCGGGAGAACTGTGTTCATTCCTTCTACTTAAGAGGTCTTCAAATGTCCTTTCAACAAGACATGAGTGGTCTCTCAGTGATTTCAAGAGCATTGTAATAAAGTTATGTGTACGCTCACTAACCAGATAGGATTTCAATTGGACGTTAATGGCAGATACTAAAAAAACAAAAAAAAACCCTCACTGTAGCCATTTTCCACAGAGCCTCGTAAAGACAGGAGGGGCCCTCACTCAGGATCATTACGTTAGCAATCGGCATCGACCCACGAGGGGACCAAAACAGAAAATAACAGCCGAGAACATTCAGCTTTGATAAGAACGAGCAGATCCTATAAATATGGAGTTTCTCAGAGATGAAATGAGTTCAAGTCATTTGGAGCCAAAGCCTTGAATGGAAAGATATTAAAATCCATGCTTTTTTGGGGGCGGCAGTAGCTCAGTCCATAGGTGACTTGGCTGGGAACCGTAGGGTAGCGTGGACTGGTGGCTGGAGAGGTGCCAGTTCATCTCCTGGGCACTGCTGAGGTGCTGTTGAGCAAGGCACCGAACCCCCAACTGCTCGGGGCGCTGGTCACTGGCAGCCCCCTCGCTCTAACATCTCTCCTTAATTGCATGTATAGGTCCTGTTTGTGCATGTGTGTATTTCGGGCCTGTGTGTGTAACATGTATAATAATAAGAGTGAAAAGATTCAATTTCCCCTTGTGGGATAAAAATAAAGTAATTCTTCTTCTTCTTCAATTGCACATTCTTTTGAATACTACATGGACTGACACTGAACCCCGAATTGCTCCTTGCATGGGTGTATAAATGTGGTGTGAATGGTCAGATCAGATGGTATGTAGATGTCCACTGCCATCAGTGTGAACGTCTGTGTGAACAGGTGAATGTGACAAACACTGTGAAGAAGAGTAGAAAGGCGCTTTATAAGTACAGCTCCATGAGCCGTGTTTCCATCAAACACGTTTGGTTTCAGTCAGAGGGGATTCTAGAGTCTGTTGGGGCCCTGGGCAAAGATTCACAGGGGGCCCCTTGAAAATCCATTCATCACCATTATAGGTTTGTTTGAATGAACCATGCACGTCATTTGCAACGGGAGTAAAAAAATAAAAAAAACAGCAACAGGAGTGGGTGGAGTCAGGTTGGGCCCCCTTATTGAGGTCAGGTCTCCTGTCATTGCGAACTGTGTGTATCGTCACTGCTGTAGTTTAAAGTTTGCAGCCCTCAGGGGTCCCCTACTGGCCTGGCACCCCAAGCAGTTTCCTGCCTCACCTTCTGGCAAGCAGTGCCTCTGGATATAGTACCTTTAGAAAGTATGCAACCCATACGTACATTTACCTTGACATTAGATGTGTTTTGCGTTTCCACAGGTGTCGGTTCTCTTAAATGTAGGCAGGGTTATTACAGGATCTTAAGAGCCGTGGATGGCAGTGCGCTGAAAAACCTTTTGATTCCTCACTGCTCCATCCAGCCTTCACCGTATTTCCTCTTCAGAGTCAATTCACCGCAGCCTGCAGTGTTTGTAGCTCCACCTTTTAGCATCAGTATGCTAGGTACCTCAGAGAGGGGGAACGAAAAAATGGTTTGGAAGGAAGCGGTTCTGTTGGTACACTCCACAACCTTTGGCGATGGAAATGCAAAAATAACCATTGTAATGTGAGAAAATCCTAACTGAACCGGATTGCAAACAAGAGTGGAAACAAGACTATACAGAATCATATTTAGCACCTCTTGCAAACATTCACAGTGTAATATTGTCTGAATGAGGGCTGTTAAATTTCACTCAACTTTCTATTTTCGTACTCCCCGGCTCCTACAGGTGTTTACAGCTTTAGCTAATAAAACAGGAAATATGACATGCTACTAGATATACTCATTATAGCTATAGCTATGATTGGGCCCAACCCTACATGAATCTGCATAGTTTGTGTCCAAGCCAGACCCAAGCAGCAGTTTTGGGCCAGAGCCTGAACAAAAAGCTGAATTTCCACACCTTCTTAATCTCTGCGTGTCAGTTGAGTAGATATCCAGAAGATGGCGGTAAAACACACAGCAGTACACAGCCCATACATTATTGATGACGTAACAGACTATAGGGTCAAACACTGGGAAATGGAAGCCCAGGGGAATTTTGAGAAATTACAGCCCGACCTGAATCTAGCAGGTCAGGCCCATTCGGGTTCGGACAGAGGATTAAAGCCCCAATGTCCAGAGGCTTTAACTTAAAGACAGAGGCCTCACAGTGGAGCTGCTCATGAGGGACTTTCCAGTGTTATTGGAGAGGCAGACACTGTCGAGTACACTCAAAACGTTCCTCTTTGATAAAGCTTACAGCTATGTTGTTTTTTTTTAAGCTGATTTTGTCTGGACAGATGTCCGTCCTGTCATGACCGAAAGAACGAGGTCGCGGGTACAAGCGGCCGAAATGTGTTTCCTCAGGAGGGTGGCTGGAGTCTCCCTTAGAGAGAGGGGGAGAAGTTCAGCATCCGTGAGGAACTCGGAGTAGAGCTGCTGCTACTTTGTGTTGAAAGGGGCCAGTTGAGGTGGTTCAGGATCATCTAGTAAGGATGAACCCTGGGCGCCTCCCTAGGGAGGTGTTCCAGGCACGTCCAGCTGGGAGGAGGCCTTGGGGAAGACCCAGGACCAGGTGGAGAGATTAGATCTCCACACTGGCCTGGGAACGCCTCGGGATCCCCCAGTTAGAGCTGGTTAATGTGGCCCGGGAAAGGGAAGTTTGGGGTCCCCTGCTGGAGCTGCTGCCCCCACGACCCGACCCCGGATAAGCGGATGAAGATGACATGAGATTAGATGTCCGTCCTCCACCGAGCTGGGTCTGTCCGACGTTCCTGTCTGTTATAGATTTGCCACCGTACTGTATACATACAGGAATTGTTGGGTCTATGTAAATCCTAAATAAGTCATAGAGCGTGGTCTATACCTACTCTGTAAAGTGTCCGGAGATAACTTTTGTTATGATTTGACACTGTAAATAAAATGGAATTGAATGTGATACACACTAAAACAAACACTTTCTTTGGGAAAATGTTCTCCTGGTTATAATACATAAAAAAACAACATATCTAAGCAAGTATATGTCTTTTAAACCACTTCTTAAAATATTTCTAAGAAAAGCCTTTTTTTAATGTCACCTGTTTGTTTGGTTTCATCCGTTTTAATGTTTATTTCTATTCCATTTAATTCATTGCGCTGCATTGTTTCATTTTGATTTCCCCATTCTGCCATTTGTAACTGTTTTAAAAAGTGCACTTTTAAATAAAGTTTATTCGTTTTATTATTATTATTACGGCTGTTTCCAAGGAACAGGATGAATGGACAATATCTAAATGGATAGAGATGGATACAAACAAAAATAACTGTCAGCAGATGTTTTGGATATTTGTATTTTCTCCGACTGATGTTAATATCAAGTCAAGCTACTAACGAACATAAACTAAAGATAAATACATCGACAACATGACTGGACATGAAAGCAGAACACATTTTTGATTTTTGGTAGGTTTTTTTTAACGTTTGCTTACAAAACATGGCTGTGTTTGTGCATTGATTTCTTTTCAAATACGGATTTTCAGTTGTTTGTTTTTAAAGTTCAAAACACACCGTAGAAAGCAATTTGGAATGGATTTTGCATATACCCTGTTTGCATAACCGTGTGCGCGAGAAAACACGTTTCACCTCTGTGCACAGACACCAAAAGAAGAGGGAAAAATCAATTATCTTTTTTAATTACATTATCTAAGCATAGATGCATTACTTGTGAAAAAGGTAGAAAAAACAGCAAGTCTTTCTCAATAAGTTAAACCTCTCTGGCCGAAGAGCGGGGCCGGCTCACAAAACAGAAGACTCCCTGTGAAGCATTCAAATTCATCGAAACAAAAGACAAGGAGTTAACTTGTGTTGCTGAAATAAAAGTGCATCTCCTCGTGGAATTTAACTTGTTCAAAAACAAAAGAAATAACAAACGGAGAAGATGCTGAAGTGGCTTATGTTACAGTCCTTCCACCCTCTTCCACGTGGGCTCTGCAAGCGTTTTCATGAAACTTCACGAGTTCCATCGTTTGATCGACAAACAATAAGCGGAGTTATAGTTGGTAAAAAAAATTATAATAACAATAACAATAATTACAATGACAGTAATAACGAGAAATGTAAGTAATAAACACAGTCCTGTACAGTCAGGCTCATCTTCTGATCGACCCCCCCCCCACCGAACTGATGGATTCTCGGCTGGTCTTCAGCAGTGTGACAGACCCGTACTGACTGGAGAAAGGTGGCCAATGCTGTCGTCTCCTCAGCTGCCCTCGGCTATGGTTGGATGGAAAATGCCTTTCCATTGAATGTCACCCTCTGCTGCGGAAAAGACACAAAAGGAAAGCGATAATGAGCGGTTTCCTTGTCGTCACAGAAAGTCTCCACGCACGTGTGTCTGTCCTTCAGTTTCCTCTACCGTTCATTCGACCTTACATTGACTGACTTCACACTCGGTGGGCAAATTGATGAAGAAGTGCAGTGTCAAGTATGAGCTCTTGAAATCGACGGCACACTTTTATTATTCACACTCTGTAGCGTAATGAGAGGGGACCCCTATGAACTGTCACACCACTGAACAGCAAGCTGGGTACAGCTCGCTTAAGTACACTCAAGAGCAGATGAAGACAGAGCGACCGGAAAGACCGGAGATGTTACATCGCAGCAAACTTTAACAATGTCAAGCATCAGCGATGTAGCTTTCGGAAATAGCTAGCTGTTATCACATGGCACGTGTACTCTAGCATAGACGGGGAACTCATTCGTTGGACAGTTTTGGAGATGACATCCTGCATCAACATCGCTACATGGACCCACATGGGGAAATCAGATTCCGGTGACTTAACAGCGAGTCATGGCGCTCTTTAATTTCTACTAGTATAAATGTTTATTTGTAGGTGATGATGATGTGATACGGTGCTCACAAGTCGAGGCTGCAGCTCGGACCAACGGGAGGCTTTTTGGGCAGTAATATTAGTTTGGTAGCTACTTTTCACTCGTTTCACACACATGAAAACACAAGACACACTCATTTACATTTCATCCATTGCGGAAGTGTGGTAGTTTAAGTACTTAAGTACTTAAAAAAAGATGGAATTTGTTCCGGTTATCTAGTCCCCACCAGAGTTGGATTTCAGACGGATTTTACAGCAGCCAGACCCACTTTTTAAATGGTGGTAGTCTAGAGCAATGCCTGTTGAACGCTTGTTTGGATCGGGCAGATTGCTTGGCCTCCTTTATTTCTGCTTGCATCTTTCTCAACCGCTCATCCAAACAACTCCTTGACCCTTCACTTCCTTTTGTCCTGAGCAAAACACCTGCCGAGACGTTCCAGAGCAGTCTGTATGACTTCATTATTACAGCTCTGTAGGTGTGAACATGAACCGCAATTTGAACAGTTATTTTTACACCTTGGTCCAGACAGAAATAACCAAACTATAGGTGTGAAACCAGATCTAAATCCCGACCAATATTTGGCACCTCCTTGTCAACCGAATCAAACATTTTTGATTTTTAAAACACCTAGAGTAAGAAGAAAAAAACCTTACCTCACTGGGGTTTGTAGTAGAGGTGGTTCCCACAGAGTGATCAGTCTAGTTCATGTACCTCGTCCTGCATGGAGACTGAGGGCCGCCCGGCTTCGCTCAGACGTTTGGCCATGATGTCCCACTGTGGAGCCAGGATTTTGGATTTAGAGCCTGCGGACGAGGAGAACAAGAGATCACATCAGTCCACTGATGCTACTGGATCACTAAAGGATATAGTCTCCTGCCCCCTGGTGGCTCCACAGAGTACTCATATCTCATGAAAAAGCATTATTATTCAGGCCTGTGTTTTGCTTTATTCTCCGATTACTCTAACCAGATCTAGTTTGGACAAAATACTGTTTTCCTGCAGCACGACTGACGTCAGTTTCCCACAATTCACTTTTATCCTACACTGCCAGTCAGAGCTCAGCAATGTTTATAGCATTAATCTTTCTTTAACTGAGAAACTGATTAACAGCAATGAGTAAAGAGTTAAGTTTTGCAAAGGTTTAGTTTTGAATTAAGCCCTAAAATTGCACCTTATCAACAGTAGAAACAATCTCAGAAACAATCGGCAGCCTTTATTTGGCAAATACCAGTTCACAATAATACATTCTGCAAATTATCTTTTAAAATATTTATTATCATGTTGTTAAAAATCTGACTCTGACAGAGCTATATTTTCGATAATTCAGCGTTCAGCCTACAAAGCAACCATTGAACATGAGGCAGCATTATTTTTACACCATGTGCTTTGCTACCTGTCACCAGTCTTCGTGCTAAGCTAACCGCCTCCTGGTCTCTAGCTCCATACTTAAAACAGACTAGAGTACCTTTCACACATGCACCGCAACCCTGAACTCGTCTAGACATTACCCGGAGGAGCTGTATGCGAGAACGCAAATGTCTGAATCAGTTGGATCAGACATTAAATGGACTGTACCGTTTTCTGTGTAATGTCTGAGTGAGCCCATGTGGGAAAAGAGCAGCTCATTATGCAGAAAATCCACAGCGAGGCGAGTGAGTGGGTGTGTTGAGGACATTTCTATCATGCGGCCGGCACCAAAGCAGGTGAAAACAAGGAGAAGAAGGAGGTTGATTTACATGAAGACGGCGACGAAAATGTCTAACTGGAGAGACGATGCCGAAATCATTTGACAAATTCAAGTAACTGCAAGACGCTTCTATCTGAAAATCTCTCGCTGGTGTCATCACAGGCGCTGCTGTTGTTGGAGACTAGCGCAACAGAGACAGGAAAGCCAATTTGTGGGAGCGGATTGTCCGGACACTGATTCATGCTGGTGAGAGTTTTGCTTTTACCGCTGTTCGCATTGTAAGCTTGTTGTTAGCTGTGTAGCCACCTAGCTAACGTAAATACCGTTGTCACAGCACTTCGAGGCCCTGGGATGAATCGTTGCCCGGCGCCCTGCAAGCGTCTTTCTGCCAGGAAAAAACGCTGTGTGGACACACGCCATAAAAGAGTAAGTTTAAAAAAGATCAATTTGAATTCTTTGGAAACATCAAAGTCTAAAGAATTAAAACAACAACTAAACAAATAACATTGATTGTTGTAATTATATATTTAGAAAGAATAAAAAATACTTGATACTTGCAGAAACCATTCGGGTCTTCTGACAAATTATACGTGATATGAATGACTAAGTTGATAAATTGGTGGTAAAAAATAAATAAATAAATAAAAGATAATCCCTCGTTCTTGATCCTGGCTGCTTTCCAACCTAATTCTCCCCGTAGTGTGTTATCCCAGCCTGGGCCTGAGGTGGGCTCACAGACCAGTGGAGATGCTTTCCCTCAGGATACACTTACCAAGCCCTCCTCCTCTTCCTCCTCTTCGCTGTTACCATGACAACATAGACTGTAGCCTCCAGCTAAAGCAGCAAGGCCGATTCTCCCTCTCTCTCCCTCTCTCTCTCTCTGGCATACTCTCCCTCTCTTGATCTCTCAGTCTGTCTCTACCCCTCTCTCATTTCACAGGGGAGAGGGGAAAGTGGGACATAACCCAAAAAAATAAGAGCCCCACACAAACTCTTAACCCTCCGACGGTGGCTCTTCACGGTGCGTTGCAGCCGTCATATGAGCCACAGAGCTCAGACACGCCTTTACATTCTCTTTAAATATTCAAATCATCAATGTTTAGCAAACACGTTAAGAGATTTAACATTTATGTGTATAATAATACTTCTGTGTGTTTGTGTTAATACAGTTAAAATAATTTCAATAAGGCTTAGATGACAAGTATTTCAAACATATGAACGACCGCCTTTAGAGTCAAATTTGCACGTAAACCAAGTCATTTCCTTCATAAAATATCATATCTTGTTAAAAGTATCCAATTAAAGCAACCACGTGAATTACATTAGGTGATCATGATGATCAGATTTAAGGAAAACATACTTTTTTCGTCTCATATCATGCTTGTTTCAAACTACAGCATACATTTATATGTTTTAAAGTGGGCTAATATTAAATACAAACTAAATGCGGAAGCTAAAATCAGAATATATAATGGCGATACAAGATGATAACAAATAAATAATCCTGATTCAACATATGTAGTTCAGTGAAATACTCTGAAGATGAAAAAGCACAAACAGGAACACACTGTACTCGCTCACTCACCATCCAGTCCGTTGTGCTGTTCATAGCTGCGTTTGCCCAGGATAGTGGGTGAACCATTGTTGAGGATGGGAGAGGCCTTTATGGGTGTCAGACTGCCTGTAGAGATGGACGCTCCACGAATCGGGGGGTCAGGTTTGGCTGGACGGGGATGTGCTTCTGTAGGTGAGAAAAGAGGAAACACGAAGGAAGGTGGAGGGAGAAAGGGAAAGTCAGAAACAACGACAGAATATTTCCAACTGTTGAATTGGAACAAAGTGTGAAATTGCAGAAGATACTTGGTTGGTATCCATTTTGAGGTATCGAAAATGCCTCATTGATTCCAAATAACACGACATATTTGCACTTTGAAACATATTTACGAAGGTACTTCCAGTGACCATGACTTTAATCCTTTGAGAGGATCAAAATGTTTTTCTTTTCATAGAATATGTGTGTGTTCATTTCTGGAAGTCAGTTTCAAAGCAATATCAAAGCAGTTTAACAAGGCTAAGAGTCGACAGCAATGCTAGCAGCTCCGTGAGGCTGCCGATGTATCCAAGTTTAGCATGCTAACGTTTGATGATAAGCACTATACATGAAGTACACCCGAGAACCCGAAATCATTCCCCGTCCGCCTTCGTGGAGGATCTAATCTCTTAAAAGCACCTTGAGGTGATGAGGAGACTACTCGGAGGACTAAGAGCGAGGAAACACAGGTGCATCCTACGGTGAAGTCTTATCAGGTGACGTGACGTATACAGTAAATGTCGCACCTCCGCATGACAGATACAGCTGTGCATTACGTCATAAGCCTCTCTCTCGCACATCTGCGCTGGGTGGAGCTAAGATGTGAGGAAGAGATGCGAGCTAGGGACGCTTACCTAAATACCGAACTACAGACTCCAGAGGTTTACGTTCCACAGGTTTCAGTGGCGAAGGCTTTTTTGGCCCATCTGGCAACCGCAGGGCACCTGCAGAAATTCATTGAAAAAATACAGTTGTATAAAAACTCAATACAAACACTGACAACCGGTGAGGACAAAGAAAAGGCCCTTACACTCTGCCTTTATGGCTGCTGTGTTGACAGGGAGGTAGGGGTGCCTGGCCAGATATCGTGGCCGGATGATGTCCTGGCAGATGCGGCGTGCAATCTGCGTCAGGTTGGTAGTCTGCAAGTAGAATGCCTGTCGCGTCTTCACTGCGAATTTGGGGCTGCCGCTGTGCCGCAGGGGCAGACCGTGCGGGCTCTGGAGGCACAAACAGATAGATACCATAAATGTACAACAATGTGTGTTTGTGTTCTGGAAATGAAATGGACTGGGGACATCATCAAGCGACTGATGGCGAGTAAAATCATCAACTGAAGTGGATTTGATCACTATTTATTGATATTGGTTGGCAACATGGAGCTTACTGGACTGCTTCCCAAAATGCGCAATCCGTTTCACACACTGGCCCGACAACCAAAGTCATTTAGATGCTTATCATTTACTTGAGTTCACTGCTCAACAATATATATCTCCATTCAGAGTGTATGTGGTACTTAATATAGCTTGTTGACATAGTTCGTATCAATGGGTACACACACATTAACAGTATTTACACACTAAAATGCTGTATGGTTACTTGTTAGAACTGCTAGTAGAGTGTGTAGAAGCTGTATAATGTAGGAACAATTTTAAGAAAACATTACAGTCAAGGGTTATGGGGTGAATCAAATGTTAACCTCCATCAATTACTGTATTTTTGAGTGTTTGTGAAAGGAACATTTGAATGATCCTGTTTGAATCCAGTGTATCATGGTCATTTTTGCTTTTCTTGCTGTTTTTACACTAAATTCCAAATTGTTTTGAGGAACACTAAATCCAATCCATGCCAGCTAACTAGACATTTGTGATACGTAGACCTGAAACAAATAGTCGACTAATTGATTCGTCAATCAACAGAATATTCAACTCCTTCGATCATCTTTTTCCAACAACACCTACAAAACCTTTTCCGCTTAAAGCTTCTCAAATGGGAATAGTTGCTGCTTTTCTGTGTCGTATTTGATAGTAAACTGAAGATCTTTGGGTTTGGGATTTAAAAAAAATAAAATAAAAAAAAGGCAATTTGAAGATGTTAATGAAAATATGGAGCAACTTAAAGGAGGATAAGAAGAAGCAGATTTTTTCTCGAGGATTACACCTTTTAAGGGCAGGGTAAGGCTTTAGGCAAACAGTAAGGCTGTTGTTTGGGGTTTACAAAATAAATAAGCTAAATGTCCAGTGACACATGTGTGCGTGGGTTAGTTTGTACCATGCTGCTGCGGTTGGGTCCAGGCCTCTCTCCATCCAGTCTTGTGGGCATCTTCAGCCCTCCGTACTTCTTCCAGTAAGTCCAGCATGAAGCGCACAGGCGACACTGCATGTTGGGAGGTCCCCATGAGTACCACTGGTAGGAGCTGCTGGCTACACACACACACACACACACACACACACACACACACACACACACACACACACAGACAGACAGAAGAAAGTGAGTACACACATAATCATAAAGCCATGCTCATGTGCATGCAGACAAGAGCACAGCCTTTAATCATTCCTCCCCGATTTAACTACAACCATTAAAATAACTCAAATAATACCCTGCTGCAGGGCGCGTAATGCTATTCTCTCTCTCTCCTCTCCGTTGTGTAAAAATCAAACATGTGCCACAGAGCGAGAGTACGGCGTCAATCTGTGCTCTGAATTTCCATGATTAAAAGGGGACCTATTATGCTTTTCCTTATTTTCATAAATATGATGTTAAAATGTTGGATGTTCACATGAAGCGTAGCCAAAGCTCTCCAAAAATCAAGTAAACACATA
The DNA here is from genome assembly GCF_963691815.1 of Echiichthys vipera. NCBI lineage: Eukaryota > Metazoa > Chordata > Actinopteri > Perciformes > Trachinidae > Echiichthys > Echiichthys vipera. The sequence continues at coordinate 6,710,917 of NC_139837.1, read as the reverse complement.
CAAAAGAAATCCCTGTGAGCAAAACCGACCGTAGGAGAAAAATGATGTGTTTTTTAAACATTAAACCGGGGGCAGGAAGTTTATTTGTGGCACTGTTGGTTAAAAAATAATAATAATCATGTTGAAATTCAAGTGTTCTGAAAGAAAACTAGACTTCTGCATTTCCTCTTGGCTCTGTTTTCAGGCTGTAGTAAATCTAGCCTGTGATGGGAGTTTGGTCAATCACAGGTCATTTCAGAGAGAGCGAGAGAGAGAGAGAGAGAAGAGAGAGAGAGAGAGAGAGAGAGAGAGAGAGAGAGAGAGAGAGAGAGAGAGAGAGAGAGAGAGAGAGAGTTCCTATTGCCTCAGGACAGAGAGGGGAGAGGGAGCGCTGCAGAAAGAAGTCTCACTCTGCTCCAAATTCTGTTGTTTGTTTTGTTTTTTTGTGCTTTTTCCCTCCTGCAGCTTTAAAGCATGTTCCCAGAGAGAAACCCAGAATACAAAATACCATATATCAATTTAAGGACGACTACTGAAGAGCACAAAGTTTAGTATTTGGGGAGATATTAAGTTAGAACTCACAAATAAAAAAATGAGTATAACCAGATAATGTGACAATGTACACTTACTCACATTACAAATCATATTTACTCAAGTAAAAACAACAGCCCCGTGTCTCCTCACATCAATAGAGAGACTTTAGTTTACGTCCACATTAAGCTGGTTGACTCGGTTTTGGCCCTGCCAGCTTCCACAGAAAACCAGCAATTTTCTCATCAAACTTTTCCACAGTGGTTTCCAGAGCGGATACGTTTTAAAAAGGCCTGCTTGGTGTTTTAGTGTAGTAGTAAATTTAACAGGACAACGTCTCTTCCACTCTAACTTTCTCTGACGTTTTAAATGCCAATATAGCCGATCACAAAGCACAGACAAAGTCATTAACATGTATTTGTGTTGTGTTGGTTGTTCTGTCTGGTGTATTTGAATGCCTTAGTCGTAGATCTTAGACAATGCATTTTGAGCAAAAAGAGAAAGCTTGTGAATGTTCATCTTTACACAGATTTCTTATAAGATACATTTAAATTAAATACATTTTCACGGTTCTGTTTTAACTCAAGGTGAAAACATATTCAGCACGCAACAGCCTCCTTTAAATATGATTGCAGCTGTGAATGCCAAAGCAATTATCCAAAGTTCATCACGTACAATTTCACTAGACTTTCTGGAATCTTATGAAACCAGGCTTATTTCAGGAAGTGGAAGAAGCGGCAGCCGTTGCCGTTAAAGGACAGCCGCATTACACATGTAAGTGACTTACTGTAGCAGCTTTCACAGGCTCTGCCAAGGACGGGGGTCTGAGCCGAGCCTGGAGGGCCTGGGACCCCTGGGACGCCTGGGACCCCAGGGACACCTTGGACACCTTGGATCCCTGGGACACCTTGGACCCCTGGGACACCTTGGACCCCTGGGACACCTTGGACCCCTGGGACACCTTGGATCCCCGGGACACCTTGGATCCCTGGGACACCTTGGACACCTTGGACACCTTGGACCCCTGCAACCGCCGCTCCATTCACCAGAGGCGGTTTTATGTTGTTACTCAGCTGGTTGGGGTTTGGCTTGTTACTGCAGGCGGCACAGGAATGGGGAGACGGTCAGACCAGCAAAGATAATACAGGCCAAAGAGAAGAGATATCATTCATCAGCCTGCTGCCAGAGACAGCGTATATCTCATAATACTGATACTGTACTGAAAGCTGTCATGAATACTAATAACGTGAAAGAAGGGTTTGTGGTCTGACGACAGCAACAGATGTCGAGCTTTGAAATACTACAAGATGTTGCTGCAGAGGGTCAAAACTTTTCTCGATATCTTTGTGTATTCAGATGGAAGAGTCGCACAAATGATCTCCAATGAATATAATAGAAAACGTGCACCGAGGTACTCACTAGTTAGGGATGTAGACCTGCTTCAACTTGCTTTCTGCCTCGGCTGCTTTTAATCGTTTCTGGAGCAGAGACAGAGGTTAAAGAGGAGGGGGGAGAGAGAAGAGGGAGAATGGTGGGATTAGAGAGGTTAGCTCCAAACACGTCCCATATGGATTTAATGGATTTTTAAGACAAAGTAAGTAAAACTTCCGAATAAAATTGACTTATTTCTAATAAGAATAATAGGGTTCTGATTATGTTTTGGTGTGTTTTATTTCTGAGCTACTCTGATGACAGACTACAGATAAACGCCAACATATAAACTCAAAACGAAACAGGCTAAACTGTGAAAAAAAAGGAGAATTAAAAGAACGGGATCCTTTCCTTGGCCAGAAAAGGTTGAGAAAGTAGAGTGTAAAAGATTAAACAAGGATCAACAATAAAGCAAACAAAAAGGTCGATGTGTGAAAAATGTTAAAGTTGACAAAATGCACATTAAGATAACAATTTTGCTTAAATCTCTGATGTGTAATGAATGATTTACCTGCTGTACATATCTGTCTGTGGTCTTCCACATGTAGTAATACTCAATAATACTTGTCAGGGACTTCCAGGGCAGCTGGAGAAGAAGAGAGGGCACACAATCATTATTACAGTGCAGTCGTTATTAAAATGGTGAGAGCATTTTCCAACACACTTGACTGTCAAGCGGTGGATTTAGCACTCCCACACGGATATACTCATGCGTTTAGCCCACTGTATTTTACTCATCTGTCGCTGAAATACCATTCTGTACAAATGGATCCTTTATATGAATGACAAAAACAACACAACTGGCCACAAAATCGGCTTGAACCCACTGAGAAGTTTGAAAGGAAAATGAGCTGTCAAGTTGAGGCCCCACCCATAATGGTGGTGTGGTCCTGTTGTTTGAGAAGAGGCCTGGGTGGAAACCTGAGTGAGCAGCACTGACGGCAGCCGGCCACCAGGTGGTGGAGTGATGCACACAGTGAGCGCTCAGCAGCACAATGTGCATTAGAGTCCACAGACGGCAGCATCATTCTTCTCCGGCTGAAAGGCAGCTTTCTCTGGGCTTTTAACTAACCGCACACACTTCTCAGAGATATTTTTGTGGAATGTCTCTCTGGATAAATGGTCATTGTGCTTAGCCTAAACATTTTAACTCTTTACTACGGGCTGGCTGACATCTTAGCTCACAAGACTACTATTGTGCTTGAAAGTCGTTCGGTCTAACGTCAGCTAAATAGCAAAATAAAGCACAAATGTCTGCTACACAACTCTAATTCTGTGGTTTCTGAACTTACCGTACCGTATTTTCCGCACTATAAGTTGCACCTAAAAGCCTTCAAATTTCTCAAAAGCCGACAGTGCGCCTTATAATCCGGTGCGCCTTATATATGGACCAATATTGAGCCACAACAGGTCTCGCAACTATGGTGAGCAGCCGCCGACTCTATTTTCCCCCGTAGAAGAAGTAACGCGCGGTGCATGTTGAGATATATGACCGCGCGAAGCGTGCTGTTTCATTTCCATTTGTGTGTTTGTGTAAAGAGCCCAAAATGGCTCCTGTTAAGAGACACGCTTACGACGCAGAGTTTAAACTCAAGGCGATTAGTCACGCAGCAGAACACGGGAATAGAGCAGCAGTGAGAGAGTTTAACATGAACCATCAATGGTGCCGAAGTGGAGGAAGCAACAAGATGACCTGCGCCAAGTAAAGAAAACTAAACAGAGTTTCCAAGGGAACAGAGCGAGATGGCTACAGTCGGAGGACAAACTCGAACAGTGGCTTGTTGAACAGAGAGCAGCAGGTAGAAGTGTCAGTACAATCACTATTCAACTGAAGGCAACAGCGCTAGCACGCAAACTTATCAATGAATTTAGAGGCGGTCCTTAACGTAACCCCAGCCTCGACTGTAGCGTCTATTCTATGCGCCTTATAATGTGGTGCGCCTTATATATGAAAAAAGTTTCAAAATAAGACATTCATTGAAGGTGCGCCTTATAATGTGGTGCACTGAATATCTAATGCACACATCTTTAAATTAGACTATTGGGTAACCAACATACAGACTGATACCTCTTCTCACATATCTCCACTATACAATTTAATTAGGCTGAAATGCTTGAAAAACAACCAGAGATAGAAAAGGATAAGTCAACATCTTGTTCACGTTCTTGCTGAAATCAATACCGTTTCCACAATTAATTGTGTTAATAATAATAATAATTTCATTAAAGCCATTGAATTAGTTTAAATCAAAATAGCTATTGTAGATAATAATGAGATCATCACAATCATCTTATCTTGCAACCGACTTATCAATGGGCAGCCCGGTTGGCAAAAAAACCCCACGTGCGCACGCTGGACTTTCACCTGTGAGGAAGCGCTTCATGTCCTGTTCATGTAATTGTGTGAAAGAACAACAGATGTACTTATTCAAACCAAATCCACGATCTTTTCTAAAACCTAAGTAGTTTTTGTTTGAACATTAGTCATGTTTAAAACTGCGACCGTGGAGCATCACTACCCAGTACGTAAAAAAGTGACACCAAGGGGTCGTGACCAAGCGTCGGTACGTGACGAGTAGGGAATGAGAACGGGTTGCTGCTGTTCACAAACGTCAAGATTAAATCCTATCCGTGGTTTGCAGAACCGTGGTACTGAAATAAGGGATTTTTATAATGGAACGTCTTTGATTAGCCCCTGCTGTTGGGTTTAGTTCTGTAAACACGCCTACCAGATCAAAAGGTCACTAATGAACATGTCATTGAACATGTCATACCTAGCTTGTTTAATCCGTACAAAATCAAACTGTACAAACAACACTTTGTGGTTACACAGCTATTTACTGTATGTGCCGGACTCTTGAAGACGTATATTTTGTAGCTTTACGTAGGCTAGCTATTTCCCCTCATTTCCAGTCTAAGATAAGCTAACCATCCATCGGCTGCAGTTTCAGATTTTACTTCCCAAAATATCAAATTCATTACATATGCTTTTTATTGTTTTGCTACTCACAAAATCCTGCTGGATGTCGGTGAAATCTTTGCCGTATTTCTCTAGCGCCTCCTCGAACAGGTTGGCCTCTGAGGCGCTCCACTCCTCCATTTCATCCCTGCAGAGGACGGGCCCACCCTGAGGCACCAGCGCTGCGATGGCTCGCGTCATGTCATAGCCCGTGGTATGGAGGGTGTCCATGGCGTGAAACTAAACACAAGATAGAAAAACATGTTAGTCTTTGGACTTAGTTTAGTTGTTTGAAGCATTTATGCAATGAATATTCTGCTGAATTGTTGGGAAGATGAGGACTGTTTGATTTGTGGAGTCCAAAGAGCTTATATATACGCAGCCCCTTGTTCAGGGCTTTGGGCTGTGTGTGTGTGTGTGTGTGTGTGTGTGTGTGTGTGTGTGTGTGTGTGTGTGTGTGTGTGTGTGTGTGTGTGTGTGTGTGTGTGTGTGTGTGTGTGTGTGTGTGTGTGTGTGTGTGTGTGTGTGTGTGTGTGTGTGTGTGTGTGTGTGTGTGTGTGTGTGTGTGTGTGTGTGTGTGTGTGTGTGTGTGTGTGTGGCTAGAAGGCCTCTCATCATGTTTTATATATGAGGATAAGATCTAGGGCAGAATAGACCCAGCCATGTGCTTGTTAACCAGACACTGTCCTTAACAATTGCTGACAGACACACAAACACACATGTGCACTACAAGCACTTTCTGTAATTGACACAATTGCTAAGCTCTTCACCTGTGATGTGATACTGAATTAACCCAAGACCACTTTCATGTGTGTATGTATGAGTATCTCACCAAGGTGATGTCTCTGGAGGCTGCAGCAGCGCTCATGTGCAGGCTGGGCTGCCGGACAGAACTACTGCAGTCCAAAGCTCTGGCAAATGTACCTACTGACCTACGGGACACAGGTAAGAAGCAGAATATAAAGAAAACGTATTCATAGTACATTCAAGTTTTACTTTTATCAATCTGATTTGGTGATTGATATAGTTGACATTGACTGTATCTGAACAATTCATGCACACAAAGAAAAAATATCCTGTGCTTCTTGATAAAATATTCAGTGTTGTAGTGTTGCAGAGACAATGATAGGACACCAGCCAACTTGCACTGAACGGGGTAAAACTGCTTAGCAACCATGTATAGTTCAAATAAAGAAATAGAAGTGAGGAACACTAAATGTCAGGAAATGTTTTAGTTTTTTTTAAAGGAATAGTTACGAGACACTTTGGGGAGTATGCTTATTTGCTTAGCATATACACTGGAAGCAAGGGGAAACAGCTAGCCTGTTAGCTTACAGCCAAATTCTCACGATAACACAAGATCACCTGAGAATCACCTGAGAATCACCTGAGAATCACCTGAGAATCACCTGAGAATCAGCTGAGAATCACCTGAGAATCACCTGAGAATCACCTGAGAATCACCTGAGAATCACCTGAGAATCACGTTCACATGTCACACAAAAATCTATCTTGCCAGGCTAACTAATGCGTTTGTGTTCAGATCCAAAGTGAGTCAACCAATCAGCGTCCTGTGAGGAGCTACAGAGGTTAGCTTAGATGCTGCAATAGCATTGGTTTGATCAGAACTTGAGAGTTTTTCTGTAATGAAAGAAGAGAACGTCACTGAAGGCTTTTTCTTGGTGGAAAATATGTTTTCTCTCTTCTGAGCGACGCGGACGGCGGTTTGATGGACAGACTGGCCTCAAAGGGTTCATTCAATCACCTGCCAGGTATGTTTTGAAGGTGCCTGCCCTTTCCTAATCAGTTTCCAATGATGGCTTCTCAGATGGTTCTGTGAAACAAACCGTCTAACGAATCAGGTCAGTAAGCCTGGCTCTGTCCAAAGGAAATCAATCCGTCCAGCAGCACCTCTAAAGTTCACTCATTAACACGTTTTATCTCTCTTTTTTAAATCCATACAAAAACCACATGTGTAAAAATGACACATTGAGGTTTTACATGAGGTTTTGTGAAAAACAGTCTTGTCACCTATGAGAGGTTGCCAACAGTAACTCCAGGAAGTCACTGCACCTGAATTATACTGATCTACAATGTGCTTTAGAGGTACTGGTAGACAGATATTTTATTACCTTCAAGGCGGCCTATTATACTTATTTTCAGGTTCATTGTGGTATTTTGGGTTTCTTCGAGAACACGTTTACATGGTTTAATGTTCAAACGACACATTAGTTTCCCTCATACTCTCTCTCTGAATATACCTGTTTTCAACCTCTGTCTGAAACGCTCCGTTTTAGCGCCTGTCTCTTTAAGCTCTTTTTATTATTTGTATGGTTTTGCACTTGTATGTTGACTTACCGAGCTACTACTAAGAACTGGTCAATCTGTTTCTCCGTCAGTGAGCTGTTGGAGTCCCAGATCTTCTCCTCTAGTTTCTCCAATTCTCTGCCATCGTCCTCGCCTACACAGACCCAGAAGACACACAGACACACACAGTTACTTTTACGCTGTCCAAGGCCACTTCTGTTCCTTATTGAGCACATATGTACAACAAGAGTTTGAAAATCCAAAATAAAATTTGATTTTCTTCCTGGTTTTTCCTTTTCTTCTTTTTTTTTTTAAAATATTAGCGTGTGCAAAGCTTTAATGAATCCCGCGGTTGAATAGGTGTGGTCTTTCAAGCTGCCAGTTGGGAACAAACCAGCCAACCTTCCTGAGCTTCTAACACATGTAACAGAATCTCATTTATATGCGTTTAATTAGAGAGCTTGGTGTCCCCATGGTGCCTAATTGCAATTTCAGAGGTTTTCCCACCTGCTAAGAATAAAATTCTGGCAAAACACTGAAACCTAAATCTGGCAGACAAATAGTCACATTTGAAAATGCTGAATATCTGCACACAATACTGGCACAAAAGGCCTGGAAAATCTCTCTCAGACTGCTTAAATTAAATTATGGACTTTTACATTATTCACAAGTTCTAACGATTAAAAGCTTTTATGTGTGATATATACTGTCTAAACTGCCTTTAATACAGTTTAAAATAAGAGCATTTACATTAGTTACGGCTCTAAGATGCTTTCAGACCGTGAGCGGTTGCTGACACCGCCCCCCTTGTTTTCACTGTAAACCGAGGTCGGTGGCAGCAGCTTGCGAATAGGCTCTGCCTATAATGCAATTTACAATGGTTCAACTTTTTCAGCTTGCTGCCTTGTGACCATGGCAACCCTAGAAACTATGCGCGCTCAGACCCCTGAATGATTCACGTCTTCATCAGTAGAGAACATTCGAATGAATGAAGAGAAACGCTTGCAGCTGTTATGTCTGACTATTCCATGTGGGACATTAAACAACATTTATAACACTAGTTAGCAACGTTTTCTCAATGAATTGTGTCATATTAATCGTTTCCTGTATATTCAACACCTCTTTATAAGAAAATACAGGAGGTAGATAGCAGCAGCATGTGGTGTACAGGCTGGTAGGAACGGAGGTAACCAGTGGCAGCGCTGCTCCCTGCTGCCTGCAGGAACCACATCAGCAACCACTCGCTGTCTGAAAGCACCTTCACAGTTTGGCCGGAAACTAAACTGTTATGTGTCGTTTTGTCCAGGTTGCATTACATTCAGTTGTTCAAATTACTGCCTGTATGCAAGTGTACACGTTATCCTGTATTAAAGAGAAATGGTAGCTTCTAGCAACTTTTGTGTCGCAACAGTGAAAGTTGCTTCATCATACATACCCCCCCCCCCCCCATCTTTTCCATTCTCTCCGGGTGACTTTAAAATTATCACTTGTGCAGCACATAAACAAAAAGCAGTTATTGTAAATGCTTTGATTATGTATAATCATGATGCCACGCTGTGATTGCCATGGAAACCCGGTTAGTTTTTTTTTTTTTTTTTAATGCAAAAAGCGTTTACAAAAGCATGCACATTTAGAAGAAAAATACTCGGTCCACACACTAGAAAATGCTCCTGTGAACATATATTCATTTTACTTCCAGGGGGACGTTTTTTGACTGTCGAAGTCTAAAAAAAGTATGACGCTTGACAAAACCTCTCCTCAGTGGTAAAATAAATATCATGGGAGCATTACCTAGTGTGCTAAATTTCTTTTTTTAAACTAAACTTGACAAAATATAGGTAAACGGTGACTTGGGGCAGAAAAGGCCCCTTGAAGTTCATGAGATGTTCCTGACAACTGAGCAATTAAATAAACGTTCAGCAGAAAAGTTAAGCAGTTCATTATGACTCAATATTCATGCGAAAAGAGCGGAAAAACAGCTAAAAAAGAAATCAGTACACAGGAGGGTAAAAAGACCCCTGCAGGAAAATGTTAATGTGCTACTTTGTGAATAAGCTTCTGCAGAAAACCGTGTCAATTAAAAATGGCCAAGATTTAAGTTTAAGTAGGATGTACCTTCTTTCAGGAGGTCGGTGATGTCTGCCTGGTACTTGTTCCCAACGCGGATCTCCCCCTTATCAGCCAGCAGAGTCTTTTGCTGAGGGTCATACACCAGCGAGTAGAAGAAGGCATCCTGGGAAATACAGATGAGGCATGAGGAGGGTATGAAAGGAACAGGAAGCGAGACGGGCAAACGATGAGGCGAAAGACTGAGTGTGAGTTTCTGCATATGTGTGTGTGTGTGTGTGTGTGAGAGAGAGAGCATCTTCCCTTCTGCTAGTCTCTTGTCTCCTCATTACTATGTGAAAAGAACATTCTGGGTCAACACAGTGAATAATTAATCTGAAAACAAGAATCTCTCAACTCGTAAGTCTCTTACACACGCCCTCTCTTAGATCATGCTGAAATCTAACACACCTAAACACAATTTACAAAATCCCGTCTTATTATTTAACATGAAGGTAGTGAGAGGTTGTACACACGTCTCTGTCCAGGTAAGACTTCAGGGCTTCTGTCTCGTTCAGCAAAGTCACACAGCACTTCCCCCTGGAGTTCAGCCAGGGTGTGAGGAAAGGAAGTGAGGTTGGGAAAAGGGAGAGGAAAAGACATGAGGGAGAAGACACGGAGGGAACAAAGAGTAAATAGTGAACACGTGAAACACAATAACAGACAAAAGTCCAGGGGATCACATGATGCAGAAGTGCTGCCCTGCTCTAACTGTCTAGGAGGACACTTTGTTGTAGGATGAGTCTCAAAAATGGCAACAGTGATATTGATTCGGTACCGGCTTATTTAAGCGTGTTGTCACTGACGGCACTTATCTCCTGTCTGTATCCAAATTATTTACCAGCTAAGTTGTCATACACGCTCTACCCTGAAGCAAACACAAATCAGCAGGGTGATAAACTCAAAACCACCTTGTGTAACTTCGCTGCTGCACCACACAAGTTAAAAAGAAAAAACAACTTTGAATCGTCACTAAACAAAAAGACTCCGAGTATCTTTATTCAAGTCAGTTTGCTCTTCATAAATGTCAAGTAATAAGGTGGTAATGATTAAGTGGGTTTGTCTGGAGCTTAGTGATGAGCGGAGGCAGTTCTATATGTAGAAACAGCTTTCCTCTGACATTTGGTGCTCAACGTGCACGCTGCACGAGTGGATTATTTTATGTCGGAATCAAAGCTGACTGGATCCCAAACATTTTTCAGCTGTCACATAACCTCATGTGTGACAGATAATGAGTGAAGGAATCAGTAAATAATCACATTATTGTCGTGATCATCCCTTTCAAGTGACTCTGGTCTTTACAGCCACATGCGCAGAGTCCAAAAGGCAGAAATGTGTTGGTTCAAAAACAGTATGAACACAGAAAGAATGGGTAAGGTGTCAAATTGTTAATTAAAAAAACAGTGTGATCAGAAGAGTGTTGTCACAATACTGGACGTTCTTACTTCGATACAATACCATGAAAGAAAATATATCGATGTTCGTTACGATGAGAATGTTCGTTACCACGGGGATAATAGATGGGCTTGCTTGCATCCTTTGCCTTTCCTTGGCCTCAAATGTGAAGTATTCCCAAACAGCAATCCTGCTGTTTGCTCGATCAACCAAACCCAGTCGCAGAAGCTCTACGTATGTAATGAGCTGACACCCTAACAAAACCCGCTAATTATTATATTCAACCGGAGCGATTGCGATGAATAACGAGAAGACAGGGCCGAGTGAGCGAGAGGAGGCGGGAACTGCAGCCCCTCTGTGTGTGTGTGTGTGTGTGTGTGTGTGTCCACTCACTGCCGGAGACAAGACAGACTATCAATGGTGTATGTCTATGTATCGAAAGATCAATATTTTGTACAAAACTAGATCAGAGATTTAAACGTAAGCCTGGTGAACACCGTTTCTAGGAGGTCATTCAACCAGGATCAGTGCACACCTTTTGCAGATTGAACGTGCCCCTGTTTCTCTTCTGTTGTATTTGCAGCTAAAAGGGTGTTTTGTATAGTACTCGCTGTTACTATGGTAACGACAGGTATCGCCAAATAATCCAGGACCATAGATTTTAAGGATTACAGATTAAAATTGAATTTACGTTATTTTAGGAAAGTGAAAATAATTCTGTCAATAAAACGAGATGATTATACTATTTACAGAAGGAAAAAAGGAAAGAAATTAAAAAATAAATAAATAAAAGACAGAAAGACTGAAACAGGCTGGTGTCACAGCAGTGTACCTGATGTGTGTGGCAGGTAGAGACTCCAGTTGGCGGGACAGGAATAGCTCTCGGTGTCTGAGCTGGTGCTTCTGTTTCTCAGGGAGGTCCGCCATCTCTGGATTCTCCATCTCCTCCTCCAGCTCCCCTGGGCGGGAAAAGGGGCAAAGGTCAAACATATACCCATCGGATGAGGTGGAACAATGACATCCACAGGGGGATGCTGATGCATCAGTTGCAACCACGAACAGTGTCAGGTGCACAACAAGGGGGATATTAAGCACAAGGGTGCACACTTGATGAGCCAGAACAATAGTGTCCTCAGGGAGAAGGAGACTTGTGTACAGATATTTTACATAAAAACTCAGTGAGCATGTCTACATGAGACCTGCAGTTTGAATCAAACCACATCTGGTTCAGGTTTTCTCATCTCATTTCGACCCTTATTACAAAAGTGGAGAAGCGATTCTCCATCATTTTAATGCCCTCAAACTGTGTTTTTTTAATTATACTATTATTTGGGTAATCTGCTTTATGTTAAACGTGAAAACGGCTAAAAGTACCTGAATGGATTGTTAACAATCAGCAATATAGAGTCTAGTCTTATGTAATACATGAACAGCAAAAGGACAAAAGTTTGGTACTTTTTCTTGGAATTTGAGGACCTAAAAGATCTATTTTTATTATTTAAAGTAACACGTAGCTTATTTGAAAAGGAGGATAGAGATTAGTTTTTTAGACTCCATCTTGATATTTGAAGAAACACATAAATACATACAACAATTTAACAATTTTGCCCACCAGCAAAGGCAAAAACCCACAGTAAGCCCCAGCTTTGAGACTTTTTAGCATGTGAACTACCTTGGGGCAAATCAGAACAGTTGTTAAAAAAACTTTAAGCATAATGTTTGGTCCTTGAAAATAATTGGGCTGCTTGTCCTGACAGCCACGGCAGGAAAGATCCGTGTACAGTGTTTAAATCCGTCCGTTTCTGAGAACGAATTTAAGTTTCAAACCGTAAGAAAGGTAATTTCACCAACAGTCTATTTTTAGGTTAGGACTTTATTTCTAAAAGGTTTAACCCAATTACACCCGTCCCAAACACAAACAAAGAAGTTCAATGAATGCAGATAGCTTCAGTTTTATTCTCCCAGGTTTGGGGATATTTCTGCCGTCACTCCAACACAACAGACCTGAAAGGGATTTCATTATTGGCGCTAAATGCACTGAAAGAACACCTTGAAAGACACTAAAGCCCCTTAAAACAGCAATGTTGTTTCCTGAAACAATGCCCCCTATTATTATGGTAATCCCCGATGGCACTGTCAAAAGTTTTTATTGGATTGATTTTCTACCTGTTCCTTGGATTATCCAGAGTAACAGGGACACTGTTTCTGGAGAGAGTTGTCCTTGCCAAAAAACTCTATGTGTGGACTTTGGGTGAACTGACCCTTAAAGCTGAAGTGGGTAACTTTCTGTGAAAACGTTTCCCAACAGCACAATTAGATAGATGATCTGTGAAAACGTAATGTCGCTCTACCTCTCTTTGTCTGCTCCTAATGTCATCTGTTAAATTCCACTGCACCTGACCGACAACCAATCCGAGCCAAGGAGTCTCCCACGCATCTGATCAGGGTTCACAGCAGTCCTCACCCTTGCTTCAGAGACTCCTCTACTCTGACTGGTTTTTGTAGGTCGAGCGCGGTGGGATCTTGCAGATGCCATTAGGGAGCTCACAGGGAGCAGAAGGTGGAGGCCGAGCTACATGATTTTATTCATATATGGTCTCTCTCTCATTGGGATATAGCAGATGTGGAAAAAAAAATCTGGTACATAGAAAGTTACTGGCTTCAGCTTAAACATTCGTGTTAGCATAAGATTACAGTATGGATAATTTGGGATAGACAGACCCCAGCCCCTAACATAAACATGTTAGGCTTGGGGTAATTCGGTACTGCACTTTTATAAAGTGGAGGAACTCTGGATCTTGAACTCTTAAACGCTGGCGCATACGTTTACAATCTCAAACTGCCTTTCAAACTTCTCACACCCAGTCTTTAATGCAGGCCTCATACTATAATCAAAAAACCATCAGGTTTATTTTCTCAGATTTGATGACGCTCCTCCAGAGCCACAGAAAACAGTATACAACTGTGTTCACAGGCTGAGTGGAGTAAACTGACCTTTGTGTGCAAAACAGGTGGCGTTTCGCTTTAGACTTGTGTTTTTGATTGAGTTAATTTCTCTAAAGTCAGCCTAGGCATGTCCGACATTGTGTCTGGGAGTTCATGTACTCACCTAGATTTTACTACTGGCGTAACCTTGAGTATCGTGGTAGCTTGGGTTAACAGAATTGATGAAAAACAGTCCTTGATAATCAGTCCGAGAGTGAATGGATGAACAGAGCCACTGTCGAAGGGCTATCAGCCCATTTGAGTGGGTCATGTGTCTGAGTCATCCTATAAGAATAGATTTAGCTGCTGGTAGGAAACATCGCTACTACACATTCGCCTCCTCATATGTGGAAGAGGAGAGCGAGGAAATGAAGGTGAGAGAAATGGAAAGTGGAGGTAAGTGAAGGTGAGATAGACAGGAAAATAGACAAACAGAGAGACAAATAGAAGAGCAGAGAGGGAGGAAATTGTGACAAAAGAGATGAAGACAGAGACACGGCGAGAGACAGAGACACGACGAGAGAGAGAGAGAGAGAGAGAGAGAGAGAGAGAGAGAGAGAGAGAGAGAGAGAGAGAGAGAGAGAGAGAGAGAGAGAGAGAGAGAGAGAGGAGAAATAGAGAAATCAGCGGGGGAGAGCGAGAGGAAGACAGAGAGTGGTAAAGAGAGGAAGTGCAACAGAGAGAAGGAAGAGCAGTCAGTACGTGCTCCAATTCATTTGGAGTTTCATTAGAGGAAGCGAGACAGAAAGAGGGAGACGGGGAGCAGAACAAAAGCAATCAAGGGATTTTCAGGAGCAGAGATGTGTGGCCAAAATCAATAAGTACTCCTTCGCTCCCTCACTCACTCTGCCCAGCACTCAGCACCCAGCAGACACACCATCAATGCCCAGGCTAAGCACACACAAACACACTCGCAGCATGGGCCTCACGCCATCTTCTGCCGTGTAAAAGCAACAAAATATGGACTGATGTTATTAATAATAAAAGAAAAACACAAGATTAAAGAGAATATAAGAAGATGGGAAGTTGTAGGAAGGTGAGCAGGAAAACAAACACAAACCGCGCGTGCGTTAGAGAGGCAACTTTGCTGGTAACTAATTTTACATTAAATGCATGAACACATCTTTTGCATTTACTTTACTTTACATTTTATGGGTTTATGTTCCAGTAGTTATCCAGCACAGCGGCTCATAATGAGCTCAAAACTGGTAGTGCTGGTTGCGTTTCCCCTACAAGGCACTAAATTAGCATGATAATCTCATATACTGCAAAAACTGAATCAAACTGCAAAAGGAGTGTATTAATTACTGGCTGGACTGGCTTTTACTGTGAAGGGGAGGAAGGCATGGGCAATACACAAGACTTGCTGCAAAATAAAACCCAAGATGTGCATGTTTTTGTGCACTTTTCCCTGACAGCAGATCAGTTGAAGCGTTAAAAACAAACTTCAAGAAAAATGAATGGCAGCAACTTAAGTTATGCAGGAAGTGTGTTAGAAGAATAATAACAGCATAATGGCACAGAGGCGTTTTTTTCTTTTTAATAGCGCTACACAAAAAGCTCCCAAACAAAACAGATGCCAGGCAAAATTGTAGTGCAAACAATCTTAATTCATAGATAACTGACTTCATCTAGGGTTTCGCCCAGGAAATCGGTTGGCAGAGGTAGTAAGAGCTGCCCACCCTGACTGCGACAGATTGAGCTGTTCCACGGTTTCTCAATTTGCAAAAACTCAAAAGCTTTTTTTCCCCCCTCTTCCATCATTGAGATGTTTTGCTTTGATTTATTGCTGCAAAGCCGGACACCTTTTGTCTCATTATTTATGTAGCAAGAACACTTTTCTTATCATTATTACTATTTTTCAGGCATTTTGTGCCTTGATTGGACAGCCAATAGTAGAGATTTGACAGGAAATAAGGGTACAACAACAACAACAACAACAAAAACTGCAGGACGCAAACTGGGGATGTCTTGCTTCATGGTCGGCACTGTAACCAAACAAAAAAATGTGGTGTTTGGTATGTAATCTCTATAAACAGATTCTGTGTAGGAATATTTGAGTAGACTTTGGTTGCATACAGGTAATCTGTCCATGTGGAGAGCAAAAGAGGCGGAGCACTTTAGCTGTCACGCAATCACGGAGCCCCTGCTGTTGTGGGACGACAATTTGGCTTTTTGTTATTGATCTGCATTCATATGCAGCTATCCGTTTATTAAGACGCCATCTCTCAACCCCAACTCCACTCTCCAGTCTCAAGTTGCTAATCGGACTGTAAACAATGACTGCAGCTTGGAAGAGGAAGTCTTGGCCCAGACGTGCAACGGAGAGCCCAAAATATTAGCCGTTGCCCCAACAGGTTAAACTGATGTCGGACAGATAGCCGATGGGTTCTGAGATTGATTGCTGTGTGATGCACCTCTGCTCGTTACACCTGAAGCTCAATGTACCTGATTTTATAAAAAGGTAATAAGGTGTGTAGGGTGCCGACACTATAAAACACTGCAGGGAAACTAAGTGACCTGTGCAATAGTCCAAGCAAGAAAATGAATATGCGGACCTCCAAATGACCATATATTAAACAAGGGAGTGCTCTTGCATGAAATTAAAGGAATTTAGTCATGATAAGACGTTATTTTCACTTAAATAAAATACCTTATTGGAGCAGGGAGGGGTGTACTAGTTGCTGTGATGTCTTTCTTGGAGAAATTTGTTTTCAGGCTCAAGAAAAAACGAGGAGGAACTCTTCTTTTGGAAGCTAAAAATTTAAATATTGTTAGTTTCATCTACTGTGTTTGTAAAGAATCTGTTCAGCCTGGAAGAGGGGGTCCTGATTTGCAGCTCTTTGCGATTTCTCCCTTTATTATCCTTGTGCAAGGTATTTTTTTGTTGCTTTTGTTTTTCTTTAGCCGAATTGAGGGTCTGCACGCACGCACGCACGCATATGTAGTGGTACATCAGCTGGCTGGCTCTTCCAACTGGCCCCTGGCTGAGCGTCCTTGAATAGCAACTCAACTCCCCAACCTCAGTCCTCCTCCGAGCCAATCTCCTGGCAGCGCACCGACACCATACTCTCTACAAATTGCCTCTCCATCTCACCTGTCCCAGCCAATTATCAATTATTGATGAATGGGTCGCCTTACAGGGCTGAGAGACCACGAGGGGAGGGGAGAGGAGAGGAGAGAGCAGGCCTGCGGGTGAGAAGAGAAGGCGAGGAGAGCACAGCACAGCTTATTACCTTAAACTGACTGCACCTCTATGATACAGTGTATGTTTGTCTGTCTGGTGATGGTCTAGAGACGGACACAGGCAGCTACGTGATGCATCTGCTCAAAAGGAAAATAACAGTTTACTCACAAGTCCTACTAAAGCGGGGAGATTTATCGAGATAAAATCAATAAGTAGACATGAGAAGACATTACCTGGGGGTTTGAATGAGGTAATTTTGTGACATAAGTTAAATATGGTCTTAACTTGGTCTTACAGGGTGCATTATTGTAAAGCAATACAATTTTCTGACAATATATAACTGTCTTGTCCATGACTCAATTAGCAACCCCTATAAACAATTAAGTTTATGAAATCATTGGTAGTTTTACCCAAAACATCACAGTTTCAAAACCGCCTAGCTCTAACTCCCAGATGAAATGAGGCGATTCAGATGGTGTCTTCAGATTTGTAGGCTACGAAGTGTTTGCCAGGTCAAGGACGAGTTTAAAAAAAGTATTTCCAACTTACACAACTGCATCGTGAAGAGCAGCATAGACAGTAGAAAACAAAACGGTACAACAAGACAATGTAGTGCTGATAACTCATTGTGTCCCCTGTATTACAGTTACAATGGGCTTCAAGTTCATTTAATCCAGAGGAAAGTATAACAACAACAGAGAGAAGTAAAAAAGTGGCTTTTATGAAGTGAACATATCTGGAAATTTTAATAATTTCTTTTTTTAAATCTGCATTGTTACACTGTTCGGGATTATAAGGTTAATGTGAGAAGAGGACTTACTATTTGAATGAGTGCATCATGTTTGAATGACCTGTCCTTAACATTGAGTCATTCTCATATATGTCAATGCGGACTAGAACCTTCAGGAGGCAGGACATGACGCGTATTAAACCACGCCGACGGAGCCCGTTTGTATATTTGTCACTATCCATTGTTTGAATTTGTCTGACTATTTAATAAAGTTCCTGAGTCTTGTTGTCTCTCCAGTTAAACATTTTCATGGCCGTCTTTGTGTAATCACCCTTCTACTTCACTGTCGGAGGTTTGTCTACTTCCGGTGTCAGCTGCTGCTTCGTAGAAACGGCATTAACAAGCCCATTGCTCGCTGGGACAGTAACTACACGGTCTGACTGATTCATACATTTGCGTTCCAACAAACAGCCCTGCCAGATAATGTCTAGATCATTTCAGCTTTGAGGTGCATGGGTGAAAGGTGTATGTGTCATTATGTGTGTTTACATGCGCTTAAAAGAGTACTTAATACGGATTTACAGATGGGAAAATATTGATCTTTAAAATAACAATATGTCCGATAGCTGTTTTTGTTGTTTTGTTATTTATTCACCCATGTGCCATTCAGCATTTCATTACACTACTGTATGTTGGACAGGGGTTACAGCAAGAACTCAAGTGTGAGCCTGAAAAGTTGACCAGGAGAAAATGTGTATGATGTATTGAATTAAGTATTTTAATAAGTTAAAACTGCTCTATGCCTGAAATAAGGCATGGTGCCAGAGAACGTTAAAGTCCTGCTTGAATGGGTACAAATTCAATTATAAAAACTAATGAAACAACCTTAAGTATAACCTTTTTCAAATGAAAAAGTCTTTTCTTGCTGCAATACAACTCCGTAGTCATTGAGAAAAAATTTTCAGTACCAACACGGCCCAACAAAAACCTTCTTTTTTGTTAAATGTAAATGTAAAAGTGATCGGCTTCTTTTCTGAAAAAGTAGCTGCAATAGCAGAATATGCAAGGTACTGTTGTTGGAGTCCGACCGCAAATAACCAACACAATATTCAGCCAGCGCAAAATTGATGCAACACAACAGACAAACATCAGTCACAGCCATCAGTGAATTTCACCTAATTCGCAGACAGCACGGCGAATATTGGGCAATACCGATGTGCGGCCTATGAATTGTGCACCCCTAGTATTTAATAGATTTAGTCCTGAAGATTTGTTTTTTATAGTCAACACTGATGAAACACAGTTTGAAGGATCCTAACTTTAAGTTGGATCCCATACATCTTATGTTGCAACTGAAATGTGTCTTTTCATTAGTCCCTCCCCGGCTGGTACGTCTCCACTGTGTAACGCAGGCTTTCCGAAATTCTAATTTTATGTTCTCTAAACACCAAGGCAAGTTAACTTTGTTGACATCACACAGGATATTTTCCTCTGACAGGGAAGAGAAACATTAAACAGCTTTTTTTCACAGGATAGATTCTTCCAATTAACACACTTTGGTGTGAAAGTCAGTAACCTGACTCCGCCAAATGGATTGATTCGCATAACTCGCATTTGCTCTGCATATCCCTCTGGGAACTCTCGTTTGGAGAGCTTCTGGGAAGGGGCGAAAATGCTGGTGGCTGATTGGATAAACCATCACCAACATACAGGCCAAACCAACTAAGAGCAACGAAGCGTAACATGTACTAACAGGAGCGAAGCAAAGCAAAGGATATTTGCACAATTACAGCTGCCCGGTCCATATTCCAACAGAAGGATCCAAGAGAAAAAAGTGTTAGCGTGCTGCTTACTCGATAGCTGCGCTCATCTCATCCGTGGAAGCCGCCATGTTGTTTACACTGAACTGTCGCTTCTCGTTGCGCCACACTTAAACCTGCCCTCAAAACCAACTCTGATCGGTTCAGTCGCTTGGCTAACTTCTCCAAATTTTCTCCGCCGCACGTTACCAGACTGATCTGCGAGTAAAATACAATGGAGCTTGCGAGATCAGGATGGTCTCACTGAGATTCCCTCTTAAAAGTAACCACAGTAAACAGTAACCCGGGTTACATTTAAACCTTTTCAAAAAACATGAAAGCTGGCAAGTCGTTAAAACAAAAGTTTAGTTTAACAGCAGAATGATAAAAGCATCCTCAAAACTATATTGCTGCACATAATGCGAACATTCTGTCTGCAGCACAAGTATTTTTAACTTAATTTCTCTTTGTTTGCAAACAACAAAGGCAGCATACAAGGTAATTTTGAGCATCATTTCCTCCTTTCTTCCCTGCAAACAATAACAATGCAAAGTAATTACATGTTTAGAATATTTAAACAAATAAGATGAAAAAGCAGCAGCAACAACAACATGAACTCGTTGCACCATAACAAGGCACAACAACTGTGTCTACATGAGGTGTGGATGTTGCCTTAACTTTGTAATCATTAGCGCTGATAAGGACACAGTTCATAAAGCTCTGCAGCTGGGGCTGCAAATGAGAAATTCATCCTCTCGCTGTAGGACGTAGTTCCATTATAACATACTGTATCCTCATCTCATGTCAAATATAGAGTGGCTGCAAAGCTCAAGTGGTGCAACAACTACTACCAGCGGGAGCAGTGCCACACTGCAACTCAATTCACTTATAAAACAGTAATAAAAGCATCCAAAAAACGGGATGTGACATAAGTTAATGACCCACTTTGGAGCAAAACATGATATTCTACACTTATCCAACGACCAGCTTGACTTCACTCATTCTACTTTGTGCATCAGTTCACTGGCAACATTGTTGTCTATTGTTTATGGAAGCTAGGAGCCACATCTTAAAAATAGAAAAAGGTTCGACTCATGGCAAACTCAAACCTCTGAAGGGAGGGGCCAGTGAGGTAAAATGCCAAGTCCGCCACAGAAGCTGACCACTCAGGAGGCTGCTTTGCTCACAGGGGAGGGGCTAATGCCGGAGTCGGAGGCCCCATTGAGGGAGTGCTCAGAATGTCTGGAAGCAAAATATTTGATCAATGACTCACACACACACGCAGCTAAAAACCCAAGTCCATCATGCATATAGATCACACACACACAGACACACAGACACACACACGGGCGGCAGCTACAGAAACGCAGACAGGATACAGCCCACACCCGTGCGGTGCACAGCCATTCCTGCCATGCATTTTTTACATATTGCAAATGTCTGGAAGCCCCTACCGAACTGCAGCTGGCAAAGAACAGCCAAAAACCAAGAGACCTATATAGGAAGAGCCTATACATACCTCACTCCGCTCTGGCTATGTCCGTCAGTGTGCCAATGCAATCATATGATGCAGGGTGTTAAGTGCTGTATTTGGTCTCCACAATTCTTTATTCCACTGTTAATACTACAGTAACTTTGTTTTTGATTCAGAACCTTTTTATTCAAATAATAAAATAAACTGAAATGGCATTTACCAAAATATTGATGCCCTCAATTAATATTTAGTAGCATGGCTGTTGGAGAAAATTACCTCCGTCAAACACTTCATTTTAACTTCAATGAGATTTCTCCACTTCTCTACTGGCAGTTCGGTCCACTCCTCTCTTGCAAACTACTCCACTTTCTTTTAGATTTGAAGGGTGCTTTCATCCAACTGCGAGTTTCAGATCGCTCCACAGGTGATCAATGGGATTCAGCCACTTTAGAACAGTCCTGCGGTTTTTTTTTAAACATCTCTGGGTGCTTTTTGATGTGCGTCATCGTTCTGCTGGATGAACCGTGATCTTCGACGGAAACGGGTTTTCTACAAAATACCTAATTTCCTAATTTCATGATGCCACGCACAGATTCAAGGCCCCGGGGGCCAAACCCAATCCAAAACGTCAGTGAACCTTTTTTTTTTTCTGTAAACAGAGGTTATGGGATTTACCAAAACACTTTAATTTGGTCTCATTTGTCGACAGAACATTCTCCCAAAAGGATTTTGGCTTGTTCAGATGATGTGTTTTGATGTGGCTTTCTTGTGTCCCTCTCTTAGCAGCGGGGTCCTCCTGGGTCTCTGACCACAGAACCCCCCTTTCATTGAGTTGGCGGCAGATGATGCTAGTTGAAACAGTCGTACCTTGTGTCTGAAGGTCAGCTTGAATTTATTTTTGCAGTCGCCTGAGGTCCTTTCTCTACCATTGAATCCTGCAATCTTTAGTCAACTTTTCTCTTGGGTCCTCCTCCAGGAGGTTGGCTACAGTACCAATGGACTTAAACATCCTGATCACATCACACATGGTAGACACAGGAACATCAATGTCTCTGGAGATGGACTTGAAGTCTTGACATTGTCCACGCCAGGCTACGATTTTCTAACTGCTGTCCTCGGGCAATTCTGCCTGTGAATCACCGGTTTGAAATCCAATTTTTTCTTGCAACTTCTGAAAAGGTGCCAATAATATTGTCCAGGCCATTTGGGGAATTCTGTGTAAAGTAAACCAAGCTACAGTATGTTTGTAGCTATTTTTGTTTGGCTCCTATGCAAACCAAATACACATGTGATGTTTAAATTCCACAACTTTCAGGAAGAAATTGTGTTATTGGCATTCAATATGCCAATTTTCAGGCTACATACAACTCTATAGGTTAAGCAACATAGATTATAAGTAAAATATGTATAAATTGAAATCTTCAACAGAATTAAAGCTGCAAAAAAAGTGCTGCGCAGATAATGACAGACTTTTCTTAAAGAGACACACTGATGTTGTGTGGTCCAACAGAACAAACAATCTCCTACCACGGACACACGGCGCAGGCCTCACACACACCAACATAAGCACATGCAGTTACACAAACACATGTGCTTCCATTCAAACAGGACACACACACACGCACACATACAAAGAGAGCGCGGACATTTAGCCTGCCACACCCAGTCAAAGTCTAGCGGTTGGTTTTGCTAGCCTGGACTACAGGATGGCAGTGTTTCTAATGTTAGTATGACAGCCCTACTTGCATTAATGGTGTAGTGAGTTAAATCAACGTGTGCTAAAATTAACCACTGATTTGATTCGCCTGATCCATTTTTGTTTGCTTTCAAGTTTATAGGTATGTATATGTTTAATGTAAGTCAGAGTGGCTCTATTTCACGCAAGTATGTGCACAAGCAGGAGGCCAGATTGGACACTAAAGAGTGTCTTTTAATCCGACATACTCTTACTACAACCTGTCATCTCAGCCCAGATGTGCAATAGACACAGTGACTCTGCGTCACTGTGTTCCCAAAATAACAACAACCTTGACATTTTTTTATTTTGCACCTCTGGTCTTTTAAAACACCCAATGCAACAAAGTAGAAAAGTCACACACATTAACCTCTATTCTATGTTTGTATTGCATTGTGCAGCACATTCATAGTGGATCATGTGGCCTGTTAAAGTCAAGTTGTCAGTAAAATAATTCATTCATTCATTCATTCATCTTTAACCGCTTATCCCGGGGTCGGGTCGCGGGGGGGCTGAAGCCGATCCCAGCTGACATCGTGCGTGAGGCGGGGTCCACCCTGGACAGGACGCCAGTCTATCACAGGACACATAGAGACGAACAGAGATAGACAACCATTCACACCTACGGGCAATTTAGAGTCATCAATTAACCTAACACCTGCACGTCTTTGGATTGTGGGAGGAAACCGGAGAACCCGGAGAAAACCCACGCAGACACAACTGAGTGCAACACCACAAAGTCGAGAGACCGTCCAAAAACATAATTCTGTCCATTTGAACAATACAATGACACCGACAAAACAATGAAAATTTCGCCATTAATATACACAATCACAGCTTTGTAGAGTGCCAAAAATATCTACGTCAACAATCATTCTCAGTCTTGAACCGAGTCAAGTTTCTCCTCACAGCAGGTCTAAAATGTGCGAGTAGTCTGAAAATATTCTATGCTGAAGAAAAATAAGAAGATCTCTGACAAATATGAACGTATCATTCATGCTTTTTAGTTCTATATGTGCACATGGGAGTGGAAATTATGCAGCATCGTGAAGACTCTAACAGGACTCACACTAAATGTGTTATCATCATCATAATCATCATCATCATCATCTCATCCCTCTTGCTTTTTTGCATTAAAACTTTTTTTTTCTTTATGCCTAAATTACAGCCCAAATCTGCCAGCATGTGGGTGGTTGGTGGTGGTATTTTCCCACTAAGATTATACTGAAGATGGATAACCATCAGTTACCCAAGAGAAAGGATGCTGCCCACAGTCAGGTCTTCTTTCAAATGACAGATGTACGTTTTCCAAATCAAATTCAAATGCATGTATTTCACAATTTATCTCCTCTCCTCTAAGGTTGGCTTGTAGACAGATGATAAGATTGAGACATGGTCAAAAGATGTCATATCGTGTCATGTTATGAAATAAATGCATCCTGAGGTGGGAAACAATCCTGCATCCCTCTGTACTTCTTTATTCTTTGATTTCAGGCACTCTGGCGCAGTGCCTTGAAGGCATCATTTACCACCACCCAGTGGGGAGGGGACCCGGGCATTCAAGAATGGCTCTGGCCTTTAAGAGAAACACTTTTGTTACCTGACACTTCTTCCATGCTATTTTACCACTAACTACTGTATCTTAAAGTGAGGGTGGGGCACGAGGGCGAAAATGTTCAAAATAACAATGGCATCTCCTAAAGGTTAGTGTAGATGCTGCAATAGCATCAGTTTGATCAGAAGTGGAGAGTTTTTCCTCAGAAGAATGCAAAGAATGGGACTGATAGCTTTTCTCAATGGATAAATGTTTTCACTCTTCTCCCGACCGGCTTCAGCAGCACATTTGAGACGGATGGTTCATCTTATCACCTGCCTGGTACATTGTGGAAGTGCCTACCTTTTCACTTTTGACAAATAGATTGAGGTGCTGAGTGCAATGGCTAGCTAAGAGCAGGTTACTTACAGAGCGGCATGGAGGGAAGACCTTTTTAAAGCATGCGGCCCATTTCTTGCCCAATTATTGGATATGAAAGGTTGAATCTAACTACCTGAGCATGATGGGTATTTGAACTTTATACGGAATGTGTGTGCGGCGTATATCTTCTAGGGTTTTGTTGTGTTTTGTCTTTTGATGTTCTGTGTTGGTTGTCTGGCTAGATTTGAATTGTTGCTGGACTGCAGATATTATTCTTTTCAGTGCTTTAAGAGATGCAAGAAAAAGACTGGACAACCATGAAAGAAGACATATTGTATGCCATTCAGGTAATTATGTTAATGTGACTGTTATTTCAGTGTAAACGTCTGACCAAAAACAGTATTACAACATTCTGTGTAACAAATCATCCGACGAGTCAGCATACACCAGAAGTACTGTATGGGGGTATAAAGTAGAGAAGGCGCAGCTGCCCTCCACTTTACGCCCCTGGCCCGATTTGGCATTGCGGAGGGTGTTATTCCTAACATTATGGTCTATTTTGTTTTTTAAATCTGTCATTGTTTTAATGTCTTTTTCTGTGAAAAACATCCTTCTACCCGTAACATTAATAGGCTGCTTGAAGGAGAGCCCAGTCCAAGTCTGCCAGCTGTTCCAGATACTGCAGTATATGCTCCATGCTCTGGGGAACAGCACCACATTCAAGTACACGCTGCACACCCGAGCTTAAGAGCACATATGCATAGACACGCACGCACACACGCACAGGTGTCGTCATATTGATACGCCCAACAGATCGAATGCTGTCTGCAATCAGGCCTGTCAGAGGAGGGGCTGCTGCAGTCTGGACTGTTTTTCTCTGCCCAGTAATAGTGCACAAAAACTCATTCAATTTCGTATCACCCCTGGTGTGTAAACAAGCCTTACAACAACACAGCCAAATAACAAGATCAGCCAATTGAGTTGTATTTTCCAGTTCAGGGAAATCTTCAATTTGACTGAAGGCCATATAACATTGCAGTGGAAAATAACTGAAGAGGGTTTCCCAAAAAGAACTCTTTTGGTGGGTTTTTTGTTTTAATTGTTGAATGCCTGCTGTTTTTCTGGCTGGGTTACGGTCGGTCGGTCGGTCACTCACTTGCATGTTTGTCTGCCAGGGCGATGAGTGTGCTGGAGATGTCCCTGCGCCGATAAAAACACACCACTTTGGCCTCCACATTCCCATTGGCTGTCTGCAAACCAGAGACAATCGGCGTTACCACGGCAACAAGTGGTGCCGCACACAGAGCACCCACACACACACACACAAACACACACACACACACGGATGAAAAAAAAAAAAAAAAAACATCGATAAGGCTAGTTCTTAACTATGGCTGAAAACACAGTGTGAGACTACAGCAATTCACCAAAATCACAATAAGTGTTGCATTTCTCAGGACAGTGTGGTGTGTTGGGGCTGTCTGTGCAGTACTGAGATGTCTTTCTCCCTCGTAATACCACATTGGTATGCTGAGATGACATTGGTTTTCCAATAAGGAGCCGCATGACAATGTTTGATCAAATGCTACCTGAAAAAACTCAATTCTGGGTAAAAGAACTACTCCATACCCATCAAATATAATGGAATGATAGAGTATAAATCACAATATTGATAAAGTGTCATTCTTTAAAGTGTTACATATCATATTTGTATCTTGATACAGACCGAGCATATTGGATTAGAATCTCTCTCATTAATCCTACAAGTGAAATGTGATGCGAGAGGAAGATGAATGGATAGAGAGAAAATGCAAAAAGAGCAGACATTTCATATTTCTTTACATTCTGCAGACGCTTTAAACACCCCACACTTTCTACTTTTCCAATCAGAGAATAACTGACATGCACATTTTGTTGTTTGACAAATGCTGCAGTAACACGTAAAACACAAGGTTCTCATGTATGAGAATATAAGCCATTTTCTCTTTACACATGAAAGAAGTTCTGAATGAAACGCAGAAGTTCATTTTGACTTAGATTTTGCTCTTTTGTTGCATGTTTCACATGGAATTTTTTATGCGAGTACAGATGCAGCCGCACTTAATATGTAGATTATTATTAAGCAATTTTCTCTTTATGCATTGTCCTTACTTGGACTACAAGCTAAGTGAAGCAGACCACAACGGAGGATAATAACAAAAGACCTGATTAGGTAAACAGATTTACAGTCAATAAGAAGAGAAAGCATCATTAGGATGCACTTTGAACTTGTGGCATCCAGCAGCAAAAATAAGGAACTTAATAAAAATGTAAAACACCTCAAGTAAGTTAAAGTCTTTTTGGTGAATCTTACATTTCAGCAAATTCCTAACGCAGTCTGACGTATTAAAGCAGAATAGGAATATGATTCCCTTTTACATTGCCATTATAAATTCATAAATATTTATATGAGCATGTAACTCAAAGCTGTGAACCTAACTCGAGCCCAGTTAAAGTAGAACGTAACAGAAGATGATTAGAGAGGTGGTATTAGACTCAATGGCCCTAATGAAACGAACGTACGGCAGAAAAACGTGCGTATGACCATTTCCTTGGATGTGAGTGGGAGCTACGATCAAATCTCACATCTGGTCTGAGATCGTGAACGCAAATTGTTTCACTCTTAAAGACTGCCAAAAAGCACATCTTTATTTTGCTCCATCTCGTGTCAGGATGCCGATCTCTGTGTCGGAAAAGTTTCTTCCTTGTCTCCGTGTTTGACCTCAGTGGGCGAGGCCTCCGAACCAGGAATATTTAGGGGCGTAACATGTTAATGACGATCGAATTCAGCCGCCGCATTTATCAAGGCCCGCTCATTCATACGCTGAGATTGGTCAGATATGAATGTTTCATAAATCACACGTGGGTCCTATTGTACGACCAATTCTGTGCTCAGATCTGCGCCTGTTTTCACGCAAGATTGATAAATGAGGGCCATTGTGTAAGAAAAACAAAGGAAAGGTAAAAGACATACGATGATCACAGGGATGCATCAAAGTGTAGTTTAAGCATGTGGCGGTCAAACAGTCCAAGTTAATGAATTTTCTGCCCGCATTTGGCAGGTTTGAGTTAAAGTCTTACTTCTTTTTGCATTATTGAATTATATGTAAATTGGCAGAAAAACAATTAGAAACTATTTTAATAACAAATTAATAATTTCTGTCAGTTCTTTTAAGCAAAAACGGCAAATACCCTCTGGTTCCTCCTCCTCCATATTGAGGACTTTCTGCTTTCCTTTGTCGTATATGATAATAAACTTAATATCTTTGGTCTTGAGGCGTTCGTCAGAAAAAACAAGCAATCTAACGCCGTAAAAATTCTCACTAAAACTAAAAAGGCATTGGCTTGTACTGGCATTACGCACAAAGGCTTTCATTTTGAGGCCGATTCTTAATTTTCTGTGTTTTAATAGTCCTGAGCAGAAGGCAGTTGTCGAGACTTTCCCCTTACACTGTTTCCTTTTTTAAGGTGTATCTCAAACCTTATGGAAAAGAAACACAGAAATCCCAGAGGAGCAGAGAGAGTGGCAGTGACAGGCAGAAGAGAGGGCTCACTCTGAGCTCTGTGTCAATCACATTAAACAGCCTCCATATTATCCAACGCAGGCCCGGGACGGGGGACAGACAGCGGGCACCTGTAACTAGTCCACAGAGACGGGCCTCTTTTTCTGCTTCCTTGACTGAACAATGTACAAGATGGCAGGCTGGGATTTACCTGACAGCAACACAATACTGTTTTTACTGCTTTCAGTGCAATAAACTGCATTTAAAATGGTATACTGCAATTGTATTGTCAGCACTAATAACCATTATTATGATGTTATTGCCATTAATGATCATCACTAGCCTCTGATCATCACTAATGACCATCTCACAAAATGTTGACACTTCTATTATTATTATTGTCGATAAATGCGCTGATCATTTTTTTTATTAATCGGCTGAACATTTAGTTGACAAAATAGTAAAAGACAACACCTTTACAATTTCGTGGACCAAGGTGAAATCTTCAAAACGTTCAAAACAACAATGACGGCTCGTAAAGAGGTTAGTTTTGAGGCTGCAATTCAATTCAATTTTATTTACACTGCCAATTCATATCAAAAGTTGTCTCAAGACACTTCACATATAGAGGAGGTAAAGAACACACTATGACTTATTTATGATTTACATAGACCCAACATTTCCCCCGTGAGTAGCAACCAAGCATCAGTTTGATCAGAACTGGAGCGTTTTTTGTCCTTGAGGGGAGAAAAAGACACTGAAGGCTTTTCTCGATGGAAAAGATGTTTTTCTCTCTTCTGCTGAACAGTTTGAAAAACAGATGGTTCATCCAATCACCTGCCGGGTATGTTTTGAAAGCGCCTGCCCTTTCCTAAATCCGTTCCCAATGACAGCTTCTCAAATGGTTCTGTGAAACAAACCGACTGAAGAGTCAGGCTATTGATCAGTACAGATGTACGGCCTAGATTATCTGTTAATGGGACTGGTTTACTGGTATTTTAGCATTAAAAATGACTTCAAGGATTAATCGATTATTAAAAATAGCCGCTCAGTAGTTGTGATCAACAAATCGATTTAGCGTCTAATCATTTCAGGCCTTTACAGGAATAAATTTGGGATCTTTTGAACACTCAAAAAGAAAAATAATCCTCATTATAGTATGTTTAACAATATTGTTCTTTCATTCAAATATGTTAATTGACAAATGTATTGATTCCTCAGCATCAAAACATAGATAGTACAACTGGAAAAGATAGAGTATTGTGCAATATTAATATTTTAGTTACTCGCCAAATAAAAAAATTCCTTTTCATTGAACAGACCGGGGTGTATAGTGTTAAGTGGGCTCCAAAATCCACTGTAAAATGCCCTTTTGGGATCTCATAAAGCTGAAGTAGAGATTTGTTTTACACTACAAGCCAAATGTAGATTTTTAGGAATGCAGTCGAGAAGACACAAAGGCATTTAGGATAGATATGGTCACTAATGAAACTGATTTGATCTGCTTCAATCTCTAAGAAATCTGACTGAGGAAGAGCAGGGTTTGCAGGGTTAAGACAGAGGCATGAAATTGGATGTACAGCAGTCAGATCTGTGCTGCATTCAAACACACTCACCTTGTTCAACTCCTCTATCCTCCTGATCAGCAGTGGGTTACTGGACGAGTTCTCAAAATAAACATAATCTGCAGAGGAACAGAAAGAAGGAGGAAGAAAGAGGGAGTGGGGAGCGGAGAGAGAAAGGAACAGAGAAAAGAGAAACATCAGTCAGCATTTCGAGGTCATCCAAACGTTCAGGGTGCTTTCCAGTTGGACCAGGCAATGACAGCCTAATAAGTCAACAGGAGGGTGCAACACTCGATTAGGTTAATTTCATACACAAGAAATCCAGTTGTAGTTGGGAGGTCTGACTGAATGGGATGTTGACGCACCAACACACACAATCAATCTGGCTCTCCAAAGCTTTCCATTCAGACGGCAGCCTTGTATTTCCTCATGCTTTCTTTGTCTTATTACCGTTCACCCCCCACCCCACCATGTGTGTTGCCGTTTGCATGCACGATGTGTCTACATTTGTGTGGGTGTATATGAGAGACTGCACAAGCTTTACCCCGCATGTGTGACTTCATCATGCATTCAAGAGTGTGTGCGTGTGTGCGTGCGTATATGAGAGACTGCACAAGCTTTACCGTGCATGTGTGACTTCATCATGCATTCAAGAGTGTGTGCGTGTGTGCGTGTGCATGTGTGCATGTGTGCGTGTGTGCGTGCGTGTGTATATGAGAGACTGCACAAGCTTTACCGTGCATGTGTGACTTCATCATGCATTCAAGAGTGTGTGTGTGTGTGTGTGCGTGTGTGTGCGTGTGTGTGTGTGGCTCCTGGCATTGCTCCAGGGCCATTGGAGGCTTAGCTCTCACCAGGATGTCCCCATAGGCCCCAGTCTTGGTAGGGTGCCTGGTCTTAGCCCTGCATGTGTCTTGGCTGAGTGCTGTCAGATTATACCCCACACTTGGTTGGCTGCCTAGAGCTAGAGCTATCCTGCCTTCACCCTGAACCTCACCCGCCCATCCCCCACACTACCCCTAGGCCCTCGTCTCCTTGACCGACGAGGCCAGAGATCGCCCGAAATTCCACCAGCAAAACCACGATACACAATGACTCCTGCTTTTATTTCCTGCACCTCCAACACTTACTGGTTTAAGCACGCACTCATCATGATCGCACACCCAGGATCTGCACTGAGATCCAGATCTATCTTGCTCTATTATGACTTAGCCAGAGTTCATGGAATAATCCACGAACAAACACTCTTAAAACAACCATCTTTAATGCATCTATTCAATTGTATTATATTTATAGTGCCAAATCATAACAAAAGTTATCTCAGGACACTTGACAGAGTAGGTATCGGCCACACTCTATGACTTATTTATAATTTACATAGACCCAACAATTCCCCCGGTGAGTACGGTGGCAAAGAAAACCTTCCCTATAACAGACAGGAACGTCAGACAGACCCAGCTCTGTGGAGGAAGGCCATCTGTCTTGACCGGTTGGGGAGGAAGA
Source organism: Echiichthys vipera (assembly GCF_963691815.1). Classification (NCBI taxonomy): domain Eukaryota; kingdom Metazoa; phylum Chordata; class Actinopteri; order Perciformes; family Trachinidae; genus Echiichthys; species Echiichthys vipera. The sequence continues at coordinate 6,679,774 of NC_139837.1, read as the reverse complement.
AAAGGAGAGAGAGAGAGAGAAAAGACGGACAGATGGAAAGAGAGAGACAAAGACAGACACAAAGACAGACAGACAGACACTTCCAGAGATGCAAGCAACCACAAAAGTAACGTTAAAGTAATGTAAATATGACTTACATGCTATGGCAGTTAATACAGCAGAACAGCAAGAAACAGGCGCAGCCAAGGTGACAACATGACAATGACAATTACAATCGTAGTGGTAAATATGAAGATGAATTAACATGCATTGATGAGACATGAATGATACAGACAGACAGGATAAAAGCTCAGAGTATCAGGAGCAGTATTATCCCCCAGTAGGCCTGGCCTATATTGCCATCATTAGGCATAACAAAAAAAAAAAAAAACATAAAAAGGAAGCTTTTCCGAAGCCTTTGGTGGACAGCAGGGGCAGCAGTAAGTGGGCTATGGTCCATCTCTGACCACTTCTTTCTTTTTGGTACAGATACTGTAGCTCCAGAATAAAGACATTGGTTGAATACGAGAACAGTGAACAGACAAACATTAAAGCTACTTCGATAGATCGTGAAGCATAAACCCCAAATATTCTGATTCCAGCTGTGTAAACTAAAAGCTGGTTTTCTTGTTTTCCGTTATTGCAAATTGAATATCTTTAGGGTTTGGACATGATTATAGCACTCAAGTCTTCTATCAATCTCAAGTAGGGTTGCCACTAAACATCATGTTCATTATCAAATAATCTGCAGATCGTTTTCTTGGTTAATCAACAAGTCGTTTGGACTGTAAAACTGAAAATAGTTCAAAAATAAAACCAAGGTGACATCTTCTATTGTCTTGTTTTGTGCTGGCCGACAGTCCAAAACCAGAAAATATTAGATTAACAATGATGTAACAAATACTCACATCGGAGAAGTTGGACCAACAGAATGGTAAGCATCATCCTTGAAATCAGATTTGGTTACTTTTCTGTTTAAAGACGTTTTTATGTCATAACGTCCCGGCCGCCTCTTTTATACAAAGTCCTTTTTCTTACTTTACACCTTTTTATGAACAATTGTGTGGAAAAATATACTTCGGGCTTTTAACAAACTTTTTTAAACAATTGTAGCAAATAAATAAACATAAAAAGCAAATTCAGATTCCTTCCTGTTCCATTCCCAAATTTAAAAAAAACAAAAACACAATAGGAATGTAATGAGATTCGATTTACAGTTTAGGGCTGCACAATAAATAGTTTTGTTTTATCGTCGTTGCGATAAAACTTGCACAATAAAGGCATCGCAAAATACAAACACACTCGGGGAATTTTTGAGTTTGTTGAAAGAGAGTAGCAGCAGAAAACTGCACTGGATTATTATTTGTTTTCATGGTGCCTTTTGTGTTCACTTCAATGTTCAATAAAAGTAATGTTGGAAGTAATTTCCTTTCAGTTTATTTTTTAATTCAACAAGTAATTTGTTGTATTTTGGCAGTATACTGAAAGCAGCAGAAAGGCACACCTGAGTACACTTTACTGCCTGTTTTATTTATGGCAAATAATCACCATCACATAAAGCATATTTTCCTCATAGCGTGCAGCCCTCATACTCTTTTTCTCTAATTTGGACTCCAGTTTTAGACGGTTAGTCAGACAAAACAAGCAATTTGAAGGCATCACCTTGGGCTCTAGGAAACTGTGAAAAGCATTTTTCGTGTCTACAATTTATAGACTAAAGAGTTATTTTCGCATCTGAAGCATTATGTCAGCTGATCGCAACATTGTGCATCCAACTTCAACTCCGAAACAATTAGAAATCTCAGAGACAGGATAGGCAGATGAACATAATCTCTCCACCCACATGCATCTCTTACAGACAATGCAAAGGGATTCTGAGTAAGGGGCACACCTTCGACTGGAAAACCTTTTGCTTCACTCACCCTATTGGTATTCTAATCTCCACCCACACTTACACAACAGACTTAAACGGATTCACACCCCGTCTTTGGGAGAAATCCCGTGTGTAAGTGATCTCTAATTAAAATAACTAAAGGCTGACAGTAGGTACGTGCAGTGTAAAATAAATTAATTAATTCAATTCAACAATTCCTAATATGATCATTTGTATAAGATGTAAGAACTTCATCTCATGGGTTAACCAAAGCAGCGGCACTAGTTCAGAAAGCATGTCGAGTGTAATTTCTATAACAGCTTCTGCTGGCAGCCGCATACTCGACTCAACATCGTCACATCACGCCTGTCTACTCTTCACCCTGGAACAGCTTGTTACTAGACTCCGTTGCCACTGTGACATCTTCATCCTGCTGTTGAATAACAAATAGGCCAACTTGGAGTTGAGTGGCGCTGAGACAGAAAATGAAGACAAAATATTAGACTCGCTCGTTTTCTAACACACAGGGGGAGAGGCAGCAGGCCCGGAGGTCAGAGGTTCGAGACTCTGGCTTGTGACTAGCTGCGATCGTCAGACTGGCGGTGAAACTGCTGATTGAGAAAGTGACTGGGACTCTATCCCATTTAATGAGTAACCGCGGCCAAAGTGCATTGGAGCAGCAAACTTGATTAATGCTAGAGTAATTACATAAGAAAATTAATTAGCTGTGTTGATAATCAGTTGTTTGTTTTCAAGCCAAAAGGGCCGGGCACATGATGCTTCCAGTGCTTCAAATGTGAGGATTTTCTACTTCTCCTCATCTTAATACCAAGGAAATTGGGTATCTATTTTTGACCGTTGGTCATGAATTAATTGCAATTTGTAGATATCACCTTGGGCTTGAATACATCACACTGGAAAATTATGATATTCCAAGGTGCAATTCATTATTTTCTTCATTTTTATGAATTAAAGAATGAAATTGAATAATCAAAAAAAGACCTGGTAGATAAAAAAGATTAATTCCCACTGGTGAACAACACTGTGCTGCTCTTCTATCAGGGCTCCAGCTAACGATCAATTCCATTATCAACTTATGTATCGATTATTTTTAGATTTATCGTTTGTGAATTTCTGAAAATTTCTGTGAGTTTGAGGTGATATCCTCAAAATATTTCTTTTTTAAAGATAATTTTTATGGCCGTTTTTACCTTTATTGTAGTACAGGAGAGACAGGAAATGGGGGAGAGAAAGAGGGGGCAACATGCAGAAAAGGGCCACAGGTCGGATTCGAACCTCGGCCGCTGCCTCGAGAACTCCTGCTCTAACCACTGAGCCACCTGCAGCCCCGATGTCTTCAAATTTGAGTGAGGATAGGAATCGAGCACCGGTTCCAGCAGAGAACCGGTAACAAATTGGAATCTGAACCAAAATCGCATGCCTCTGAGCGTATCAATTCCTTTCATCAGTGCCTGCTGTTTTTCAGACAGTTCATCAAACTCAAACTCTTGAGTCTACGCTGCTGGAGGATTGTAGCAAGAAGAAGTCACGGCAGAGAGTCAGAATCGGTCCAAAGCGTGGCGTTGTAATGAACTGAGCGCCACGCAGGCAGGACTAGCAAATTCCTTCTTTGACTAAGAAAACCTTTAAAAAAGAAGAGAGAGCTTTAAATACAAATATTCTCTAATTTAATCTACACTGTGTTCAAACAGCTGCGTTGATGCTTAAAACCTGTGTAGGCCAACTTTTTGGTCAATAAGGAAATCTATAAGTTGAACCAATATTGACATCTGTATCAAAAACATCTGAGTTTGAGTCATCTATAAAATGTGAAACAGTCAAAGATGACTGTGAAAAGTTCCCAGAGGTCAAAGGGAACATCCCTAAATTTAAAAAGATATGAAACAAAAAATTATCAATTATTGATCAAAATTGTTCATTCAATCAACTAATTGGTAGATTGAAGAACCGTTGTGGTTTCGACACTAATGTTAATGTGCGTACTGGATGAATGGACACACTGTTATGCCTACTAAAAAATAAATCATTTCCTGGACACATTAAAAGGTAAATAAAACTGTCAGGGTTCAAAAACACTGATCAAAAAGTAGTTTCACGCTCAAAAACAGAACGGATCTCATGACAAACCGCGGCACTTCATCGGTTGCCAGCTCTGAGGGACCAATTGCATCACGACCGTTTCAAACTGAAACAGAACCACATGTGAAACATTCAGTTTAAGTGTGGGGTTGGGCGCGATTCGCCGCCACACAGTATGTTTTATTTTTGTGTCAAGAACACTTCTCAAAGTACATTTAGCACCACTGTGAAGGTGGGATATCGGGCACAGTCTTCCTTTTTCCTGGCTCTGGAACTTAAGCTACCAAAAAATGAATCACTTTTAAGTTCAACTCATGTCCCCTTCTTGCCGCCTCCAGCAAGAATAAAACAAATATGGTTGGAAAACGGTTAAGCGACAGTTTCCACCATGTGAGGAGCTGAAGCCTGGTAGAGAGCGAGCTGGAGAGGAACTCAAAATGAGAGCAACAGAGAGAGAGAGAGAGAGAGACTGTAGGCACTGAGCAGCGTCACTCAGTCTCTCCGTTTTCCCATCAGCCCTCCCGCCGCCTCAATCCCGCGTATAAGCCCCCCTCCACCACTCTCCATCCCCCACTTCCAGCGTCAGCCAATCCGCAAGCTCCGGCACCTGTGATGTCACAGTGCAGTCAAATTTTCTGGGAGCCAATCATGGCATGTTACTGAGCCCGAACAGAGAGAGTCTGCTGGGCTGATTCAAACCAGGCCAGAGAGAGAGAGACAAACAGTCAGAAAGATGCAATGATGAGAGAGGAAAAACATGAGATAACTGATGGAGTCTGAGAGAGAGAGAGAGAGAGAGGGGGACGGAAAGAAGTAAACAGCCTAGCAGAGATGTTAGGTGGGCGAATAAGTAAACACCTCAAATGAGATACAGTAAAAAGGTAGAATAATTATCATTGCGGTGGAGGACTAACTGGTAAAAGAAATGACCATACACACACAAACAAAACAAAAAAAGACTGCATGTTACACACAACCCATTACACACGTCTTCACACTTCATCTTGTTGGTAAAACTGATCTTAAATCTGTATCTGTTAGTTTGTCCTGATGGTATCTGACTTTTTGTTGATGTTTTTCAGACAATCTGAGTTTTATCTCAGAATTATCACCATTACAGGGGGTGCTTTCCAAAAACTGACTTGCATAATTCCAGTATGCCACCTGTGCCTACTTATGAAAACAAAATACCACATGTACGAAATGCATGAAGGACAGTGAAGGCTCTAAAATGATCTTTGTATGGTTTGGCATCTGAATGGAAGAAGTATTATACTGTCCTGTCAATGCCAACACTTGAAAGTTGTCAAAAGATAACTGTAAAGTTTGCAAAGACTGTTTTTCAAATAAAAAGCTGTAATATCTGATATTTTCCTTTTTCTACCAAACCTCAGTGAAACGGTCAGGAAACACCTAAAGTTCGCAAGATGATCAACATAATATTATTGCAACTTTTTGGATAAACACTGCAATTTAATTTCTCCAGGAGTCTAAAAAACGTTCAAAACTTTTTGCAATCTATATTATAAAGGGTTACAGGCCAAAAAGGTTGTTAACAGGTGCTTTAGTGTTTTAGTGCGAACAGCTTCAACTACACTATCTTCCAACATTTGGTGATCGGCCTGCACCGGCACTCCATTTAAGCAGTACTCCCTGTCCTTGCTACCACGCAATATGCAACGTGCCAGCAGCAAAGCCTTATGGGATTGCACCAGTTCTAGCAGGCATAGACACAAGCCTGAGGCACCAGTAGCAGAGTCATACCAACTCACAAAGTACAACAGATTACCTCAACAAATTAAACCAAACTTCTCAGGTGCATCCCTGGATAAAGTTATCTTGACACTATCAGCTGTGCAGCAATTTTCCCTAAAAACCTATTTTATTTATTTAAACTACACAATCCAAATTAGCTAAATGAAACATCAAGTATCTAGTCTAGTGCCAACTTCATTAACTTACGGACACAATTCATTGGGATTCAAAAAGTACGGAGTCATAGAAAAAAACAGTAGTGGTGTCTATAGATATAGCATACGATATATGACAGTATTGAAAAGTGCTGGGCAAAGAGCTGGGAAGAAGAGACGGAAGCAGGAAGTGAAGAACATGAACTTCCACCCACGCTTGTCCATGTGCACAAACCCCCCCCAAACCCCACCCGATGCTTACTCACACACACACTCCCACTGAGATGTGTGTCTGTCGTCATGAGCAGCAACCATGGGAGAGATTATGGCTCAGACTGTCATAGTATGGATGGATGGATGGATGTTTGTAGTCTGATGGCAGGTAGTTTCATCTTCTGAATCTCATTTTCACACTTTGATATGACTCTAACTGACACGATCAACCCATCGCCCTAACCTAGTTACACTTTACTGACCTTGGAGATCACCCACACTGAACACAATTTTATGCAACACATGAAAGCTCTGTTTTGTGTTGTTAAACAGTGGCAGCAACTTCACTCCCATCATGCATCTGTCGTGCACTTGTGCCACAGCCACCAGTGCAGCTTGTTCTCGTTCAAATCTGAGTAACTCCTCTCTCAAAAAACTATTTTTGGGCAGTTGAGACGACCAGTTCTTCAGTTGCAAATAGCTGAGGTGCCGCAAAGACGCCACAAGACGTCTAGCTTGCAGCAAATAGTGTTTATTGTGTTGGAGGCACGTGCTGTGTGGACTCTAAACACGTGATGATGGGGACACTTGTCACGCAACTGTCCGACGGATCATCCTGAATTTGGATCGTGGTGAGCAAGCCTCAAAACTTAACTCTGCAAGTACACCCACCAGACCTTCGAGAGAGGCGCCTGCCAGCCTGGGAAATTAACACCAGCCAAACAAAGTGTGGGCACTGTCAAAGTTTGTAAGTTAGTCGGTTTGTAGATGAGTAAACAGTACAACACCTTTCAGCAGGGTCTGAATCATAACTGGCAGCTTTGAGAAAATCTTTACGAGCCAACAGCCAAAAGAAATGGAGGCAATGACAACAGTTTTGTCAATTTCGAGTTAGTAAATACTACCACACATTAAGCACGTTCTGTACAAGAGCTGTCACACTCCTGCCACCTCAGTAAAATAATTTATTTAAAAGGATAACAAATGATCAAGTCTGTCTTAAAACACACTTTGTGTTATCACCCTTCCACTGCAGCTCAGCACAGAAACACTGAGGAAACACTGAGGTGTAGGGCTGCAACTAACATTACGGTCGTTGTTGATTAATCAGTTGATTATTTTCTTGATTTGTCCGCAACTCAAAAGATATTCAGTTTACTCTAATAGAGGCGGAAATAAACCAGAACAGATTCACCATTAAGACTCTTTATTTTATGAAGAAATTACTTAAACCACCATAGAAATTGGTTCAATGGTTGACAACTAATTGATCAATCTTTGCAGCGCTACTAAAATGGGTTTCTACTAAAAAGTCTGTAACTGTGAAAGGTACCCACTTGATTTTTCTAAGTAAGGCTAATGTCAGACTGACATTTGAATGGGGGTAGTCCTCATGACGAAAGACTAAAGCCCTATTCAGGATGAGTTTAATGTGGGGACGTGGGGTAAAATAGTTTTACATCAGGACCTCTGTAATATAAATGGCCAATTCACACGGGATTAAGAAACCCCTGTATTCTACCTGAAATGGGAGGGTTTACTGGATTAAGCACTGTCGTCACCTCCCTGTCGCCATGTGCGTGCTATGTAGCTTCCTAATATCACAAATAGAAGTAAACACAAAACCAAAAGGACAAACTTGATTATCTAAAAATTTAAATTTAAATTTAAAAAACAATAAGAGTTCTTCTTCAAGCGCCTCCATGCTCAAAAAATGTGGAAACTACGTCACTACAGAGGGTCGTCTTCGGACGTAATTAGCACTATCTGAGGGTTTTTTTCCCAGACCGTTTTAAGGAAAAGGTGAAAATCGCTATATTTTTATTGACATTCTCCAGAATATATACTGACACGGCGCACTCAGACAGGACTAAAACCTCGGGATGTCTGTAATATTAAGACTACCAAAGCTTGATATTGGCTTGAGATAAACATTTTGGCACAGAACAAGGACTGTGGATTTTGTCATTAGAAAGGATCTTTTAATGGTCAGTATAAATATGGTCATTTCTACCGTTTTAACACCTTGGAGCCTTGGAAAGTTGTGAATCTATCCCTCAAGCAATCAAATCAAGATCTCATAAGTATTTTCTCATTGTCTCATGAGAGAGTAATGTTTGCGTGAACTTTGCAGCCTGTCTTGGTCAATTGTAAATGGACTGCATACGGTTTACACACAGCACCTTTATACCTTTCCAGACCAAGTTATTTACAATTTGCCTCTCATTAACCCATTCACACACACATTCACCTGGAGTATGTTGGTAAATGGGGGCGAGTTGCCATGCAAAGCGCTGGCTTTCCCATCTGGAGCAACTAGACAGAGCAAGAGGAGCAGGGGATCACACTGCCAACCTTGAGATTAAATAACTACCCACTCTACCTCCTGAGCCACAGCTGCTCTGGTGACTCTTGTTTGGAGGTTCAAACTTCTGAGACCAGTGTACAAACTCTGGACTTGCTTCTCTTCCCTTCCCACCATTAAGACGATAAGACTTATGATAGCCTATACTTAGACACCAACATTTTCCTGTGTATGGGGGGAAAGCACTAGGAAGGAGCGCCGCAGGAAGAGTGGCGTGTGGCCTGCACGATAAAAACAAAGACACCAGGGCCTATTGAGCCAGCTTTTGTTCACGGTTCAATCACAAGGGAAGTCATTGCTTTTCCAAGATGCTCCTGCATTGTCTTACAAAGTGGCGGCCATCTTTCCAAGGGTTCTGCTTTGTTCTAATGTTGGGTTGAATTGGTCTCAGGAGAAACTTCACTCGATTATGAGGGTTATTTTTGGCCTAAATTGGGCTTGTTTTTGATCTGCATTAGTGTGACTGTGTACAAACAATTTAATGGTATGTTTATTCTGTAATATGATTTATATGCTTTTGTGGTTTCTGATTAGTTTGGGTTAGTTAAGCTTTATTTATGCAGGAAATCTAATTGAACTCAAAACAACCATTACACACACTCTTTCTAATTAAACAAATCACCAGTGTCAGTGGAAATATAAGCTAGTAAAGCTTCTCTCAGATGAATGACTGTCTCTCACTTCAAGCAGTGTTGAACCTCATTCAACCGCATTAAGTCATCCATAAAAATGTGCACTGCAGTACACAGTAAATAGCAGTGGGCCTAATATCGATCCTTGAAGGACACCTTCATCAACCACTGAAGGACTTGATCTGAAACCATCAACAACAGTTTGAACTCCCTTGAAACCCATAGAAAGAAGCTTTTTCTAAAAAAAAACAACTATGGTCATCAAAACTATCAAAAGCTTTGAACAGATCAACAAAGAGTGCAGCACAATGTTGCTTTGTAATAAAGTGAGTTAACAATGTCATCCACAACAACAGTTGCAGGAGTTATTGTGCTTTTGTCAAAAATCTGACTGCTGTGTCTGAGAGGCATTATGATTCTCCAGAAGACCACAAGGTTGTGAACAGACTCTCGTGACTCTGGGATTTTCGACAGACGGGACAGCTCAGATATAGGTTGCTCATTGTTAAAATATAATGTAAATAGTTTCCTTCATTTCACTTTGAACTGCGGGGTGCAACAGCATAGGGACAAAATACAGCACATTAAAGCTACTAAGTACAGTAGGTAGACAGGCAGAGAAATAGTGTAAATCACAAATGTTTACTGTTTTGCAGTTTGTTTTACAGATAAGACAAACGCTAACACACGCAGGTTAGCATCTCAGTGCAAGAGGCTAAATTGAGCAACATTTGGCTGATGAAGTGTTAACTTTCTGCCCAGCTCTGGACATAATCCTGTTCTCTCCCAGAAAACCCTGTTTCATTTGACGAAATAGGAGGGCTATGGCGTTCACTTCGGGCTATTTTTGATGCTGGGTACCCTGCCAAGTCACAGCGATTGTCCATCATCACATGTAAATATATCTTGAGAATGTAATCAGTCACTCTTGCTTTCCGTCCATTTCCCTTTGATATACACATGGCTACAATTCAGCTACCCACACAAAAGGACATTAGACTGCAAACAAAAACATTAATGAACACATCTGCTTGATCGAGGCCAGCTCCCAATAAGTACGGGAATCGTCCTCTGAATAGTTACACCTGCCATCTACTACACTATACCTGTCATGGTGCACCTTTAAGTGCTTGTTCTGACCCTCTGACAGTGACATTTATGGTAAATTGAGTCCAAATTCTGCAAGATATTTACTGTGTAGAGCATCTGATAAGTGTCCCATCCTCTTTTCTTTTGTGCTATTTTGTTCTTTCGCATAGACTCATATACAGCCGCCCCAAAAAAACAGTCTTATTTAAACTACTGTATGGCTGCAGTAACTTTCATGGGCTTTTTTTCAAAACACAGTACCTGGATATGAATCAGAGCAACCTAAGCAGAATATGAGTGGGAGGAGAAAACAGGAATCTTAATTAGGTATGAACTGGAGACACCTCTGCATAATATACAACCCTGTTACAGATGTGAAAATGCATCTTTAACCATGCAACGAGACTCTTACTGCAATTTCCCCATCTCAGCTTGAACTTTTATTTCCATCCTTGTTCTCTATAAAATCACCTACTTGCTGCTTTTCTGCAAATCTTACGGGGTTTCTGCAGGTTAGTGGATTACTAATGTTAGTTATCATTATGAAAAAGTAGCGGGGCAATAGTTGAATGCTAGGCAAAAAACTTTTACAATACGTTCGCCATGTTACCTTAAATAATATACAAAAAAACCACAATGCATGGTACTTAAGGTGCATCAGCATATCGAAGTAGTTGCGTGGGACCATTGTAAGTTGCAACAAACACAAAAGAAACGAGGGAATCCAGTAGTGAAGCGAACCACTACTCTTCATCACCATCCTCCTCTTCACCATCATCATCTGTGAAGCACAAGGCTCTTTAGCTTTAGGGAAATAAAAGAAGGGAAGGAAAGACGGACCACGCTCTGTAAATACCGTCAAAGACCCGCGGTGGAGCACGGCGAGTCCGCTATAAAAACAGGTTTTGAAATGTTCCCCCCTCCTCCACCTTACCTCCAACCCGGTACATGTTCGCTGCCATGACTGCCCCCCGGTCCCGGGCTTCCTCTCCAGGTAGAGAGGGGTGGCTCTCTTCTCTCTCGCCGCTGCCGGAGCTGTGTTAGCACTGCCGCCGCTGTGTGTTGGAAAATGGTGGATTGATCAATACGAAACAGACTAGCTGAGGAACCTTAAAGAGACAGTACACCGTCTTTTTCTAAACACCAATTTCGGCGGCATTTTGGGGAAAAGTAGTGAAACAAATGACTCGTTTAAATACTAGTTTAATGTTGTCGCCGTTGGTTATTAGCATTTTTAACAAATATAGCTGCGCCACAGGCTCTTTTTTTTTTGTTGTAGTCCAGCAAGTGACGTCACTGGCTCGTCCAAGACCAACGGTTATAACGTTCAAGTGTCGTCAGTGTTTAGTTCATTTATTTTATTTTTATTTTTGTTAATTTTATTTTTGTAAATATTTTATTCACAAGCAAAATATTTTCAGCCTCCTGGTGTGATTAAAACTTTATTTGTAAATTAAATATTTAAATAAAAAATATATTTATATATAACATTCAAGTGTATTCAGTGTTTAGTTAATTTATTTTTATTTTTAAAATTTTTATTTTTGTAAATATTTTATTCACAAGCGAAACATTTTCAGCCTCCTGGTGTAATTGACACTTTATGTATAAATTGAATATTTAAATAAATAAATATTTATATATAACATTCAAGTGTATTCAGTGTTTAGTTAATTTATTTTTATTTTATTTAAAAATAAATATTTTTGTAAATATTTTACTCACAAACAAAACATTTTCAGCCTCCTTGTGTGATTGACACTTGTATAAATTGAATATTTAAATAAAAAAATATTTGTATATAACATTCAATGTCTCAGTGTTTAGTTAATTTATTTTATTTTTATTTTTTTTTATTTTATTTTTGTAAATATTTTATTCACAAGCTAAACATTTTCAGCCTCCTGGTGTGATTAAAACTTTATGTGTAAATTAAATATTTAAATAAAAAATATATTTATATATAACATTCAAGTGTATTCAGTGTTTTGTTAATTTATTTTTATTTTTTTAAATTTTATTTTTGTAAATATTTTATTCACAAGCAAAACATTTTCAGCCTCCTGGTGTAATTGACACTTTATGTATAAATTGAATATTTAAATAAATAAATATTTATATATAACATTCAAGTGTATTCAGTGTTTTGTTAATTTCTATTTTATTTTTTATTTTTTTTAAAAATGTAAATATTTTATTCACAAACAAAACATTTTCAGCCTCCTGGTGTGATTAAAACTTTATGTGTAAATTAAATATTTAAATAAAAAATATATTTATATATAACATTCAAGTGTCGTCAGTGTTTAGTTAATTTATTTTAATTTTATTTTTTTTAAATTTTATTTTGTAAATATTTTATTCACAAGCAAAACGTTTTCAGCCTCCTGGTGTAATTGACACTTTATGTATTAATTAAATATTTAAATAAAAAAATATTTATATTTAACATTCGAGTGTATTCAGTGTTATGTTAATTTTCTTTATTTTATTTGGTAAATATTTTATTCATAAGCAAAACATTTTCAGCCTACTGGTGTAATTGACACCCGAGTGTCGTCAGTGTTTAGTTAATTTAATTTATTTAATTTGGTAAATATTTTATTCACAAGCAAAACATTATTCAGCCTCCAAACCAACATTTTCTCATTTTTTAATTGAATTAAATTCACTTTATAAATCCCTAGCCTTTGTCAAAAACAAAAAAGAACATTTTTAGACAACTGTGAAAAGATATTTGATATTCTCCCATGTATTGTGTTATATGTTGGTGTTTGACACTTTCTGTATAAATTAAATATTTAAATAAATTATATATATATATATAACATTCACTAGTCACCTAGTTACGTGTGTGGTTAATTTGATTGTTTCTCATGTAACAACTGGTTCAATTTAGTTGATGAATGGAGGGGGGGACTTTGGTGCAGTCGACCAGAGTGACAAGATATAGGCCTACTAACAGAAACTGGCTTAAAAACTGGATAAAATATCAATAAGTAGTGTTGTTATCCTAGTTCAAACATAATATTGCGATATTTTAAGGTGATATCCTTAAAGAGTTTACTGATAAAACACATGCCAGATACAATTTTTTGTATCTTTTGTAAGTTCTTACCTGGAACTTGGTTTACCTAAAAAGAAACAACCTGTCCCGTGCATGCCTAAAACCAAATCTGATCCCAAATCCCTTAGCTCGGTGAGTCAGGTGGGGTCCATGAGGCACCACAGGAGGGCCCTTAAGAGGAATAAGCTAATTCAATTTAATTAATGTATGAACGGATGGTTACCAAACTCACAGGTTCATCCCTATCCACTGGGACAGTGACTATAAATACATAATAAAGATTATGTTTAAGATAATGTAGGGTATCAGGTCTAATTGTGTGGTGTGCTGTTGCTTAAATGTTTATTTAGAAGAAGAACTACTTTATTAATCCCACAAGGGGAAATTGGATTTTTTCACTCTTATTATTATACATGTTACACACACAGACCCAAAATACACACATGCACAAACAGGACCTATACATGCAATTAAGGAGAGATGGTAGAGCGAGGGGCTGCCAGTGACCAGCGCCCCGAGCAGTTGGGAGTTCGGTGCCTTGCTCAACAGCACCTCGGAAGTGCCCAGGAGATGGACTGGCACCTCTCCAGCCACCAGTCCATGCTCCATACATGGTCCACATGGGGACTTGAGCCAGCCAAGTCACCTATGGACTGAGCTACTTCCGCCCCCAAATTTAGTTGATAATGATAAATTGAAGTAAGCTGTCTTGTATCATGGGATTTTCATAGTATTTGCTAAGATTTTAATGGATTGTGTGTGACTTAAATTAATGTTTTTGTTATTTTTGCTCACTGATAAAGTCACATCAAATAATGCTGTTAATTTCACTTTTTCCTGTCTATCCATTTCCTTTTTTTTCCATTTGCAAAGGTGTGGTGTTATCAATCAAGCTGGGAAATTATTTGTATACTGCAATGGAGGTTGTGCATTAAAACAGTGTTCTATATAGTTCATATTCACAAATGCTGTATTGTGTGATGATATGATATTATGGGATACACAGGTTTGTGACAGCATCACCAGGAAGTGGACGTAAATGTTATTATAACCACCTACTTAGTTCAGTGTGTGGCTGTGCATGCATGTGGGCAAATAGAAAAATAGAAAGTAGGCAGGATTTTGCAGTTTGGGTGTTTTGTACTGCAAACACCAGCGCCACTGTTTTCCTTTTCAACACCCACCACAACCAGATCTTCTCTTATACTATTTTATTGCAGCACATCAGTATCAAAACACAAGAATACAGCCTTTGTCTTCCGTAAAGAGTGTTCATCAAAGGTGTCCAATAAGTGAGATACATAACAACAAGAGAAAATATATAGTATCGTCGTTTGCAGATAGCTGTTTGATAAGCTCAGTTTTCATTGTGGATGCAAGCGTGGAACCTCTGTGCTGAAGGAATGCTGTGGTGAAGGCTACATCTGATCTATACCATATGGAAGCCTCAATTACTGTTTCCTAACACAGGGGACTACAGTCTGCAGTCACATGACGGCCATGAGCCAATCGCGTGTACTTACAGTATGCACTCCTGCTCAAGTGTGTAATCTCACTGTTGGAACTGTGCTGCATTGGAGGGATCCTGTATTGTGTCTTGGGGCTCGTTTATGGAAAAGAACACGAGGAAATATAGGGGATTTGAGAATGCGTTTCAATGCCAATGTGCAAAGTGGGAACAAAACTAACTACGTTCTGTTAAAGAAATAAAAGAACATTTTTGCCCAATGGATTTTTTTTTGCATATTATATATTTATTCCCTCTCATACCGTGTGCTGCTCCCTGCTATGTGCAACATTCAGAGCATTTCTGCATAAAACATATTGTTGCGTGCTGTTTGGAATATTGCTCCCCGATTTGCACTCATTTCATATGCTTAGCTTGCTAATTGACTTTCCTTTGGAGCAATAAAAAAGTTATAATTGCAGTGTATCGCAGCATATCCCTGCACAGTGTGTGTGATATATATCATGCAGCGACTGACACAAACAGGCTGTCTTCTAATCTGTTGTGATGTTCCCAGATAAACTGTGAAGACCACAGTGCCAATACTTAATATGGTCTTAATTAAAGGAAAATAGGTGCTCAACAATGTAGCCTTGTGTTTGGGAACTGTGACTACTTTCATTGGGAGTGTTTGTTTACTTGGCTGCGTGCTGCTGTGCAGATGTTCTTTTTGAATCCACTTGCTCCTCTTCCAGATGTTGCTGCAGTCAGAAAGACAGGCAGGCGAGCATGCAGGCAGAGCGGCATACAGTGCAGAGCGGTGCAGGTGTTCTCCCTGATGAATCTCAGTCCGGGGAGATGGATTGGCTCGAGACACAGAGCGTCTGCAGAAACTCCCCTCAGTTCAGTTGCAGTCTCGTAGGATGACCTCTAATGGCCTCCCTCTCTTTCATCTCTTGTCCTATTTCTGTCCTCCACTCCTCTGTGTTACAGGAGAGACACAGAGGAAATCAATTAGTCCTGTTTGCTGGCAGAGACAATTCCATATCTTTGATTGGGCTTCGTCGTTTATTCTCTCACTGGGGGTTGTGCTTGGATCTAGAGACACTGTATGGGAGGTTCAGCAATAAAGGGACTATTGTTAGAGCACAACCTCCCTATATATATAGATGTATTTCTGTATTGACAGTGGGAAAAGACTCAATTACTCAATCATTTTTATTGTGGAACAATACCTGTGTCGATGTTTCCTATACACCCGTCACTTTCAGCCAGGTTAGTGACAGTTATCTTTCAAGCCGCACCACAGTTTGTTTGGCAACGACAAGCTCTGACTCATTCTGTTGGTATAATGTATACTGTGACATAAACACTACTCTTGCCACAGTCTACCTACAGCAATTCAAAGAGATTCTGCAATCTCCACTTTATACACAAAACTGCTCGTCTGCACCTCCAGCTGAAGACACATCATTGCACTCTAAAGAAAATACTCATAAAAGGTGAAGTCTATCAAGTCACACGATAATAATTGTTGGTTGTCTGTCTTGATTCTCTACAAGTCCTGAACTTGACAGTTCTCTGCTGCAGACTTCATTAGTGACGAGTCATGTTTTCACAGCTCTCAACGCTCCGACACGAGGCAGCGCCAGCCCTTTAATTGGGAATCTCTGCTGTAGGGGATCTGTCAAACAGATTTCACAGCTAAATATATCAGCGACTGAAGAGACACGGTCGTTCTTCACAGGGAATTTTGCACAGGACATACAGCTTGTAATTATCAGCATCAGACCACAGGGGGGGCTATTGTCTTGCTTTTGAAAAAATTCTCAGTTGAGACAAAAGAGTAGCTGCTTTAAGGCCTTACATTGTTGGAAACAGTGTCATCTGTAATCTCTCGCTCAAGTAAAACATACATTTAGGCCCCAAAGCCAGTAAGAAACCATCAACATTTCTCATATGCATAACTGGACAAAGAAGATGCACTTACCTCAGATCACCAGCAGGGGTCATAGCTCACACAGGCTTTTCTTTTGTCCTCAGTTGCTCCCTAACAAAGCAGTGATGTAGTGGGAGGGGGGAAAGGCCATCCCTTACAGAGGAAATGAGACTTCAGTGAGTTATTGTGAATTCTGGGTCAATGCCACTGTCGGACACGCAAAAAATGTTGACTGTAGACCTCCAGGATAACAAATCAAGCTTTATCATCATGTCCTCTTTATTGTCTCTCTCGATTACAGCGTGTGTTGCTTTTGGAGGTCATCTGTTAATGCAGAGATGGCTTAGCTGCAAACACTCAACCATACTTTGAAGGCCTCACAAGAAACCTCGGCACTAATCCAAAGGGATTAACCATATCGCGCCTGTGGTTACTGTGACCTTCACAGAATCAAAGCGCAGTAGCTATCTCTGAGAAGAAAGACTGCGTCAGATATGGATGCAGACTGTTGAATATGTGGCACCCGAAGAGACGCCCTTCGTAGGTCCCTGGCCCCACCTTGCAAGGGAACTCCGCAGTGAAGTGTCCACCACAGGATCATGTGCCAGAATGCCAGACGAGAGCACCACATTTTTCTGTGAAACAGCTGGTGAACCGCCAAATGCGTCTCCATCTTCAGAGAAGGAGAGGCACTGGCAGTTGGTGAGAGGACTGTGCCATGTGGGGGGGAAACCCACACAACACTCAGACATGAAAAAGGAATTACTGGAATGGCAAATGGCATCAGAAAGTCAAGTCTTGAATTTCCGTCCAGCAAGAATGTTTGTCATTTTATTGGTCGAGGCCATCAGAGCTGCACCAGCTGATGTCAAGACTTAACGGACAGAGACTCAGCAAATTGTGATACATGCATGCTTTTTTTTCTGACCACAGGCTCAAACTCTGACATACACATTTATACAACCAGGTAATACAAGTTGCAGCTAGGTGCTACGATGTGTTATCGTTGAAATAAATCAGATGTGTATCATTTACTGGCATTCATGTGACACACAACAGACAGGTGCTAAGACCACTAAAGGCGAAGGCTAAACAGACCAAAGAGGGCTCTTAAGTGATGTATCACTGGGGGTTTTCAATCATGTGTGAGTCTGAGTGCTGCCATCCAAGCACAAAAAGCTGCAGATTTCATTGTAGTCTGCTAATTGGATATTCCACCTCCTGTTTGGTTGGAAAACCTGATCTCTCTTGACTCTCCACAATACTACAATTATATGACACCCCTTCAGTTATATTGAATTAACTGAGTAGACTTTTTTGTTCACTCTTCTAGTTGTCATGTCAGTTTGAACAACGCTGGATGGACACGTGTAGAAAATTGCTTGGTAATTTTGCTTTTATGGGCTGTTTTTTGTCTTTTGAGGCATTTTATTTCATAATAAGTACATCACTGTTATCTAATTAGTACAAAATCAGATTCATCATTAGTCAGCTCACTTAAAAGTCTAAGAGCAACTCTCTAGCAGCAAGATAATTATTTCTTTGTTCTGCCAATTCAACACAAACTTTTCTTTAGGGGACCCTGTGCTAGCCAAGAGGTCACATCCACGACTGATTAATGGGAAACACTTAGGATGCGCTTGATTTACATTTGATGACAGCATGAAGCCCTGAGATCCATGCTATGATGCCTGTAGGGATACTTTTTAATCCTTTTTAATCCTGCAAAGTATAACGGGAGGTAAAAATCAAGGTTAGTCTCTTCAAAGTCCCACAAGCACCTCAAACAGGACAGGATCTGGTGGCGTGTGCTTTGTTTTCCATTGCAGCACCACCCATGTTCAGAGACTCTAATTATACACCCCAAGAGCTCAACCCCCAGTGTGTTTCTTTTAGTGTAAAAAAAACATACATGACCAGTTACATGTGAAATGTGCCTGCCGGTGTGGAAGAAACAGACAGGCTTTGTTTAATGCAGAGCTAAAGAGAAAGTTTCCAGCGCTGATTTTTTTTATTATGAAACTGGGGGTCGAGAGCCTGGGAGCAGGCAAGACCTTGTCACAGTGAGTGATATTGTTTTTGGACAGACGCAAGGGAGCGCCTGTCAGTTTGACTGCGTGTGAACGAGTAGGCAGTTTCTCTTAGGGATTTTCAGCTTCAATTCAAATACTTCTGACTGAAGGTGATTGTTGTAACTTTGAAAGACTAGCATTGGGAACATTAGCCCCAAATTATTGTCATTACCAAGAATTACAATTCTTTAGACTAAGAGAAAATGTTAAAAGTGAGTGCTAAAACAATAATTTTGAGTAGATGAGAAATGCTAACAACTGACATTTCGGAAAATACGCAATTGACTTTGGCTGATAAAGCAAACAATTAATGCTAGCTAAAGACAAGTTAGCATAATGACTGGGGAAAATAGCTAGCGTGGCTCACACAACACCGAGGATAAAATGTCTGCCTACGAGCATGATTGAAGTTAACTTAACTTAAAACGTTGTTTGAACAAATATCTAAATGTATAGATGACAAGTTGTGTGTTTTTTTATGTACCTTAACCAAACTGGTTTCCATCTTTATGCTAATTTAAGATAAGTCTATGCTTATCATCTTCACATTTAGCGTACAGACATGACAGTGGAATCAATTTTCATTCAACTCTCAGCGAGAAAGCAATTGTATTTCCCAAACTGTGAAACCGTTCTTGTAATGTTTGTGTCAAACTGTCACACTTTATAGGCGTCATCCATACTACATGATTGATACAGTAGCCCGCTGCTGACCGATGCCTGACTAAGGAAGCTCGCGCAGCACATTCACCGCTGATTCACCCGCTGAGTAAAATGTAGTCTTCAGGACGTATTGATCATTAATCAATTTCACTTTAACAACATGCTGCCGCACAAACACAAAAGCCTTGATCAGTCAGTCAGACATTGGACGGACTGCCCCTGGGTCTTTAGTGTGATAACACGAAGGGCAGAGAAATAGAAAGAAACACATCTTATTGATTTGATTTGCTTAATAATAGTGATTCTTTCACCTTCGAGTAGGTAGTTAATGTGTTAATTATCCTCCTAATGATGAAACTCCAGAGGACATGCAGGTTGTCTGTGTTTAAAGACTAACTCCCATGTGCGTCACTTGAGAGATTCCTTCAGAAATGATAGGGAGCTCTGTCAGAGGGAGGATCACAGGACGCGTAGATACAGACATCAAAACCTCCAAAAACTGCTGCCAGCTGCCTCGACCACACCCTCCCTCAACATGCATGCAGCGCCACAGCACATGTGACCCCCCCAAACCCTCGCTTCGCTGCATTTTGTAAACAAACACAGGGCAGAAAAATGAAGTGACAGATTTATTGAATATATAGGCTAAAAATAGGCTTTTAAATTAGGCAGGGGAGCAGGGGAAAGTGCATGAAGTGGAACCGCGAACAACAGTGACCAGTGAAGACGCGTGCCAAGTACAACAATACACCCACATCACTAAAAACGGCTTTCAGTGGAATCTAAGGCCCTCACAGTCCAAGTGGGAGTAAAATACTTTAAAATGTAATGTCCACCGCTAAGGAAAACACAGGAGCACTCTCCCATCTGCACTTGGAAATACTGTGATGGAGCCACAAGCAGACTGTTGTTTTGTCTGTAAAAAGCCACCCCAGAGCTGGGTCTCAGTGAGGATGTAGACCTGAGGGGGGACTTTTACAAACAAGAGCACCCCTTTAGTCAGAGAGCTCATCAATCATGAGTAAATCTTTTCAAAACTAAGTGTTCATAATGAATAGTTCCCAACTGGTGTGACTGCAAGACAACTGTAAGAACCTTTTTTTCAATAAATTATTTTCAGATGATCTCGCCTAAAGGGCTACACGGTGGTGTAGTGGATAGCACTGTCGCCTCACAGCGAGAAGGTTTCAGATTCGCATCCCGACTGGGGCCCTTCTGTGTGGAGTTTGAATGTTCTCCCCGTGTCTGCGTGGGTTTCCTCCGGGTTCTCCGGTTTCCTCCCACAGTCCAAAAGACATGCATGTGTTAGGTCAATTGATGACTCTAAACTTGCCCGTAGGTGTGAATTGTTGTCTGTCTCTGTTCGTCTCTATGTGTCCTGTGATAGACTGGCATCCTGTCCAGGGTGGACCCCGCCTCACGCCCAATGTCAGCTGAGATCGGCTTTGACCCAGGGACAAGCAGTTGAAGATGAATGAATGAATGAATATTCTCGCCTACCATGGGGGCTGGATTACCAGCCTGGTAAATGGGTACCTGACCCGGACCAAAAGAGGCTGTATGTCAGTCAGTTTAGGTCATTTGTTTGATTGACAATAAGTCAGAAGACTGAACCACTAAAGTGAAATATCATCTGAGTCAGGTCCTGCATCATTGCCTGATCTTGCCCCTGTCTTATAGATGGGCCCAATGTCAAAATCTATTTTTAAGAAGAGTTTATATTTTGCTCGCAATGTGCATATTCATCATTCATTCATCTTCAACCGCTTATCCCGGGGTCGGGGTCGGGGTCGCATGGGTGCTGGAGCCGATCCCAGCTGACATCGGGCGTGAGGCGGGGTCCACCCTGGACAGGACGCCAGTCTATCACAGGGCACATAGAGACGAACAGAGACAGACAACCATTCACACCTACCGGCAATTTTAGACTCATCAATTAACCTAACACGTGCACGTCTTTGGACTGTGGGAGGAAACCAGAGTACCCGGAGGAAACACACGCAGACACGGGGAGAACATGCAAACTCCGCACAGAAAGGCCGAGGCCGGGATGCGAACCTGTGACCTTCTTGCTGTGAGGCGACAGTGCTAACCGTGTAGCCCGCAATGTGCATATTCTTAAATAATATTGCATTTAATCAAATTACCACAAGCAAAGTACAAGCTTCAGCTGTACACCAACATATGAGACAGGCCCAAGGACAAGGTCACGTTTTTCAAGTCTGTCTTAAAGCAATCTTCACATGTATTTATGGATGTTGAAAGCACCAGTGCAGGAAGTATGAGGTACTTAGGGATGGGAATTTTTGTGTTAATGTCAGTTTCGGTTCTTCTTCTTTGTCAATTCCCCTTTTGATTCCTGATCAGTTTTCTATGTGGGGGAGAAAAGTCAGCCTACACAGCTTCAACACAACTGTTTTATTATCTCTGAGTCTGAACACAGTCGAAATAAGAGAATATTTGTACACCTTCGTCTTTTATTTAGGTTTTCAGGTGTCTCAAAGACAAAACCTGCTACGCCTGCCTGCGTGGAGCACACGGTATCATCACACTTGTTGCAAGTTTCAGCAGCGTTGATGTCATCGTTTTGCAACGTGCAACAGTCAGAACTAGAATTACCGCCCAGTCAAGTTGTAGTTTACATCCATGTCTGTGCAGACTTACAAAATGAATGTAGTGGAGACTTTGAACACATTTATTTAAAGGTATTAAGGGTATCTTCTGGTGAAACATGGATACCTTACACACATCTTCTACCTGGCGACACAGAAGATCTATAACCACCACAGGTTGAGAGTCACCAATTCAACAACAGAATGCCTCCCCTTCTGTTCCTGAGTTATGGTGTTGAATAATGGACAGGAACATTATAATGTTACAGCGACCTTCACTTCTGAGACGCAAAATCGAATCAGTTCATCTTTGTGTCCAAGTGGGCGTTGACATTTATTTGATAACTTTATCTACTGGTTTAAAATGATCTCTAGTGCTATACATATATACATATACATATAAGTGATATACACATTAATGCATCAATAATTGTTATTTTATAAATCAATCTTAACGAAACATTCTGCATAATGAGTACTTTAACATTTGATAAAATATATTTTGATGACAATACTTTGGTACTTTTACTTAAGGAAAAAATTAAATGACTTTAACTTATAACAGAGTATTTCATTGTGATATTACTACTTTTACTTAAGTACACTATCTGAGTACTTCTACATCCACAGTTTCGTGCAATCACTTTAATTGTTCCTCCTGAGGAACACTGAGGATACTTCTTAAAGCAGTTTCGGTGTAAGTGATTGCAGACGAAATGCACAGCTAACATGCCCCTCCTCCTCCACAGCTCATCAAAGAAACACAGTTTAGTCCTGAAGAGACTGAAACCTTTGATACCAGTTTGATTAATCAAATCCAAACTGCCGAAGCCTCATGTTACCTTCAGCTAAAGGTTAAAGTGCATGTTTTCATAATCATTTCAATAATTATTTAAACTTACTAGTACCTTTTTTTTGTCACCATGTCCACAATTTGTATTGTTTTAAGCAGCATAGTACTATATTCATGTATAATATTTTAATTTTGGTTTAAATGTGGCTCCTATGAGATCACAAGGACTGTTTACAATTGGACAAGCCTATGGTGGTACTTCCATATAGTGAATTTAGTAGTATATTGTATGGAGCCGGTGCTGTCTAACACCTGAATCATTGATGGAGGTCTACCAACTGAAACATTGTGATTAGATACAAAAAAAGTGACCAGCGGCAGTTTATTAATCATTTAAATGTAAGACAATTACAAGTTCATTTTCATAACTAAACTTAAACTGATTATATAGTATATTAGGTGGACTTTCTATCAGATTGTTTGTATTTTTGCCGTGGTCCTGCATGACGCTTCCTTCTACTTCCATAAGTATAAGTCATGTTTTACTGTCACTAGTCTTATAAATTATAACATTTGTAGCCATAAAACACCATCAGTGGTGTGTCTAGCTGTATCGTAGCTGCTATTGCCGCTACTGATCATGTTAGTCATAATTATTATCATTGTGGGCGGCAGTAGCTCAGTCCATAGGTGACTTGGCTGGGAACCGTGTGGACTGGTGGCTGGAGAGGTGCCAGTTCATCTCCTGGGCACTGCTGATGTGCTGTTGAGCAAGGCACCGAACCCCCAACTGCTCAAGACGCCGGTCACTGGCAGCCCCCTCGCTCTAACATCTCTCCATTAGTTGTATGTATATAGGACCTGTCTGTGTATTTCGGGCCTGTGTGTGTGTGTGTGTAAAATGAAATTTCCCCATTGCGGGACAAATAAAGGGATTCTTCTTCTTCTTCTTCATTCTATCACCTTAGATGTGCTTGTTTCTACTATTCTGCTGTATTAACTGCCATAACATATGAGTCACATTCACATTACTATTGTTATTGTTAGAGTTAATGTTACTCTTTGGTTGCTTGCATCTCTGGAAGTGTGTCTGTCTCTCTGTCTTTTGTCTGTCTTTGTCTTTCTCTCTTTCTCTCTCCTTTTCTTCCTCCCCAACCGGTGCAGACAGATGTCCGTCCTCCACAGAGCTGGGTCTGTCTGACGTTCCTGTCAGACAGACGTTCCTGTATAGGGAAGGTTTTCGTTGCCACCGTACTCTACGGGGGAATTGTTGGGTCTATGTTAATCTTAAATAAATCATAGAGTGTGGTCTTTACCTACTCTGTAAAGTGTCCTGAGATAACTTTTGGTATGATTTGACACTTTAAATAAAATTGAATTGACTTGAATTCAACAAGAGGACAGCATTCTGTAAGGAGATGAAGTCCATCGCATTTTGAGAACCGGAGAGAGACAGCAGATAAAAGCGTCCTCTCCGTCTTATCCAAAGAGATAAAGTATCTGTTGTCTATTAAAACCTCACTGAACACTCAACATATAGCTTATCATCTGCCGAGAGTGTTTAATCTTACCCCTGTCTCCAAGCAGAGCTAAACATAGGCTACAGTTTCTAAAATAATCGCCACTCTTGAGCGTGTGCGACGGGAACATTTGAATAATTAATTCAGCTCTTTTTTCTCTCTCTCCTCTCCTCAAAGACACACACAGGCTCACGCAGCAGGTCACGTGTCGTTCATACAAACAGTGTGTCCTTATACATTTTCAGAAATACCACAGCTGTCTGAGGTCTTTTAAATGATGTGCTTGTCCACTTTTAAATAGAGGCCTCAGAACCCCTCAATCCGACTCAAATCGTCTGGTCGCCTCTCTCCAGCACTTGTGCCTGTTGGCTGAAAGAAGCAGGCCACTGTGGTGTTGGGCTGGGCTCAGGCTGGCTGTTCTGCGGGCTCCCTGGGAACGACATGTCACGTGGCTGGTGTGGACTATGCCTGCATTTGCATCTGTGAAGCGTGTGAATGTGTGGGTTTATGTGTTAGAGGGATGGACAGGAAGGAAATAGGAAGGAACTGAGAATTTGTCCCTGTCTGGGGCAGCTTCGGCATCTGTTCGGCCCTGGGGAACAACGCTTATTTAATGTTGGGTGGCGTGAGTGGTGTTCGGAACAGGTGTGCAGCCGGAATTCACGCGTCTGGTGGGCAAAGGGTCGAGCACTAACACCTCAAGGGTTCAGAGTTGGTCTCCCACTGGGATCATGCATGCCAGAGATGTAAAGACCTATTAAAGACCCTGAAAACCTTTGTTTTTATCAGCTACTTTCTGTGAGTGTTGGGTTCCAGATATAAACACATTATTTTCTGACATATCTAGAATTTTTTTTTACATTTACAATTCTGTATTTTTTGTCTTTTGTTGTATCTATCTCAGATTTTAACAGGGAAAATAATTATGTCATATATTGAGTGCACCAGTTAGGATGTGGTGACATTTGAATAAGCAAAAATGTAGCGACGGCTGTGGAGTTGTTTGTTTACGTTGCCAGCACTGACAGCCAAATCTGATTGAATCACTTTTCTTTTGAGTGTTTTTTCAAATTTCAACTTTGATTTTTGTTCATGAGCTTGTCACACACCTCGAGGTTTCCTTTGTCGTCGCCTGCTTCTTTGTGAGAGCGGGCGGCTGCTCAGTAAAGTTCGAGGCAGACCATTAAATCGGCTTTCAAATGTTTATTAAGAATTCAAATGTCAACCTTTTTGGGTGAAGCCTCCAAGTCTTGAACTGTTTGGTATAGCCTTAGTCATTTTGTCTTGTTATAGAGAAATAATGAATATTTGAAATAAACCTTTCAGGGGCTTTAAACTCACCGTTTTGGAAGTAATAAAATGATATTTTCAGTTCTGATACATTCACTTTTTTGAGTGCATTTAAAAACCTGTAATTCTGTTTTCATGTTGATTTTAAAGTATTGCATTCAACTGCTTCTGAAATGGAAAGACAATGATGTAATTGTAAGAAAATCAAAAGGGATATTCCACCACTTTCCCATTGTAGGGCAATATTTAAAGGGGTGCTCCTGTGATAACGTATTCGAAAGACATGTTTTAACAACAGGAGGTCCATATATCCTGACTTTGACTCCTTAGTGTAGGTCAAGCTCCGAAAAACACTAAATCCTACAAAATCCCATTATGCATCTGAAAAGCATCTTAGGTTAGACTCTCCCTGGCTTGTAAATGCCCACAGTGATAAAGCTTTCTGCCATTAATGTGAATTATCAAGCTGATTTGCGATACCCTGACTGCATTACCAGGATTATTTTCTCAGGCTTTCGAAAACTCCTCCACAGCCAGAGAAGACAACCGTGATCACAGGTTGTGCTCCTCATGACGTGCAAACTGATCTCCATGTGTCAGAAGAAGAAGATCACTTTTTTGATAAAGAAAAGATTTGGATGTGTCACATTTTGATGTACTTTTTCCACCCTTGTTTCCCCCGTGTTAAGTCTACAAAAGTACAAACATGCTTTTAAGCTCTTGGGACCACCTCACCCTTCTCTCTCCCCCCCTTCTCTGTCTATATGTGTCTTTCCCCAGTGGGGCTGAATGCTTGATCTGCTCTGGAGAAACATGAGGGATCTGAACCGAGCAGCACCAGATCCGTAAGAAGTTATGGCCTGGATACGTCCACTGCAGTCTCACCGGGATTACCCGCCCTCCTCAGAAGCGTAGCACAAGCCTGTCAGGGGCATCTGTTCCCTCACCTGTCAGTCATTTTTGCTCCATACATCCCCAACCTTCAACCTTTTTACTTGAAGGAAAGGTTTGCTGATTGTACATTCTCCATTTCAGCCTCACGTAATTCTTTTATATTAAAGATAGTGGGAGTAATATACACTTTTATCTTCATGTGTTCAGTGAGCCAAAGATTTCAGAGAACATTGTCCTTTCACTCTCAATCTCCTACCCCCTCGTTGTCTCTATTTCTCTCTACATTTGACCTCCTCCTTTCCTCCCAGCAGGTTTGAGTGGGATTGTGCTCCGCAGCTGAACCGGCAATAAACCTGCAACCACAGCAAACAACTGGAGGTGAACGGTAATGAACTCTCGTCCTCTGTGAAACACACACTGTGCGCGCTGAGGCAGAGACTCTCTACTCCGACTGTACACACTGTGACATCTTCTGCTGATCAGGGTCACCCAAAAGTTGCCCAGTGAACAGTTTTGCTGCCTTTAAGACACAGTTGAGTCTCCAAGCTGGCTGTTTTTTTTTTTTTAAGGGTAAGCTCAGAGATAAGGAGGAACCGGTTACAGGCATGCTGCTGACGGGTGCTAATCAGCTGAGACACAGATGTGGGAAATATCAGTGTCTGTTCCTGGACCGGGACCTGCACTGTGTCACTAAGCAGACAGACCAGACAGCACCCATGTGTGAAAGAGATGACCTCAGTCACTGTGAAGACGCCCAAGCGGAAAGAGGCAAACAAACTGTTGTATGACGAGATAATTTCGTATAATTAGTCATCATATGTGAATGCAACAAGGACTTGTCATTGTGGATTGTTAGAAATTCAGAAGCTGTTTTTCAGGTCCGCCTGTCTCCCTCAGTAGGCCTAGTTTGTCATGAAGCCAGCAGCCTTCTTAGGGGAAAGCCGATCCACCCGAGCCACGTTTCAGCGTCTTCCTTTACAACAAATTCCTACGAGTCACTCACTCTGAAAGAGAGCATTGTGATTCAACCAAACACTACTCCTACTCCTCTTGTGGAAAAGAGGGGGAAAAGGAAATGGGAGTGCATGTGTCTCGGTGGACTGCCCCACAACTTGCTCAAAAAGCTTTCCCGCCTGGCCTATAGGCTGGCTATGACAAGACCACAGACTGGCCCATAGGGAGAGAAATGCTGCATTCAAGTGCTGCTGGTAAAACTTACAACTTAAAATGCAGCTGAAGAGATTCTAAATTCCTGAGTACGCTTAAAACAAACGAGGTTGTACGATATGATGTCCAACTCTATCTAAAAGTTAATGTGTTTATAGCTTCTCCAAATGACCACACATTGTTTTGGACAGATTCACCTCAAAGGCGTTCATGATTTAGAACTGGAAAAGTAATTACTTCAAACAGTGATTGTGTGAAATCCTGCGTATTTTTAATGTCCATCCTGCTTAAAGTCAGATACAAAACATACTGGATGCTTCATCCTAAATCTGTCTTTTTTGCATGGCATAAGCATATAAACATAAAGATGCTAAAAAGGTCAGAAATTCAATTTGTAAGTTGTAACCTTTTCCGATATGGATTTCTAAGGGCAGATACCGATTTTTTTTCCACCAGCCTTAGCCGATGACCGACACGGACAGCCAATTTTCTTGAGCCGATATTTGGAGCCGATACGACTTTTGCTCCCTCAATTTACATCATAAAAGTGACACAATTATGATAACAAATGTTACGAGAATTAAGAAAAAAAGGAACATTTATTGGACTTAAAAAAGGCATCTCCAGCAACACGCAGCAGCCTGTGGACGCCTGTCTGTAATAAAAAAATATTGGCGAAAGCAGCAGTTGGCCGATACCAATACATCTAAAACTGCAAATATTGGCCGGCTGATGTATCGGCCTATCACTATTAGATAATACTGGAACTAGCTAAATAGCTGCAGTTGTGTGGACCCATAACCCACAGGTTGGGCAGTTTTGCGTAAGCTTATTAGAAAATATCACAGGTTCGAGCAGATGGGTCATAAAGTGACAAAGCAGCGCTCCAAGTAGGTTTGCCAATGTGGACTGGATCTCATAACAGGTCAGGTGGGTGCGGGTATACAAACCCTGACCCGTATGTCAATACTAGATAGTCTAGAACAGAAAGTGACACACTATCAATCTTTAGAAATTCAGTTTGTGAGTTGTAGCCTTTGGCTTTTCATTACAAAATATCAGACTAAGAAATAATTTTCCAGGAGTTTTTTCTTGAAAAGACAGGACAGCACATGATCATAGTCATATGATTTGCAGGTATGCCAAGTATTGACACATTTAGTCCCCTGGCGGCGTGGAAAATATAGATTCGACGGTGAAAAGACTGCTGCGTGTCCGTTCCACTCCGCAGATTGAGTGACATGGGAGCTGAAATGAAAATGTTGCATTCTGCTCTGTGTCTGGTGAACCTGCTTTGAAATGTCATAAATCTTACAAACAAGTGTAAAACAAAATACACACCCAGGTTTATGTATGTGATCTGAATGAGGGGCTGGAATACTGTACAAATCCCAGGACGACATAGATTATTTCCAGGATATTTGGTAATTCTGATAAATTTCCAGGTGTTTCCATGACTGTATAGTCTGACAACAGAGGCGATGCATTCACTCAATGGACTGAGTTCAACAGCATTAATACACACGCCGAAATAGCTACGTTTCTTCTCGATCAGTAAGCTAACTTTCATGTTTACTTAGCTGAAAATTCCTGTTTTATACACCAGTATTTGTTGTTTCGACGTTCAGCTGTGAAGTTGTGACATTTCCCACAGACCCTGAAGGAGGCAGGAGGACGGTTACGGTGGCGGGGGGCGGGGCTATGCAAACGAGGCAGCCGTTGAGTGAATAGATGCTCCCGGCCTCTGTGAGCGGAGCGGGGACACTTGCTGCGGAGACAAGAGCCAGAGAGAGTGGACACCGCTCCGGACGAACACAACACACCACTTTCACTCGACCCACAACATGGCTTCAAAGTGCCCCAAGTGTGACAAGACGGTGTATTTCGGTAAGTGCTGCCCGCTTCGTGCGTTCCCACCTTTTGACATTACTTTTTGGATCATGATGGTGGTGCTGGTGGTGAAACCGGCTCATTAGCCACAAATATAGATGTTTTTGGGTCACATTGCGCGTTAATTCACACGTTTCATGAATGGCGTTTTTTATCCAGGCTGTTCCCATTCATTTAAAAACATATTTCACACAAGTGGAGTTTTGTTTAGTTACAGAAACATTTACAAAAAAATGCCTACTTTTGCAAATGGTTCTGAATGTTTACATGCACTTTTGTGTCTGTAACTATCTCAACATGTATTCAATTCAATTCAATTCAATTCATAAAACTTTATTTGTCCCCGGGGGGCAATTCAGGGCACACAGAGCAGCAAATAACGACAGTGCAACTATACAAAAACATTTGAACCTATCAACAAGAATAAAGTGTAAGAGAAGAATAAGTGTCAGGATGTTAGTGTGTATGTATAGGACATTAAAGAGTGTTTTTGTGCAGCACCATGTGTTTGACAGTAGCCTAGTATTGGATCCATACAGCTCAATATTGCCTTAGGCTTCTATGTTCAGTGGTGGGGAAACAATGTAAACCCTTTCTACATTTCCCAAAGGAGTTTCTAACAACAGTACAGTTCATAGTATTCTTTAGATTAGGGTTTTTTTTTTCAGGGAAAAGAGTGGCTGCCAGTGTAAATGATTCACAGAGACAAACTTTGGAAAACCCAAAAGCTGGAGAAGCAAATGTAAACAGAAGAGCAGATATATCAATGGATTTCTCCTTTTTTAGAACCTATACAACGCCTTTGATGGACGTGAGAGAATACACGGCTTATCCGCACTAAATCCACATAACTGAATAAATGATTTATCTCTTTTTGACACTGATCTGTGCCATTTTTCATTTGTTGTGTTTGGTAAACATCCCAGCTTGGCACTTGGCTCTGGAGAGTTGCTGAAGGAGGCCTTTGCCAAGAGAGCAGAAATGCCATATGCTGAGATTGCCCACTCACGGCAACATCATGCTGCGTCACAGACGTCAAAATGTACAAACACGCATCTTTTGCATCCTTGTAAACAAAGATGGCAAAGCAAAACACCCACTTGAAGAGTCACACTTAGTCAGAGCGATGGCATCTTATATTTACTACAACAGATGTTTACAGTGTAAGAAATCTACACAGATAAGAGCAAATCGGGGGATTAAAGGAGCTCAGGTCGTGAAGATGAACAAAAATGTACGTCTCTGCTCTTAATCTGAAGGCTGCACATGATATGCGCCCTGTGCGGTGTATTTTTAGGGAACATGCTTGTGTCCTGTTCCACCCTGAGTAATCCTGTGTTTATGTTTGGCCGCATGCTGGGAGCAAAAAATGTGTTCTTCGGCGCTGATCTTTTTCTGCACTTCTCAGCACACATCAGAGCTGTCACGGGGGTCAAAATCAATTACGTGAGTGGATGCAAGTCCTCTTACGTAACAGGAGTGGCAGCAAACGCCACAGCTGCTGCTCATCCTTTGGGTCCCCGGAGTCACTGGCATGGAATAAATATCTGTGCAAATAAGATATAATTTTCTCCAATACGGTTTTTACGCACGTGAGAGTATTCCTGTAGCCTTAATTTGCTGCAGTGTGAGTCAGCGCTCGCTCCTCTGTGATGCATGTTGTTGTTTTTTTTTTTATGTAACATACTGAAATCCATCCTGGTGGAGTTATTTTTGGGTGGGGTGTGTCTTATTGGGCGGAGAGCGCCCCGGAGCTGAGTGGACTGTAAGGATGATGAACGTCTACTAGGAACCAGCATCAGTGAAATCGGCTGCACACGTCAAACCAGGGAGGATGGAGGAAGGGAGGGAGGTTGTTAATGACAATATTAAAGTTTCAGTCATGGCAAAGGGAGGCTGTGAAACCTCTGACAAGACACGGGAGAGGTCAGGGTGGGAGAAAGGTTCTGCCTGAAGCATGATGTCCGTGATGAACACTGTAGAATGAGCTCAGCCGCTCCACCCACATACACCCTCCTCTCCTATACTTGGCTCTCCAGGGACGCCAGCACAGTTGCACATATGAGGGTGTAAAGTGAAAAACGAGATCCCCTGCTGCTGTTTGTGATCTACACCAGGACATGTGTTATTGATAGAGAAAATGATCCATTTCCCGTCCTATTTTACTGCACTTTTTTTCGTCTTGTGGTGGTGGGTCGTGGTGTAGCTATATAGAGCGGTGATTGGCCCAGCCTGCAGTTACCCACCTGGTCCTCCAGCTGGTGGTGCCCAATATTTG
Organism: Echiichthys vipera; assembly: GCF_963691815.1. Classification (NCBI taxonomy): domain Eukaryota; kingdom Metazoa; phylum Chordata; class Actinopteri; order Perciformes; family Trachinidae; genus Echiichthys; species Echiichthys vipera. The sequence continues at coordinate 6,647,981 of NC_139837.1, read as the reverse complement.
ATTAAGCGGGGAAAGGTTTTTCACAGCTTGCCTCTCTTCTTCTTTACTCCTGTAAAAAGAAAAAAGAAACGTCATTTTGAATGGTAGTGGTAAGCCACAGTCTGGGGTGGAAATTCTTGTGTTTTTTTGTTTTTATTATTATTTTCCATTCGTTACTTTAATGAATAGCAGTTTTATGGTGGGGGTGGTTGAAATTCAAGTGTTGACTGATACTGCCGTTCTCTGCCTATGCATTTATTCCCCCCCAGAAACCCAAATAAACGGCACCAAAAAAGGAAACAGTCGCTTGTTGCTGGCGTTAAAAGATTGTGAACATCGTACTTTGTAATTGTAGGGTCCACATTGTGGCTTCACATCTGTTAGTTCCTGTGGTTCAGGGATGCTTTGAATACACCAGGGACTGTTGGCTGACATGTGACAAGCCCCATGGAAATACATTGTTAGCGTGTGATAGAGTCCATTTGGAGGACGCAACACAGCATGGCTCACTAAATCTCTCCCAGCTCCACACTCAAATTCAGCTGATCCAGCCCACCACTCTTGTGCATGACAAATTGGAGCAATGCATCTTTGTGCAGCTAAGTGAATAAACGAGAAACTAATGGCGCTCTGCTGTGAGTTTCTCCCTTTCTTTCATTCACCAATTCCTCTCTCTCTGGCTCTCTTTCGCCTCAGGCTCTGAATTCCTCTTCCCCAACTAGAAGAACTGGGGGGAAATGGGGTGAGATGGCTCGCCTTTATTTAAACAGGAGACTCTCAAAGTGCCTCATGCATTATAATGAGAGACGACATCTCTATTCACACAAAGTCTGTCTCAGTGCACGTTTGTTGCTTCCAGCGAGGCAGAATACCTCGGCCCTCTCACTCAGCCTGATGATACGTTTCCCACACTTCTCTGTTTATCCCTGTTTTACCCCAAACGTCCACACAATACCTGCTTTTTTCCTTCCCCTTCTTTTCCCTCAACGCTAGAGTACCCTGTTTTCCACTTGGCTGCCCAGTGGGCTGTGTGAATGTGCCTTGTCACTTATGTAACATCATTTCTTGAGTTGTTGCCTCCATTGCATAACCTGCCAGCTACTGTGCGCCAGTCAATGAGGCTCCTTTTTCGCTGCCTTTTTGAGGCACAAATATGATCCCCTAATGGAGATGGCATTAGGCCTGGTGCTGAAAGTCAGGCTGCGCCCCCCCACCCCCCTCCCCCAAACACAGGTGAAACCATTCTACCTTGAAGCTGAATGACCTTTTACATAACACCAATGAGCAAACAGGAGCAAAGATGTCTCTAGTTCATCCAAATGACTCACATTTTAACATTATAATTAACATTTTTCATGCTTTTTTTTTAGCTTTGAAGGGTGCAGACTGGCCTTTCAAACGTTTTTACAGCTGGAAGTGTATAAGACAAAACAAAGCATATTTAATGATAGATTACAAATCCGTAAAAGATTAAATTAGTCCAGAGGTTTTGTAAGAAACTGAGAAAACTACACTGAAGAATGGCGGCTAAAGGGGATGTTACATTAGGGTTCTTTTGAACGGCTCTTTGGTACAAACAATCAGAAACCAAAACACACCAAACCCGCTTTCTTTGAGATTTTATGCAACATACATGACAGGCAGGTGCACATATATGATGCCTGATCGATAATAGCATATAATTGGAAACCTCCACCCCTTTAAACGAAGAACGAAAGGAACGGAGCCATGAGATCCGACTCCCATCAGAGAGCCGTAATTCACGCCACTAGTGTATAACCGGAATTGCAGCTAGCTAGGATTACGTTTCTTAATTGTATCTAAGGTATTGTTTTCTAATTAATTTTGAACATAACCACCATGGACCGTTTTAGAATTAACAGTGTGCCGTTCATTCACCGTGCGTACGCTGCCTCTTTTAAGCTAACAAGCTAACGTTACTGTAATGCAGTTGTCAGCAAAAAGCCTTAACTTTATCAAAAACACTTTAAATCGTTGTCAGATGGAGAAAATGGCTAGTTATCTGTTGGCAAAGACACCAACAATAGCCGAGAGTTCTTCCCCCCGCTGGAGTACAAGCTACAGCTACTGTGAAATTTGAATTTAGACGGATAATTACAGATTGAGTATTTTTATTAAGCAGCAGCTCCGAATTTGAACAAAAAGTGACAGATTTCATTAGTTCTGTATCACTGTTTAATCAGACCGCATCTTCTTTATTAAAACAGTGTGACATGATGAATGATCCTCTGTAAACAGATAGATACACAAGTTTTTCTTCTTCTGTTGTGTTTCTGACGGATCAGCTGAAGAGGTCAATACATCTGGGACCTGTTGTGTTAAAAAGCACTTTCCAGTACCAGCAGTAGCCACAGATGTTGAGTGAAATCTTAAGGATCACATCTTTAGCTCGCTTAAGCTTCTTCTGTTGGACCCTTTCAAAGTGAAATACTTCACTCGTAGCATGTGTTCATATCGTCAAGTTTCTACTTTGTTTTCTAGATTTTATCACGTCTCTTTACAAGACTCAGATGACTTCACTCAAAGCAATCAAAGCATTTATATATTTTACGCCACTGTCATATGATGTCTAGTCTACTCCTCCAGGGTGATTATCCAATTACATCGGCTAGATCTGAAGCTGCCATTCCAGTGATGCAGTCCTGCTTTTGAAGACATGGTCAACTACTCTGTAAGCTCGTCATGCAGACTAGATCCGTTTGAAGTCCCTGTAGCCGGGACACAGTTTCCTGACCGGTTAGAGACTGGACGCGGTGTGGAGCAAAGCAGGCCCAGAGGTTCAGGGAGGGACTGCGGAGAGGGTGCTTTGCCTGCGGCTCCTCTAACCAGCGCAGACAGGATGCGAGTTAACTGCAGCCCATTTACGTCAGCCAGCAGGATTCACGAGGCCGGCCTCTTTTATTCACAGAGGGAGAGGGAGGGGGGGGAGAAAGCCTGGGGAGGAAACCTCGCCTTGGCTGAGGCGACAGACGACCTCCAGAGCTAAGTTTTGCCACGGGGTTGCATCAGCCACAGCACGGAGACGGATCCAAATGCATGTTTCCTAGCAGCTCTTTAGCATCCCCACGCTGCACATTCACTGTGAGCACCATGCAGCACACACTGACCCTGAAGAAATCAATTGTAATGATTAAAACACCACTGCCCGGGTAATCTCACTTTCACTTCCCTCACAACCACAAGAGGAAGATCTTTTAAAACTCTACCAAAACTAAATTCTGTGCAATTTATTAAGTACAGATGAATTATTAATTGTGTGTAGTTCAATTAGTGTTGAATGTTGCACAAAATAAATATACGACAGAGCAGAAATGATACATCTAATTTGTTTGGCATCTCTTAATAATGATTCATTATTTTGATTACAATATCTAGCAGTACAATTGGGATTTAAAGGATTTAAGGTGTAATAAGTAAACCTGTTACTCTGATGCTATAGACGTTATATTAAAATTGAGCACAGATTGTCTTCACACCATAGACTATGTAAAGATGGACGGCTCGACGGCTCCCCAAAAGTGAGGCCAAAACATCGGGATCACCTCCTGGTGGCTGGCTGCAGAATAGGTCATAAGTCCCGCCCCCTCTGCATTAGCAGATGGGACATGGTCCAAACTAAATAGAAATAATAACAATATTTTTTTCATTTAAGGTAGTGTTTGTCACATCGAGTGTTGAGTTTGGTTTAATGAGTTTTGATGCAATAAAACGGGGTGAAATGTCGTGATTTACGGCTGTGATGGACTTTGGTGACGTGACTTAGAGCTGGGCGATCATTCGATATGATTGTTTATCGTCTTTCAATGGAATCATATCAGGATTAAACCACATAAGATACACAATTACTCAAATTTTTCATAATTGAATTGAATTGTCTTTATTGTCATTGTACCAATACAACAAAATGTACAGTACAATCCCTTAAAGTGCAGAAATACTTTAACATTAAAAGCATCAAAAAGAATAGACTAGACCTTTTTAAAAGACACATTTAAAACGACAAGCTTACACACCAACACACACACACACACACACACACACAACGTAGCAGCTTAAGGAGACAAAACAAAAAACAGTAGATTGCAGAGACCCTGAGCAAAGATCATCATGTACCATCATAGGTAAAGGTATTTGCGGTACAGTTCGCAAGAGCTGTGAGCAAGCTTGTGTAGCTTGTGAAATATTTTGAGTTTATATGTTGCAATAAAGTTCTTAATGAAAACTGTTACGTATTAAATTCACACAAACTTATTCAAAAATAGGCTTTACCCTGTGGTTATTTCATATAGAATATTATTTATTGAATTACCAGAGAACATGATATAACGTGATATCGTTGTCGAGATATGAAATAACCTATATCAGAATGGTTTTTGGCCATATCGTCCAGCCCTAAGGGGACTCTACCGCCTGCTCCGTACTGCGCTGACATAGCTGGGCCCGTATCAGGGATATTTTGGTTTCACTATTGTACAGTGGGACAAAGTGGAGCCACGTCGTCCATCTTTGTATATAGTCAATGGTCCACCGTCAGTAAAAGACACCGTTGTAGGTCGAGTAGTTTGATTAATACACAAGCTGAAAACTCCATCAGAGTCACTTCCCTTGGTGTGGTCGAATGCCCCTGTGTGCTCCAACTGAATGGTGATTGTCTTTAAGTTGAGTAAAAGGTCACGAGTCCTTGAGGGTGTTTGTACTCCAGAGAACAGAATAGTGAGAGGATACACAGGCTGCTTGTTTTTTCCTTTCTTACATTTCTCTTGAGATATGAGCAGACTAAATGTACCTCCCATGTTTGGGTCCTTTTTGCCTTCTTGGCCTTCAGTCAGTCAGTCAGTCAGTCAGTCAGTCAGGTGTACGGTGTTTATTAGGACGTGCGGTTATCACACGGCTGCGTCGAAAGCCAAACAGAAAAACACCCATGTGGGCTCAGCTGGTCACTAATGGATGAAGGGAATGAGATAGAAGAAGGGGAGAGGGGTAACGTGTGCATGCGTGTTGGTTTATGAGTGTGTTTTGGTCGGGTTTATTGTTGGTAGAGCTGAACAGATGGGTCCACGTTACCAGAGGGGGCAACAGAACAGAATCCAGCCAGCCATGATTTAGTGATATCTACAATAACATTGGTTACATCATGAACATTACGAAGGAACTAGAGCTTAATTTGGTGCAATTAGCCTCATCTGTTATACATAAAAATGTACAGTTTTTTATTATGTATTACTATTAACTGTACATTTTTGTATAGCGTCTAAAACGCTTCATTAAAGTGTGTTACATCTATTTCTCCAGCTTGCTCATTTTATCAAATTATCGAGTGATAAGAGAGCAAACGGTACGAAATTTCAGGGCCAAACCCCCCTGGTGGACATTCCTGCTGTGTTGCATGCTGGGAGTTCAGATGTATAAATGCTGTTCAGTACTTGTACTAGAGCTTGTTTATCTGTTTTGACTTTTTAGGCTTTCAGTAAGACAATTAGGATGAATTTCCTCCTGACCCAGGGGGTGAATCTCAACCCATCATCAGCTCTGGTGTTTGGATGCAGCTGCCCTGTCACTGCTGACAATTAAGCGACCATAATTAAGTCATTTGGAGGAATTGGCCGTTAATGTTTCCCCTGTGAAGACTGCTTGTTAAAGTTCTGTTGCTTAATGTTCTGTCCAATTACAGTTTGTTTTGTAGAGCATCAGCTGCTCCCATGCTGCTCCTCTTGCAGGCTGTCTCTACACAAAGCATACCAGGTTTCACTCTTAATATGATTTGAAGTGTAAGTGAATCATGTCACATAAATAACAAAACATCTAATTATAACCAGCTTGAAGTTGTCTGATGTACCTCCATCTTTGCAAGCAGAACAGATACTCGTACTGACTGGAATATCACGAGTCATTTGTTTTCAATTCAAACTATTTGATGTCGAATTGCTGTTTTTTACCCTTTGCATTTGATGTCTTATGACTCCAATGTTCAGGAATAAAGTTAGGCCCAATTAAGGATTTCTGAAGATGACTGCCCCTATCTAATGTTTTGGTGTTGGCCTCTGATAAATCATTGTCTCATGTCTCATTAGAAGATAAGAAAAAGTTCAACGTTTCAAAATCAAATGTGACCAAGTGAGGGGAAAACAGTGCTTTCTCATTAGTTAGGGTCTTTTTTTTCAGATGTTCAAAGTAGCTGTATGTTTGCAGCATTATAACTTTATTAAGTGTGATCCATTCACTATTTAAATGCTTTTTCCATTTACGTAAACACACCTCATGCCTTGAGTTTTGAGTGACACAAAGTGCCTCTCAGCTAAGATGTTGCCCCTTAATTTCCTGCCAGGGTACAGCCAGTGGTGGAGCTAACGCTGTTGTAATGCCTTTTTTTGTTGGCCGTCAAGTCCATTTTTTTTTGCACTTTAGCCTGTTTGGTCATTTCCTGGCTCCATATCAACTTAACTGTGCCGAGGCGGGTGGAGTGCCACAGCCGGGGTTTGTGTTTATGCACATCGGGTGGTGCGGCGTGCACTCATTTTCCACATGAAATTGTGCTCATGGTTCTTCACATCTTATCACGAATGCTAGCTCTCTCAGAAATGTTTGTGGCTCAAGTACTTGACTGACGTGCACACACAGACCTCTCCATAATCACAAAAACACTTGTTTGATTAATGTTCAGAAACATTACTGAAACAAGCGGTTGTAAACACTGAGGCCAAATCAGAGAGAAGAGGAGTCAGCAGCAGGCTGTCTGTGATTTAAAGCATATTGACAATGCAATCAGAGAAGCCGACCGCAGACTGAAGAGCTTAGATCAGGAATTTACAAATGAAGTTAAGCAGCTTACAGCGGTGCAGGTATCATATGGTTATGGTGATGACCTCTGACTCCTGAACAGCACTCTGTTTCACTTTTTTCCCTCCTCTCATCTTGAACTCAGTGTTCCTGCACTAATTTCTGTCTGTCGGTCAATACTTTATATGAATAATGATGTAACATTATGCCTCTGCAGCAAGTAATCCAACATGTCAGGAGGATAATTTCACATTTCACAAATAATATTTAACACTTTTTATTTGGAATGTCTTTCACAAGGGTCTCATATCTGCGATATCTGGTCTCGGATTGCCTCCACATGGCTCTCATCCCAATATGTGAAACACTGACGCCTTTTCATGACTACATGCATTAACATGCATGCTTGGCCAGACCACCTACCACAACAAATACCAGCGTAACTGGGATTACAACATACACAGGGCGAGAGTGACTTCATTCTCTGCTCAGGACACCATTACTCCATCATATCTTTACATATGAATGTTCTGAATATTGCGTACAGTCCCTTTTTATACCCGTTCAAAAAGGTCGATATCCTCTTTAAAACACAAGGTGAAATCAAATGGATTTCTGTAAAAGCTGCAGTATAAAACCAAAATGGCAGGATTTGAAGCAGAGTGAGACCTCTTCCTGCAGCTCTCCCTCTCCCCTCCCTGTCTGGATCCAGTCCAGTCTTTAAGTCTGATGTAACAACCTTTTTAAAATACTACTTCCAGGTCCAAACGCTCCGTCAAACAACAACAACAATGTCCGAACCTGTGAACCTTCTTTTTGACTTCTTCCTTCAGCGAGCCACCTTTTCGTCTATATGAAAGCAGTAAAATGGTAATTCTGTCGCTCCCTCTCTCTCTGAAATGACCTGTGAATGAAGCCTCCCGTCACTGGCTAGATTTACTGAAGATTGAAAACGGAGCGAAGAGGAGGTGCAGAAGTCTAGTTTCTCTCAGAACATTTGAATTACGATATGATGAAAGAATATTATGGATATTTTTGCCCAACGTCGGCAACAATAAACTGATAAATTGCCTACCCCAGGTTTAAACGATAAATTCTGCCTTAACAAAACAGTCTTGGCCAATCAGGTCCAATCCCATGGATGGATCTCCGGAGGGATTGTTAATTATTCAGCTTCTCCGAATGTTGGTCTGTCCACAAGTGGATCGCTATTACAGGTTTTCCTCCTGAGAAAGGTTTACCCGAGGCGGCAGATCATCCAGATTCTGACGTCTCTTTTCTCGTGAACCATTTAGTTTCTAGATCATTTCCTCAACAGTCACACTCAAATTAAATATATGGCATTTTCTGTTTGTGGAAAAGCTGCTTGTTGGAGATATCTCTTCTACCAAAAACAGACATAGTGATTACCCAAAGCCGTCCTGCTGTTTACGTTAAACAGCAGGGGAAGCCTTTGTAGGGAGCTTTTGAGTGAGGCTGTTGTGAGAGAGAGAGAACAGATTGGCTAAAAAGGATTTGGCACATCCTCATCGATGTTGACAATGTAAATGTGAATATCCGGAGAGACTTCCCTGTGAACAGGAGCCTGTTTGTTTACACAAGCAGGTGCTTTTACCCCCGGGTTGTTGCCGTAATTAGGTAGAGGAAGACTTGGTGGCATTTCAGTCGCCTCATTTGTGCCCACAAGTTGACTATTTTGGGAGACGAAGAACTGTCTGTCAGTTTATTGGTGCAGTCAGTAAGATTTTTCTTTTTTTTAATCTGCATGCATGTTATTGCATATTTTCTGGCTTGATTTCAGCGGTCAATGCAATACAGTATAAAAGATAATGAGGATAGAGGCTCACACTGGAGCTGGGTGGAGTGGGGGGGGTTTAAACATCTGGGCCAGAAGCAGATCCCCCTCCACCTCCCCCACTCTATAGCTCCCACAACACATAATACAGACAGACAGGCTCACCACTCTTATAATAACAACTACCCTTTAAAACAGGGAGCTGTGAAACTGGACTTTGTTACTACAGACAGAGGAATGAGGACATACTTGCAGGGCTCTGACGTCTTTTTCCATTCATAAGCTGACTCTTCAACTGTGTCTGGAGGTGTGTCCACATTTCATTCAGTGACACACACACATGAAAACATAACATCGAGGACACACTGGCAGTATTTTTTACCAGAGGTGTCAGTAGGTATATGCATATCCTCAGATTTAGGAGAGAATAAATCACACACACTCATACTCAAGAGCAGACAGGATAAGCTCTTGCTGCCTACATTTATACTCTCTTTAAACAGTGTGTTAAGTATTTTAAAGGTTTAAAAGAAACCATAAAAGGGCAGCGTTTACTGTCTGGTACTTTCCACAACTGACAATCCAACATCCACTTCACAACTTCAAGCTTTTAAACTCTTCTTTCTTTTGTATTGTTCATGTGAACAACAGAGTGTAAAACTATGAATGACTTTCAGGACAGACTGTTTGAAAATGTACCCTTGATTTGAACAATACCACGTATCGAAGCCAACGATGAAGTGCCAAAAACGGCAGATTCTCAAATGGCCTCTTGAAGCTGGTTTCAAAAGGGAGTCAATCTCCATAGAACTCCGTGTTAAAACACCCAACTTGGAAACATGTTTGGTAGTTAAAGCTAATTTCCTGGTTCATGAAAACTGTACGGAGGATGAATTTATATATAACGCACTCGTTTTAATTATATTAAGGTTCAGAGTTCCGCATAATTTAGGGCAGGGCAGCTTTGAGTGACAGGTAGGTGCCTTCACAAGAGACTGTGGGCTTCAATCGGCCCGCCTCAGCCCCATCCACGCTCACCTCTTTGGCCATTTTTGGATCAGAGTTAGGAGGATTCAGGCCTTTCTTAGATGGCGACGCCCGGAGTCGCCCACTTTGGGGTCCATTTGGATCCCCAGAAACCTCTGGTTGACCTCATGGAGACTATATCCATGTTTTATACAGTCTACGGTCTGTAGTTGGAGTGTTGGATGAAGTCGAAGCACCCGCGATGCTGTCTTTTTAACTCGAGTGGTCATGTCTGAAGGGTTTGTGGTCATCTTCTGATTTAAAAGATGTTCATTGATTTTAAAGGGTGATTTATTGTTTTTACTCTGAATAACAGTATCTTTAAAGTGATTTAACATGTCCGGCAGTTTGCTACATCCAAGTCAGCATTCCTGTACTCTCAAGAATTGACGGCAGGTCACAAAACCCATCCCCGGCTTTTCTTCAGGGCCTTGTTGTTGGCCATTTGCACTTTGGTAATTGACAGGGAGAACTGATTGGAGAGTAAACAGAAACCCCTGCAGGGAGTAGTCTGATCTCCCTAAATCAATTCCGGAGAAGCATTTCTCCGCACATGATTGCCATAATGTAATTTTCACAGCAAATCAAATCAAATTAATGATGGAAAGAAGGGAATTCATTTGGTCAAAGGTGAAAAGAATACAAAAATACACACAATCCAGGAAAGGAATTCAAAACAAAAGCTGTCTCTCAAAATAAAAAGCATTTCTCTGGATATGTTAGGTACTAAGGTTGTCAAAAGTATCAATACTTTACTTAAATGACACTCAATATAACGTACAATATCCACATTTGATAGTATCTGAAGTACCGAAGCTAAAAAAAAAATACACGGCGATGATTAGATTTTCAACTCAAAGCTGCACAGATGAAACAATCGGTAAGATATAACAAAAATAATCCCATCATGCTTGTCTAGGACTTGTTTTTTCTTTTTCCCGTGGTAGAGGTAATGGTATTATTTTGATACTGATCTTATTCAGTTTAAAATGTTGGTATTGCGACATTATTAGGCACGGCTCATGCGAGATAGTTGCTGCTTTTGGTTTTGGTTAACCGTTTTTATAATGGACTGAAAAAAATGTTGCTGCAAGAAGCTATCGAATCCATGTTATCCTCTCCGTAGCGTCCATATACGGTTTTGTTTTTGTGATTTATTTCTTGTTTTGTTTGTTGACAAAGGAGTTCTTCACATTCCACGCTGATCACTCTGATTTCATCTGCTTCCTGACATGACGCAGGAATTTGACAGCACTTGCACACGTTATGGTACATATGGGAAAGCAACTAGAGAGAGGAAATCCAGGGGGAAGCAATCGTCCGTATGTCTGCATATATGCTGTATGCTTGTCTGTGTGTGTGTTTTTCACTGAGGGTATGTAGGAAACCGACTCAAGTATCCGGCTATTTGTGCCCTGCCTTGATAAGAGAAGGTGTTTCCTCTGCTGCCTGCATGACTCCTTGGGGCCCATTGTGTGGAATGAACAGAGATTTATTATTGGAAAGGGTATAATTAGGGTCCCCTGCTTGTCTGGAGTCGGTCTGGGAGATAAAGGGGACGGAAATGGGGTTTAAGGGCCGTCTGCGGCAGGATGGGTATACTGTAAACTGGGGGGAGGGGTGTGTATGTTTTGGAGGGGTAACACAAAGGATCTGGGTTAGATGTGGGCACCCCCTGCTGCTCCAGCTGGACTGGGACTCACGCCACCGTCCTTCTATCCCGCAATGACATCATCACTGCATCCTGTGGTGGTACACAGGCATTCCCAGTATCCCCACTAGTCTCTCAGTTGGCACGATGTTAGGACTTCCCCTCAAGGGCAAATCAACCCAGAGATACAATATACAAGCCAGTCATTATTCTGGAGAGTGAAGCAACGAGGGGACGTCATTCCTTCTCTGCGATGAGTGATCTGAACGCCACATTGCAACACACACAAAGCCTGACACAATCGATGGCTATTGTTGTTTGTTAATGTCTATAAATGCAGCGTTATGTGAATGTTTGCACTCACCCAACCCCATCCCTTTTGTCTTTCATGTGCAGCTGAAAAGGTGTCATCACTGGGGAAGGACTGGCACAAGTTGTGTCTCAAGTGTGACCGCTGCAACAAGCTCCTGAACGCTGGAGGCCACGCTGAGGTCAGTGAGACACCAGCAGTGACAGTACTGTCTTTCACCGCTGAAAGTAAATGCAGCTGATACAAATCTGTCTTGTTTAGTGCTGCAACTAATAATGAAGGAAAGTAACTTTGTACGTCTACTCAAGTTTTGTTTTTAGGCACTTTACTTCAATTGTATGCCTCATTCACTTCTACTCCACTACTGTACATGTGTTTCAAAGCTTTAGTTACTTTTCAGATTAAGGCTTTACATGTATGATGACTTTGTTGAACAGGATTCATTTTTTTTTGTTATATCAAATTTCTACATTTTTAAACGTTTTCCCACACATTAATGCATCAGTAATACAATAATCTAAAAACATATATATTTATATATATATATGATGAATAAAACAATATGATCGGTTCCATTTTGCATATTTATAAGTACATTTTGCTGCTGATAGTGCAGTTTTCTTACCTGGTTAAAAAATCTCAATACTTCTTCCATCACATGCAACCAACAATTATTTTTATCAGCAATTTATTGTAATTATGTCTGTTATGCATATTATATCTGGACAACAGTTGAAAACACAGAGATTTGATTTAAATGGGCTAAACTTCTTGCTTGAAGTCACTTTAAGGCGGTTTAAACACAGTCTACCTATTGTCAGTGTAAATGCACGGTTACATTTTAAAGGGAAATCAGGAAGGGGGAGATATGGGTTTCAACTCTGTAACTGGGGCAATGATATGGACTCTTTGTAGCCTGTATAGTAGCTTTTATGCACGGAGCACGTCGCTCATTGCCTGAGGTGGGAGTTCACTCCCTGCTGAGGCCATTCATGCTCACATTATACACACTCAGTGATGCTGTGAAGCACTGTGGCTAAAAGTGTCAACCAAATGCATCTCTTGAATTGACTTTATGGGCTTTTCTCCGTTAATGCAAGCTCTATTTTAGGTAGTTATGTTGTTTTTTTTGTATAAAATAATTTCTCACAAGGTCAAAGGCCAACAAACTCAATGCCATAGTTTCTGTGCAGTTCAGCGACTGTATGATGTCAAACCTGAAAAGGGGAAGCCAGTACTGCCTGGTCATGTGCTGAATATTGAAAGATTGCCTCCACACTTGATGCTTAATTTAAAAAGCTAACTGTGTGGCATGTTTAATATTTTAGGAAACAATTTTACATTGGCTTGTTTCAGCATTTAAAACCATACAAAGTATAGTTCTTCAGGCGATAGTTTTTATTGAAAATACCTAATTTGCGCTAGTTTGGGAGATACTGTAGCTGCAGAGCTAACCGCTAACATGCTAGCCATCCGGGAAGATGATCAAAATAGCTTTTCCGAGATTCTTCCTATTTTATCTGTACCGTTTCGTTTACTCATCCATATTTGTTCTCAAGGTTGTGCATTACTTCATCCAGTAAAGGTTTTTTTTTTAGCTAACATGCTTGCTAGCCGTAAGTTAGCAAGGTCATTAGCTCACTCACTAATGGGACAACATGTTCCCACAGTTATTTCCAAATATGTTTTTGTACCATTGAATCGTGTCTCATAGCTGTCTGTAAAACATCCACTTTTTGTGGAACAGTTATTACTCCAACAGAGGCGGTTACATAAAGGTGAATGCTGCAGTTCAGCTAATAAGCAACAACTGGTTCAACGGTTGGATCTGTAGGATTCCTAGCTCTTCAAGCGCCCAAAAGTCAGCTGAGGAGGTCAACGGTGGAATTTAATGTGTCAAACGGCACCAAAGAACTTCACTTCTGCAGCGAATCCACTTTTAGCCATTTTAATAGCTGGTGTGACAAGATCTTTAGACCAGAAGTGAGTCCTCTCAAGTGTTTTTCATCGGGTAGATTTTTTACAGAACTTGTGCATTTTTGTACAGGAAATTGCTGAGTGCATGCTTCATCCTGCCTTGTTGTGTGTCTAGTTGCATCTGTCAATATGAGTCGTCCTTGTGGGAATTTTAACCCCCACAGCGTCACAGGATGATTTGCCTTTTTCCTTTCTGTTGCATTACCACACAACACTATCCCCTCTCAACATAAAGATTTTTTTGCCCCTCATGACCCGACCAACGATTCAAATTCTCACCCTCTTACTCCCTCTGTAAATGTCTCCCGCTCTTTTCTCAACACACAAAGAGGACGTGATCTCAGCGTCTCCGTACACAAAAGCAATTTCCCCACAGGCCCCAAAGGATGCTGCTCTGCTGTTTAATCTCTGCATGATTACAGTAATGTAGTCACACAATCTCTCTGAGGCCCAGCATCCTCTCCCCCTCCATCCTCTCTCTCTCTCTCTCTTTCTCTCCATGGACAGCATCCAAATCCCGCCCCGGGCTGCAGCGCCGTGCCACGAGCCTGACTTTAGTAGGCAAAAACTCAATACTCGATCATCGTCATGGAAACAGAGTGAGGCTGAGAGACGTTACATATTTTTAAAAAATGGAGGCATGTAGAGGGACTGTGGTTTTGCTGGGGAGGGTGTTTGATGTCATCTCAGGCCTGGAATGCAAAAGGTTAAGACCCTAAGAGAAAAATACTGACTGCTTCTTTAAAAGGAGTCGGGGGCAGGATGAGGTCCACTGCGGCCTGTCTGTCGTCTGTGGGCTGAATGAGGGCAGCGGCTTCCTGAGGCCGGTGGCAGAGAGCTTCAGTGTTGACCCTAAAGATCAGGATTGTATTAAATTGTCTGTCATTTTGATGGACAGGGGCATAAAAGTTCTGATAGTGATAAGACATATTTTACAGAAGTTGATTTTCACTAATTCATTTAATTATTTATAATAATTAATATACAAAACAAGCTTGTAGATTATGCATTTTTAAGGTCATGGAGAGAAAACCAACTGTATGGTTACTTTTCATGTCAACACCGCACGAAACAGATGATTTTCTTCCCCCGCAGTGACAGCCGAAGCCGCTAAAAGCCTATTATTGGGCTCCCTCCTCCTCAAATTTCTTTATAACATTTTTGCAGACAGGCAAAGAAACAGTTGCATACTGCTTCAGAGCGTCTCCTTTAAAGTGAAAAAGAAAAAGCCCCAACATGAATCCCACTATCCCTCCCAACAACCCATGTCACACGTAGTCGCAGTAAACAACTAATTATTGGGCTTTTAAACTTTGGACACTCAGCTGCCGTGATATCAACAGTATCTGTTGATCTCTCCAGCCGAGTTTCCACTGCTAAGCCGGCGCAGATGCGCTGCTTTCTGGTTGCGAGACAGCCGCCAGTGTTTAGAGTTTACAGATTGCGTCATTAACGTTATCAGCTTCCCTATTGGCATTGGGTTTAAAAAGAAAATACTGCCAAATAGATGCACTTGCGTTTCGCTTCAATACCAAATCCTCTGCCATCGTCTTGTCAGTTAACTGTCCTGACTCCTGCGACTCTGTTGCTGCTGTACGGAGCAGACACTTTCAGTTTAACTGGACGGGTTGTGAAATAAAGTTACGATTAATCTCCCTAAGTGTTCTTATCTATTAGTGTGACAGACAGCCTTCAGGTATCTGTCATTGTTTATAGAACCCCAAGGTGTCACACGACGAGTGTAACACTGTCGGACTCATGATCGACCGTTTTAAAGAAAAGGCTCAAAATTGATGCAGCAGAACCAGTGATATCATCTTTTTTTTTTTAATTCCTTTTGTCAAAACCTGGTGCCTACATTACCCACAATTCCAGTGGACCGTAGATTCGGGTGTGTTATATGTATCTGCTAATGTTGAGAAGCAGCTCGCCTTAAGCAGAAATGAGGA
Organism: Echiichthys vipera; assembly: GCF_963691815.1. Lineage (NCBI taxonomy): Eukaryota > Metazoa > Chordata > Actinopteri > Perciformes > Trachinidae > Echiichthys > Echiichthys vipera. Next base: position 6,632,496 of record NC_139837.1, on the reverse strand, counting down.
GCGGGCTGCTGAGATATGGAAAGCTCACGTCTTTCTATTACTTTACACAAATTGTGCGGTAGTACCCTAGGCTTGTATACCGACTTTTAATGTGTAAAATTGGTGGAGTTCCCCAAGGTTATTTTTTGTGAAATATACAGGATACTTTCACCTCTTAAGGCCTTTAAAAAAACCATCAAATGATACAATCCAAGAAGGAAAAACCACTCTTTGGTTGAACTATCCAGCCTAATGCCATAACCTGATAGCATCTTTTCAAAGCCTGACCTTTTCTGAAAATATCTGCCTGCTAACACATGTAGTGACTTCGCCATAAGCCTGTATATAAAGGAAGTAAAAAAAAACAAAAAACAGAGCAAAAACAGCCAAGGGATCAATGTTAATCCCTGTACCGGCCTCTTGCACAGGGACTGAAGCCCGGAGAAGTAAAGGTTGAAGCAGTTGGGGCATGGATCTTCAGAAGAGGATGAGGTCAGGAAAGAAAATATGGAGAAAACAGATTTAAATGTCAGGATGTGGGAAGTGAACTGCTGGGAAGAGAGTGGGCCGTGCAGCGATGGATAATCCATTTTTAGGGTTCCTCTGCCTCACAGCCAGAGCCACAGCGATACCACACTGCAGACTGTTCACAACGTTCAGTTCACTTGACAATAAAGCCATGTGTGTGTCTTGTCCTGAGAAAGTCATCAGTGCTCAGTCACGGCAGCAGCGTCCAGACCTTCACGGATCTCATAAATGTCAAGTGTGAGGGGAGTGCGTGGCTGCTTTAACAGTAGCTGATCCTGTCACGGTTAATGCATTATTAAAGGTGAGAGAACAATCCTTTTTTTCCTGCCACACCGTCCTCTGAGGGAAAGGCGCTCATATGCTCAAAGCAAGAAGGTATTGTGGTTAGGATGTCCCTTTTTTATATAATGCCAGTTTTCCCCTCACCACCCAAGGCCTGGCCTCTTGCCCGTGGCATTCGCTTGGATCTTCTCATCTTTGGGCATTGGGCTCCGGACCAGTAGCCACGCTGGCCCTCAGCCCTGATCCCCTACCCATGCTGATCACACGCTCCTGCAATCACCGCCACATTCCCAGCATGCATCAGCAACAAGCCATCTTTGTCTTAGACCAGGGTAGGGCAATTCTGGTCCTAGAGAGCCACTGTCCTGCATGTTTTAGGTTTCTCTCTGATCCAACACACCTGATTCTAATGATGTGCACGTTATCAAGCAGCTGATGCTCGTCACAGTTTGATTATTGTTAGACTCAGGTGTGTTAGGGTAGGGAGAAACCTAAAACATGCAGGACAGTGGCTCTCCAGGACCAGAATTGCCCACCCCTGTCTTAGACCGACCAATCAAGTGACGTAGGTTGCACTAAAGTGTGGCGCTGGATTCATCAACAGTCCCGTTTCTTGGATACAGTGCGTGTCATCATCATGTGTTGAGATGCGGAAAAAATGAGTCTTGTTTCCGCTTTTGGACACAACCTCTTCATCTCTACAAAACCAAAATATATGATGTCAGAAAAAGAGTGAACAGTGTGACTTCTCATACATGTAACAAGTTTCTTTTTAAATGCTTTGCATCAACACTGAGTCAATTTATCCTCTGTATGTAACAGTGTGTTTCTGTCTCCACAGCACGATGGACGGCCCTACTGCCACAAACCGTGCTATGCCGCCCTCTTTGGGCCAAAAGGTAAACTGCATGTATTCAGCATGAATTACTTCTCATTCACCTGTTTATGCATCGTAAATTAAACTTTATCTACACTCTTTTTGCATCTTAACTGGATTATTTTAACACTCTTTAGTAGTTTGTGACAGTTGTCGTAGTCTGTTATGCTATTTGTAATAATTGTTGTAAGTATTGTCTCTTGTGAAAAATAGATTTTAATCTCATTGAGACTTTGTTAAATAAAGTTTAGTGTAGAGGCCTAAGAATGACTAATTTATCAATGAATAGGTACGTAAATACATTAACAAAATGCTGAAACGAATACATAGATTGATCAATATTTTAAATAATAAATGAAAGAATAATCAAATCAATAAATAATACATAATTAAATAAATGTCCATAATGGCTTTTTTCACATTTTTACTAAACTACATTTATTTCTGTATTCATGTGTCTTTATTAATTTACTGGTATACCTGGTACTGATGTTACCTCGCTGCAATATATTTATTTTGCAATTAATTACCAATATTTTTGAATTAATTTAATTATATGCTTGATAATATATTTACATTTTTATTTCTGTATTAAAGTAATGTTTTTCATTATTTATTTATTTTATTAAAATGTGCATTTGCAAAGTATTTATCTATTTATTCACTGAATTTTAGTCCTCTGTAAAGTTGTAGAGTCAATTTTAATATTTTAGTGCAGATCTCAAGGCCACGTGTTGCATTAACTTAATATTCATTAATTCATTCATCTTCAACTGCTAGTCCCTGTCGGGGTCGCGGGGGGAGGGGGGGGGCTGGAGCCGACTTTTTTTTGCTGTCATTAATGTTTTTTTGGCTTCCTCTGCTTTTACTTTTTCAGGTGTGAACATCGGTGGAGCCGGCTCTTATGTGTACGACACTCCAGCCAACAACAACCCGTCTCCCACTAGTGTGGATTCAGCCCCCAAAACTGAGGAGAAGAGAGTGTTCTTCCCGAAAGCAGCGCCGAAAGGTAAATGAGAAGTGTGAATTCATACATACTGTAAATCGTGGAACCATCAGCAAGTGTTGACTGGGGTAAAAACAGCCAGTGGATAGAGGCTTTTGTCCTTTTAAGATTGCGGCGTTTTAGGTCGGAAGGAAAGCTGTTGCTGACTCAATGATAAGAACACGATACACAAAGTCTCTTGGGACTCGAGGAGGATTTTCTCAGACGTGTTAAATCCAGCGTGTGTGTTCTGGGAAACCCCTGTCAGCAGGAAGAAAAATAGTTATATCTGGTGTTTTTGGTCAGTTTATCTCCGCTGTGCAGTTTTCAGTTAGTGGTTTCTACTCAAGTGGTTGTGTAAGCCAGAAAACTTGTCACAGATTTAGGATTTTTTAACCTTTCCGGATCTAAACTTTCGTGTCGTCATGATTCGGGGAAGGTCAGAGCTACTATAGAAATAACTTATTTTACCTTTCAGTGTCATGCTTCAGTTTTCTGCACAACTCTTTGTTTGTTTTTATTGTTTCTTTTGAGTTACTGCTCAAAGAATTCAACTTTTACGTAGGATTTAATCCGTGGGCTTTTATTTGTCTGTTTTTGGTGGAAGATTGTGTCAATGTAAAAGTGATTATATTATAATTAGAATAAAACCAAACCTGTCTCTTTGCCGTTTGGCCCCACCTGCAGTCCCCAGAGCAACACTACATGTTTGCGTAACATCCATCGACACCCGTGATTGGCTGTCGTAAGAGGGAGTGAATGAAGTGTTTTAACTTGGAAACCTGAATATATTAAATTGGCAAAATTAGCTTCTTTACTCAATAACTTCTTTACAGGAACATATAAAAGCTGTTTATTATTGGCTCAGTTTTAATTGTTCTACCTCTACATCATTAGTACACTGGATTTCACGACTAACTGGAAAGATCAGCAGCAGCAAGGTCATTTATTGAATAGATTCCTGTACCTTTCCAGTATTGTAATGCGTCTGTGATATGTCAGCAGCCGGCAGCATCACCACCTTTTCCGGAGAGGCCAACCTGTGTCCCCGGTGCCAGAAAAAGGTGTATTTTGGTGAGTATTTCCACACTTTGAGGTGAAGGAAAAATGTTGCAGGGAAAGGTGTGAACCTGCAAAGTGATTGCCATGGTGTCTTACGTGTGTGTGTGTGTGTGTGTGTGTGTGTGTGTGTGTGTGTGTGTGTGTGTGTGTCACAATAGCTGAGAAGGTGACATCACTGGGTAAAGACTGGCATCGACCCTGCCTGCGCTGTGAGAGGTGCAGCAAGACTCTGGCTCCTGGCAGCCACGCAGAGGTGAGACAAAAGAAGTTGGAAAAATACAGAAAGAACAGTATAAAGAAAATAGAAAGACATAATACTTAAGTCTATTTTTACAGTGTTACATTGAGGTCATAGTGATGGTGTTGTGCTGGACTGTATATTCAAAGGTGTTTCTAAAATCCTGCAGGACAAAAAATAAGAAACACCTCAATAAAACACCTTAAACAATGACGGCTATAATTATATTTACACATTTACGACTATATCCCTAAAAACTAAACATGAGCTGAGTAAACGAAGCCCTAGATGTTGTTTTGAACTGCATGATATATCTAATAAAGTGGCGAATCATGTAACTGATGATCAGACTTGTTGGTCTGTTTTGAGGCGCTGTGAGAATCCCCAACAACATGGTGCGTCTATCACTGAGCAAGAAAGTTTTAAGAAACGATGAGGGTAAAAAAACAAAACACCAGGACTTAACTGCAACAAGCTCCAACACTAAGCTCAGTCCCCTCGTCTCTTTTCTCTCTCTTTCTCCGTTAAATGAAGCTGCCTTTAACTAAGAGCGGAAATGTCGAAATTATAACAAAGATCTGACTAAAAAAAAATTATAATTGTGACATGCAAATCTACTTTTGCTACATTGGGGAGTTTAAGAACACGGCAGGTGTCACACAAACAGATGCTCAAGTGATACGAGTCACAAACAGATATGTGAACATTTCCACAGGCACATCTGGCTCCCTCATTACAGGAAATCCAAACTCAACTAATAAACGAAAAGAAAACATGTATTTGAGTAAAAGAAGGCGTCATGATGTGTTGGGTGCTCTTGATAATAAGGAAAAATAGGATAAAGAGAAATACAGTTGTCAAAACATGTTGGCTTTTTATATGTAAGCTTTAACATTGCCTTCCTGTTTATTCTGCATACAAGTACTTTATCTTGAAATTAAATACAGTACATCGCCAATACCAATACATGAACCCGCTCCCAAAAAAAGAGAAAGGAAAGGGAACACAAAGTAAAAAAACACACACACACACACACACACGCACGGAAAAGACCAAAAAGGAAGAGGTAAACAAAGGGACAACAGAAGAAAACTGTGAAATCAACACCTAACTAATGTCATGAAAAAGGTCAAAAAATAAACGACCAACATTAATGGAGCCTTTTCATCTTTTGTATCTCGACAAAGCAGCGTGCCTCGACTTTTTCTGGGACAGAAAAATAACCTTTTTTTGGTGTTAATGTTTGTATTTCTTTATATTCCAGCATGACGGCCAGCCCTACTGCCACAAACCATGCTATGCTGTTCTCTTCGGGCCCAAAGGTAACCGCTAGGGGGTGCTGTCAACCCACCAGTTATCAGTTACAGTTGAAACACAATGTCAATATGTCTGAGCACTTGATCCGCGCTGCCGCACACATCGCACGCGATAAGTTGTTACTCAAGAGTCATTTCATCATAGCCTTGTCGACGACACAGCAGCTTCTCGAGGAAATGTTTTGCAACTTCTCCTGCTCATGTTACACCTTCTCTCACCCGTCCTGTGAACCCCCCTGACACCCACTTGCTTCTCCCTGTGGTTTTTCCAGGCGTGAACACCGGTGGTGTTGGCAGCTACATCTATGAGAAGGAGCCCAGTGCAGTGCCCCAGCCTTGAACCTTTTGTCCCCTCAGCTTCATCCCTCTTCTCTGCACAACACTGACCATCAACCACAGTATTATTCGTAGCCTTTTTCTCTTCCTCCCTCCTTTTTACATTCATACCTGAGACAGCCAGCCTTCTGATCCTTTTCTCCTTCGATCTGACCCGCTCCCGGCTGATTTAGCACCACGAGGAATGATTTCAAAATTGCCCAGACGTGTGTTTATAAATGTATTTGCTCCGGGAGAGCCACTTCCAGCATTCCCACAGGTTATCACAAATAATTCCAACCATGTTTACACATTTATAAATGTATGTGAACACATTAAATGTCGCCGCGGTAAAAAACGAAGGTCTTATATTTCAATTTTGTACCCTGAGAACAGTGTGATTGACAATGTCTTTTTTTGAGATGACTTATGTTTAGCAAAAATGTGATGGAGAGTGATTCTCAGGTGCGGAAAAGTGCATTGTGGGTCGAGGCGCGGAGCATTGACAGCCATTGGAATTTCACCTCGTAGGCGGCTGCACGCACAGGTGGTGCTCCGGGGCACGTTGCCAATAGATTTGTAGAATACAAATGCCATATTTACATTTTGGCTGCCTGACAACATTCCTTATGTAAAAAACATATTGTAAAAAGGTGGGAAACTGGTTCTCTCAGGCGACTGTTACATGCTTTTCAACACATCCACTATGCTGTTTTGAGTCAACCTGAATTTATTTGACCTTTGAGCATAAGTTGATAAACGTTTTAATGTCAAAATCTGGATCATGTGCTAACAAATAACAAACGTCTATTTTTAAAATCACGCAGAGTGTGGGTCAAGTTTTGCAAAGGTAGAGCTGTGGTTTACCAGAAAGTAAAAATGTATTTATTGCTTCAATCAAGTCCTTTAAATCTAATTCGCCATTGTACTACTACCCTTTACGGGACTGATTATGAAGGAGGTCAATGTAAGCTGTATAAATCTCTACGATGATGATTTTTAATGAATGATAAATAACCCTGCTGTTCTTTTTCCAAGCGATGACGCGCTATATGAAGTATTTTTTTTGCCAGAAACGGTAGCTTAGTGTGTAGAAACACTGCAGACAAGTCATTCTGTAAGAATGTGCATCTTGGTATTATTGTACGACTGTTACTGTGTTTGTTTCTTGTACATCGTAGGGCTTCATAGACACTGCAGGGCTCACTGTTTGTAGAACTGAAACGCTGCACTTCAGCCCTGCTGCGTTCGTCTTTTTAATCCCTCCAATAAATATTTCAGAAACTCTTCATCTGTGTCGTCACGATTATTAGCTGACAGATATTTTGAGCTCCCTGTTCATGAATTGCAATAAACAAACACTACATGTTGTGTGGATTTGTGGATTTCTTGTCAAATTATCACTTATTCGACTGGATGGGAAGTGAAAAATGCTTCAGAGGCACTAAAGGGCTAGGTCAGATTTTTAGGTATGAGGTAGTCATCCACAGTCAGTGGATGCTGCCAGTTTAGAGAAGCCGACAGCACTCCCAACATGTAAGCAATGTCCGTCATGTGATGCCATAGGGCCAGAAAACACCTCATTGACTTACATGACCTCTAATTAAGTGGATAATTGGTTTTGAGTGTCACACCCCCTGTGAAATTACTGGAAGAGCCACGATGAATAATTGACTCCCCATTCTGGAAGTAGCTGTCCCTGCTTTTTTGGCTTCATGCATCACTGAGTAGCTTTCATATTAGTTAACGGGCCCCGCCTTGAACACTGTCTCCAGTTCTCGTTATACGTTATTTTGGTGTTTTCAAGGGTTGGAAACAAACAAGCTAACCGATCGAGGTGGCGGTAGACCAGCAACTGTGGTGGTTTGTGAGGTAAAACAACTTTTTTTGTCAAAGGAGTCTGGTGGCTGTGAAGAGAGTGATATAGCAGCTTCAGTTCCCCATTATAAAGGGCTGTCTGATGAAAAGGTCAATCTGTGAAGCTTTTGGTAAAAAATAGTTTACACTTAAACAGCATCCACAGCAGTACATGCTTAGCTTCTGTGTCAGGACTCCTGTCTGCTTCTCCAAACTGAGGGCGTACTGACCCCCATCTACAGTACTGTAGGTGAGACCATGGATATTTATACAACCCCACTTGAAAAAAAATCTGAATGATCCCTTTAACATGTACTTGTACTGTATTCACCCCCAGTCTAACCTAAGAATTACAAAATATTTAAGATTACAGTCTTGTTATTCATTAAATCATTACACTGGCTTCCTGTACGTCAGAGAATTGATTTCAAAATCCTCCTGCTCACATATAAATCACTTCATGGTCTAGGGCCGAGGTATATCACTGATATGCTCCCACTACATAAGCCTTCTAGATCACTAAGATCCTCCGAGGCCAATCTGTTAGTGGTTCGCAGAGTAAACTCAAATCAAGGGAAAGCGTCTTTCAGTCATTATGCAACAAACAGCTGGAATAAACTTCCTGAAGATGTAAGACTTTCACCCACTCTGACCACTTTTAAAACTAGACTGAACACTTTTATGTTCACCTCAGCTTTCTGCTAAACCTTTGCACTTCTTCTGTAATGCATTTTAATTCATGACATGTTGTGCTGTGAAGCACTTTGAGTCTGCCTTGTGTATGAAAAGTGCTATACAAATAAAGTTGCCTTGCCTTGCCTTGCCTTGTTGAGAGCAGAGGGAACTAATGTGTCAATCCCCCCCCCCCCCGCAAACAAAAGAAAATTCTCCCTAGCAAGCGTTCCCTGAATGAATCCCTTTGCTCATTCATCTCAGCTCGGTGTTGACTGTCATAACTGTAATGCAGCAAGTTTTATGAGGCAGAAAACAAAGCACTGTGATACGATCTGCGCTGCACATGGGAAAGCTTTAAAGTTATATGAGCTGTGTCTTCATGTTTTAGTCTTTTTAGTTCAGGTGTAAACTACACACTAGCTGATGCATGTCTCGCTCACGCTTTATTTTATGGGACCCATGATTTCTGGATAACTTCCTCTGACATTTTGATGAAATAACTATTTTCTTTTTGTGTGAATGATAGTTAAATGATAGTTAATGCCCTCATTTGTTTTAGACTTTAGATTTGTATTGAGTGTAACACTTCATATGCATTATGAACTTTTAACTTTGAATTCACTGTTTCTATTTTCCCTTTAGCACACAACATAGCTAATGCATATAATTTAAATTCATATATCACACTAGCTGTGTTTTGGTGCTGCAGTATTATTATTTTTATTTTGTCTGCCTCATGCAGTGCAGAGGGGGTTAAACTAGTAGCATACAACAGTATCAGGTCTTTAAAATGGGATTAGCTTGCTTTGTTTGAGTGATTCTCTGACGCACAGCATTCAGACACCTAAAGGATGAATAACTGTGTTTGAAATACACTGAAGGGTGTTTAGTACAGGCAACACAGAATGACTGACAGCAGGAAGAACAGCTGCACAGTGTCAGTCTAACGTCACTATAAAGAAATGTGACTGTAATGCAGGTGCGGGCTAGCTTTTAGCTCCTGCACACGCAGCCTACAGTTGCTCGCTATGTCATCATTTTAGTCATGATTATCTAAATATGAACGACCATCGTTCCCACATTTGGTCACTTTTAATTTCACTGCGGAAACATTGCCGCGCCCAAGGAAACAGTTGCCTGGATACCAAACAGATGTCAGTATATATGGCGTCACAGAGACGCCTACATGTGAACTCTTTATTGTTTTCAAATCAGTCACACACACACACTCACACGCACGCACGCAGGCACACACACACACACACACACACACACACACACACACACACACACACACACACACACACACACACACACACACACACACACACACACACACACACACACACACACACACACACACACACACACACACACACACACACACACACACACCTTGGACTGACTGTGGTCCAGGGATGGAGACTGCCAAATGAAACCATCTGTTGCAGGCAAAATTAGACACACAGGACTTCCAGAGAATGCAGTTGTCACCACCTGTAGGAAGTGTGAGCCTCGGGAATGAACAGCTTCAGTCCAGTCTACTTAGTTACTGAGTCCCACTCCTTCTCCTAGCTAGCCTTTAGCTTCTGTAGCTCTTTTCTTCTGTTATGAAAACATGGAAAACATTTCTTAAATGTTCTGTCCATTGTTGATGCTTGCTAAACTGGCAAACTGTCTGGAAAGTTAAAGCCCCTCATCATTTAACATACCGTATATAACACGTGTTTGTATTACTGTGCTGAGATTGGCGTTTGCGATACTTCAGGTGGGGAGCGTACCTATGTTTCCTGCTTTCTTTGTGACCAGGGAACAGGGATTCCCAGGCAAATAGGCCTATGTAGACCCTGACACTACCCCCTAACCCCCTAACCCCTGGCAAATAGGCCTATGTAGACCCTGACACTACCCCCTAACCCCCTAACCCCTGGCAAATAGGCCTATGTAGACCCTGACACTACCCCCTAACCCCCTAACCCCTAACTCTAACCGTAACCCTAACTCTAACCGTAAACTAACAAAATGCTAAATTAAATCAGCGACGGCAGAGGCTTATGTGGTCGGGGAACATAGGGATGAGCCCTTCAGGTGTTACTTGGTATGGAGAGATGTGAAAGCCGGTGTATTCAGTGCTCAAACCCCCCACGCTGTTATGGTCGAGGCATATGTAAACTTGTCACAGTAGGAGCAGTGAAAAAAGTCACTACACTACTGAGACTGACAGTGTTTTTGTTGATATGAAACTCCATAACAGACTTGAGACTTCACAAATGCTCCCAATAAATTCAAATATATATTCATGTTACATGTTTAGTCTTTTGTGACTGAGACGAGCGTCGTAGTCACAGAAATGGAGATCGGTTGATCGTCGGTTCACCACTTTGGTCCAAACTGAACAGAAATAGACTGCAGTGAAACGGTGGACGAATATGTCCTCATGTCCTCCACAGGATCAACTGTAACTAATGCTTTGTCTTTTTGTTTAGCGCCATGATCAGGTCTAAACCCCAGTGCTAAACTACGGTGTTCTGGAAAACATTTCCTGCCAAATATTAGTATATTAATATTGTCACAGTGAGCAGTTTGGTATGCTGCCTTAGAGAGCTGCTAGCATGGCTGTAGACTCTCAGTCTCCTCTTTTGTGGAACTGCTCCCAAATCATGTCCACATCAAGAGACATCACAAGGAGACATTCATTAGGGGTAAAGCTAAAAGAGAAACGCTGCATGTCCAAAAACAGGTTTTTGCTTCGCCTGAGGACCATTAAAAGAAACCTTCTCTAAGCTAAACTCAGCCAATCAAGTGATTCTGCATTGGACGTGTCAGATATGGAAACATCTACTCTCTTTATGTAATATCTTTCATAACTGCTTTTCCAATAAGAGGATGTCAAGTCCTCCCTGTGTCTTTCTTTTCCTTTGGACCGTTTCCTCTTCATTGAGGGGAGCGAGACTTTGTCTCACATCATAAAACAATATTTCCACCGTATACAGTTATTCCCTAAATAGAAACCTGCGTACTGGGGCTGTGAACGTTCCACAGACTCAACATATCTAACAGATGTCAGAAAGCCTCAGCGAAGTGACCAATGCAGTCGTATTGGAAGAGAGGAAGCGTAGAGGTCACTTTAATGGCACCAGGATGAGTCTCTCTGGGGATCCCTGTTATGTATTCCCTGTTAGGTTCGTCTCACAAACAGAAAGCAGCGGCTTCACATGTCCTAAAAGTGTCTGTGCGTGTGTTTATTTATTTAGAGTTATGCCGTGCTCACATCATATGGGCCGGGTGGTTTAAATGAGAAAGCGTCCCATGTTGAGGCTTAATCAAGACGGTTGTATGATTCCAGAGTTGGTCACGAGAGGATTGAAATACTGTGCATTCAAAAATGTATATTATATAATTTGGGTTTATTTAGATTGAACAACAATCTTTGGCTGATGTGAGGCATCCATAACACCTAGTCCTGGGTCTTCCCCGAGGCCTCCTCCCAGCTGGACAACACCTCCCTAGGGAGGTGCCTTTTAACGCAAAGGAGCAGCGGCTCTACTCCGAGTTCCTCACGGATGGCTGAACTTCTCACCCTCTCTCTAAGGGAGACTCCAGCCCCCCTCCTGAGAAAACCCATTTTGGCCACTTGTACCCACGACCTCGTTCTTTCAGTCATGACCCAGCTTTCATGACCATAGGTGAGGGTGGGAACGAAGTGTGAAGCCTGTTGAAGCCTGAAGAAAATGTTTTGAAAATGGTTATAGCCTATAATTTTATAGAGACAATGCAGACAGGACACCAGTCTATCGCAGGGCACATAGAGACAGACAGAGACAGACAACCATTCACACCTACGGGCAATTTAGAGTAATCAATTAACCTAACACATGAATGTCTTTAGACTGTGGGAGGAAGCCGGAGAACCCGGAGAGAATCCACGCATCCACAACATGCATTTGTTGTTGTGTTGCATTTTATCTGATGCAAAAAACAAACATGATATCGGCATTATATACCGTATATCGGCCTTTGAAAAACTCCTATCAGTCGAACACTATACACAATTCTTGCACGTCAGGTTTCAGTCTGACTGACGCTGTAAAGCAGCTGTACAGAGCTCTCTGGACTCTTACCCATGTTAGTTTAACTTCAGCCCCAGTCAGGTGGGTGTCAGACTGCCAGAGAATCACTGTTGTGTTTTCCATTCAGTTAACCGGGCTACATGAAGGCGCCTCTTGCTAATTAAATGTGATTATAGGGACTAAAAAATTGACACTGCTCTCATGATTATGATTTTTTTCCAATAGCCATTGCTCCAGTCTGATTCAGCAAACCATTTGATGGTAGGTACCCACTTAATAACACGAATCACACATGTGCCATCACACGCCTGCTTTTTTTGCTCAGTCTGGTTTAACAGTACAGTTACATCATATCCTGCGTATTAGTAAAAGGCGTCAGGGGCTTTATAAACATTGTCCTCATCACACTGAGGAACCCAGAGATACTGTCGCATCTCAAGAATCTCCTTTTTACATGTCTTATGCGTCAATTATCCGCATCTAGAGTCAGTAAGGAGCAGATGTGAGAGTTTAATCACACAGCAGCCCCTCTCTCCTTCTGCTCATAGCATCCTCCCCGTGGCCGTGACAGCTTGGGCCCGCCTGAACACAGCCAGATGGACCTGCATTTTTTGAAATTTCAAATGTGAGTAGGATAATGTTGCGAAAAGCTGAACCCCAGAACCTCCTTGCTACCCCGACGGCCCAAACTAAAATCTACCACACAAGAACGATCGCTCAGCACAGGTGGGCCGTCTGCTGTTTCACATTGACATGAGACACGAAACCGTGGCAAGCTGCCACTGTCCGGGCCTGAAGCCAAGACCTTCCCTCTCTGTTGTCTCCTACGCACTGAATCCTCTGTATCCCTCTCTCCCACTGGTCCCTCAGGGCCTGCCAAGCCCACGATGAAGGGATTTTTTATCATGCTTTTGGAAGAGCAAGCTCTTTTTTTTCTCTTGGCGATATCAGTAACTCAAAGAAACCAGAAGCCTTTACATGTAATCTGGACACTTACAGTATCTGTGTCTGAGCTGTGATGCTACATGGCGAGGGTAACCGGAGGTCAGCGACAGCGGGGATAAGCTTTGTTTTGTCTCACCTCTGGTTGAGGCAGCCAAAACATATCATGGATGAGCTAACAAGGTATACAAAGACAAGCTTCTGATGGTTAATCCAAGAGCAACAACAGGGCTATCTGCTGTCATTCATCTGGTCTGTTGAAGTGGACCGGGTACAGGAAAAAGGGAACAGATAAAACTGAGAGTGAGATTAGAAAAACACAACATTTAATTACTTCTGATAGTCCGAGGATGCTTTTGAAGCTAAACTTATGTTTGCCTGAAACATCTTGATTGAAATAATGTTATATGATGTATTTCCTGCAGTATCTCAGGTATCTAAAATCAGACACGCTCAACTAAAGAAGTGAACTGATGTCTAATCAGTTACATAATGTACAGCCGCACCCTTCAGACGGGCAGGATGCAGCTGTTGAAGCGATCACATTGAACGGCGGGCGGGTTCCTGATCATCACGTCTGTCCTAACTCTTTTCCCTCTTTTGTCACCTTTTCCTGTTTTGCTGCTCTTTACTGCAGGTTTCCACTGTGCATATTTAATTCAGTATGTACACCTAAAGGATGTACAGGAGGGTCACTGTCAGAGGTGTATGATGGAAAGAATAAAAGATTCATTTGGAAAAATACAGTTGCCTCGGTTGCCATGCTTTTAATAAAAGGAAAGTTGGCAGTCCATTCGCCTTTTAGCATTTTGTGTAATTCTGTGAAGCCAGTTGGAAAGCTGAGAGGGTGCTAGAGCAGCAGAGAGACAGCACAGAACGTTCTGGTAGGACTTAATCCCAGGGTTGTAGGTGGGCTGCTGCACATTCGACATTCCTACATGAAATGTTCATTGAAAAAAAAAAAGGGTTGAGCAACAGGGAAGAAATACATCTTAGACAAGTGAAATCATTCGACACTTTTGGCTCTCATCGTTGTCTTTAAGGTCAAAAGTCCATTTGCATCTTAGTAGATCATTTTTCAGAATCACAGTCCCAAATCAGGGCCTGTAATCACATAACATTTTATTTTACCACTATGAGGACTCCTAAACAGCACTAAAACTTCCTAATTACCAATGGCCTCTTAAAATCCATCCATAAAGCTGCTGACACCAGCTTTTACTAAGGAACTGGGAGAAGTCTGAGGCTACGGGAAAGGGCCCTGGACCCTGTTTATATGGACGATGTCATGTTTCATGAAACTGTGATTGGCGGTCTTGGACGCGTTTGGGTTTGTCTCAATGAATTTGTTATAGAAATGCTGGGATGTTGTCATATCCAAATAAATATTTTCAAATAAAATGTAGGCTAAGTGTCACTGATTTAACATGAAACATAGGCTACTGACTAGTTAAGTATATGTGCAGCTAAATGTCAGCCCCATGCATGTCATCCTGGCAACTCACAATTCGTTAACTCACAATTTAACATTATCCACGTAAGAAGCCTCGTCATAATTGGACGACAATAACCATGGCTGATAAGGACAATGAGGTGCAAACAAAAACAACACTGGGCGCAAGAACAAGCTTTTACTTGTTGCCCAAAATGTGCATGAAATAAATAAAATTCAGTGTTCAGTGTCGGAAGCCAGAAGAGAAGCGTGGGAAAATGCATGCCTGTAAAAAAAAAGTGTCTCTATCGTTAAAAATGTCTAAAATGTTGACGCTACTATGAGAAGGACTGGAGGCAGAAGCTTTTTTAGGATTGCTTGGTATTTGCTCTAAGTGACTTCCTCTTGACTACTTTAGGAGCTGCTTTTAGCACTAAAATGTTTTTTGAAATACTCTTAGACCAAGAGTTTAGGAATCTTGAGGAGTGACACGGCCATTTACTCAAAATCAGCAAGTTAGGAGCTACTTTTAGCCTTAAGATGTTTTATGAAAATTGGCTCAGATTCTCATCAAGTGTCCTTTTAATGGACAACAAAGATAAATAGGACGTAAAAAAATGGGTGCTTAATAATCATACAATTGAAAAAAACTAAAATACAGTCCATTGTGATGCTTCTCGTCTGGAGATAACATTTAAAGCATCCTGCAGCAGACAGAAAGAGCTAGCGAGGTAGCTAGCTGGTAAACGTAGTGGACCATTTAGCAGCCAAAGAGACAGATGTGTCCCTCTGGAGTTGGCGGAGACCAAAACGGAGCTAAAAGGAAAATGGATATTGGACCGATACTTCATTTCAATTTAATTCAATATTATTTATAGTGCCAAATCATAACAAAAGTTATCTCAGGACACTTTACAGAGTGGGTAAAGTACATTGACTTAATTAATTTAAAATAAATAAAAAGCAGATTTAGTACATTGACTAAATTAATTTAAAATAAAAAGCCGATTTAGTACATTGACTAAATTGATTTAAAATAAATAAAAAGCAGATTTAGTACATTTAATAAATTCCTTTTAAAATAAATAAAAAGCAGATTTAGTACATTGACTAAATTGATTTAAAATAAATAAAAAGCAGATTTAGTACATTGACTTAATTAATTTAAAATAAATAAAAAGCAGATTTAGTACATTGACTAAATTAATTTAAAATAAAAAGCCGATTTAGTACATTGACTAAATTGATTTAAAATAAATAAAAAGCAGATTTAGTACATTTAATAAATTCCTTTTAAAATAAATAAAAAGCAGATTTAGTACATTGACTAAATTGATTTAAAATAAATAAAAAGCAGATTTAGTACATTGACTTAATTATTTTAAAAATAAATAACAAGCAGATATCGTACATTGACTAAATTAATTTTAAAATAAATAAAAAGTAGATTTCGTACATCGAATAAATTAATTTAGAAATATATAAATAAAAAGTAGATTTAGTACATTGACTAAATTAATTTCAAAATAAATAAAAAGCAGATTTAGTACATTGACTTAATTAATTTAAAATAAATAAAAAGCAGATTTAGTACATTGACTAAATTAATTTAAAATAAAAAGCCGATTTAGTACATTGACTAAATTGATTTAAAATAAATAAAAAGCAGATTTAGTACATTTAATAAATTCCTTTTAAAATAAATAAAAAGCAGATTTAGTACATTGACTAAATTGATTTAAAATAAATAAAAAGCAGATTTAGTACATTGACTTAATTATTTTAAAAATAAATAACAAGCAGATATCGTACATTGACTAAATTAATTGTAAAATAAATAAAAAGTAGATTTCGTACATCGAATAAATTAATTTAGAAATATATAAATAAAAAGTAGATTTAGTACATTGACTAAATTAATTTCAAAATAAATAAAAAGCAGATTTCGTACATTGAATAAATTAATTTAGAAATATATAAATAAAAAGTAGATTTAGTACATTGACTAAATTAATTTCAAAATAAATAAAAAGCAGATTTCGTACATTGAATAAATTAATTTAGAAATAAATAAATAAAAAGCAGATTTAGTACATTGACTAAATTAATTTAGAAATATATAAATAAATACTTGCCAATATTACATATACACCCTGGACCAAGGACTAAGCAGGACGAATCAAGTAGCCTACATATGAATCTGTGGACCAACTTGATAAGAATATGATGTAATTGCAATAAACGGTTTGACCCTTAATCCACAAAACACTATTGAGTGAGAAAGTAGTCCACTGAGTAATGCTGAAGTTTGCATGATTGAACGTCTGTGAACGCAACATCTGTCATGAGTAACTCCGCCTAATTCTTATCTTTAATTGACCTCAGACACAAAACAATGACCTAATCCCTGGGCCTGAAGCCACTGTGCGCACAGACATGCTTAGAAAACGGTTGCACAAGAGGGTTAAGAAGGCAAACACTTAGCTGCCGAATGCTGAATTTCCTTCGGGTTGAAACAAACGGTACATTTTGATATTTTCAGCTCATGTCTTATATAAGTACAGTCTGCATCCAAGGCCACGCCCGCTGTCGTCACAGCAACTTCACTCATTGTCGCGTATCCGGTAAATGGGCAAAGCCTCTCGGTGTACAATGGACCCAGTGTGCAGGCTGCCAGACGGGGATGGAAAACAAGTGGGGAGGGGCGCTGAGCTAAAAGTGCTGCAAACAGTTTGTAGTGACCAGTGGAGGAGGATGAGAGATGACAGGAATGTCAATGAGAGGAGATGGTAGATAAGGAGACAACAATAATAGAGAGAGGACAAGGGTCGACTTCTACTCTCTTTTGACGCAGGACGATCTTAGGATGAACTTAAATGAGCATACATCATCTTCTTCGGCTTCTGAACGGAGGTTGACAGCGTGTCTCCCATCATTCAAATATATATTCATTCATTCATCTTCAACCGCTTATCCCTGTCAGGGTCGCGGGGGGGCTGGAGCCGATCCCAGCTGACATCGGGCGTGAGGCGGGGTCCACCCTGGACAGGACGCCAGTCTATCACAGGGCACATAGAGACAAACAGAGACAGACAACCATTCACACCTATGGGCAATTTAGAGTCATCAATTAACCGAACAAAAGCATATATTTTGGACCGTGAGAGGAAACCGGAGAACCCGGACAAAACCCACGCAGACACGGGGAGAACATGCAAACTCTACACAGAAGGGCCCCAGCCGGGATTCGAACCAGGAACCCTCACCCGCTGTGAGAAAAATAAAGACTGATCTGTTTTAGGCCATTCATTTTGGTGGTGCAATATTTGAATGAGGCAACAGTGCTAACCAAACCACCGTGTCGCCTCATTCAAATATTGCACCACCAAAATGAATGGCCTAAAACAGATCAGTCTTCATTTTTGCAACTTTTAATAACAAATCGATTTTATTTTTATGTGTACCCAAACTACGATCTTTTCCTGAACCTAAATAAGTAGTTTTTGCTACCTCGACAGGTTCTGCACTGCAGGAGCTTGCACAGGCGCACCAGTTACTCCTGTTAGTAGACATTTTGAGGATAATACATAAAAAAAGTCAATATTTTGCATAAGCTACCACGACGACGAAAACACGACATGTGAATTGCCCACCCAAGGCTTGAAGCTTCTGCTCTCCAGAGAATTTCAGTTGAGTTGCTGGTGTTTTGTTAGTATTTAAATTTAGTTTTATACTTGTGCTTTATGCCAGTCTCAGTATAAACACACAGGACACCAGATGGGTCATAAACCAGAGCAAATCTTAACAGGATCTTAATTCTTTACACTTCAGCCCGGAAAGGCCACAGCTGTGCTCTGATATTATTTCACAGACTTCTTCCGTGGTCACAGAGCGTTCCCACACAGTGAAAGCCCGACACGAGGACCCTCCAGAGCCTATCACTTGGGAAAACATTTTCTCTGTGATCGCCTTTTATTTGCCTGGCGAGGGAATCGAGATCTGTTTGTGTTATGGGAGAGGCGGTTGCCAAGGAGACCCGGGATTCTCAGACGAGCAGCATTCCAAGTTATTTCGAACATCTCTCACTTTTCGGAGAGCGCCTCTTTATTGTAAAAACATATCTTCAAGCATAAACTCCATCATACTCTCAGTGGTGGAGGAAATGCATCCCGGTCCAGATGCAAACACGTCTGAAGAAGTTATTATAGGTATAACATGTGATCAAGGCTTGATTATTCACTGGTCTGTGGTCGGACAGGTTTGGTGGCGTTGCCAAGAAATGTGGCTCAAAAATCCCCCCGCCACAAGAACCGTTATTTTATTTGGTCCAAGTAGAAGTTTATCAAGGAAAACCGCAAGACGTTTATGGTTCCCTCCGACAGGAAAGAAAGTGGTTTTCACCATAAAAAAATACACTCTGCAATGTTACAGGAAAATGTCTTTTAGAGGGTGTGTGATGAGCGCCGCTGATCAGTTGCCATCACTTTCATGTTATACATTTGCATGTTTTATGACGTTTTACTGTGTGTTATAGCAGGGAAGCATGGATTTCTTCCCATGCTGAAGCGTTTTGACCATGGTAACACAGTAAAATAAAAATATTAAGAGTTTAGAAGGGTGGTGTCTTTATTTTCAGCCTTTACCAAAACCGAAAATACAAGATGAAACACGTAAGGAATGGATTAAACACAGCTTTTTATCTCCATCGACACCCCAACAACATAACCTAAAATAGCATTAGAAAGTTGGCGACCACACGATTAGTCCTCATCTTAAAAGCCTTTTCTCTTAGGGAGCGTGTCCAATGTTTCCTAGCTCACTATCCTTCCTTCGGTCAAATGTTCAATATGTTTCCTTGGGTCAATATTCTGAAATCGCCTACAGCTTATAGATGTTAT
Organism: Echiichthys vipera; assembly: GCF_963691815.1. Taxonomy (NCBI): domain Eukaryota; kingdom Metazoa; phylum Chordata; class Actinopteri; order Perciformes; family Trachinidae; genus Echiichthys; species Echiichthys vipera. The sequence continues at coordinate 6,613,040 of NC_139837.1, read as the reverse complement.
AGATACGCCTCAATATGCCCTCAGCTTTGCTGGCAAGACCGTTTTCTTGACTTTTGACATCAGATTTGTACCATTCAAACTGCTTTTGAAACATCCATCTCCTTTTGTTCTTTGGCATTAGATGTTTCCTTATCATACTTCATGGTTAATACTTTTACAGGCGTCTTAATGTACAAAAAGTTAGCCGTAAATAATTCCACCAAAGACGTGTTTTTCCCAGACTGATGGAGCTAAGATTCGCTTTATTTGCCAATAAGCTGATCAAATTTACCAGCATCAGTTTTCTTTTCAGACAAATAATTGATCGCTGCCAGCTAGAAATGAGAAGCCTGTTTTTGTCCACCTCCATCTGAAATTAAAGACCCATTGTTTCAAAAATTACTGAGAATTTCAAGTGGAAAATCTGCCACCATTATCATTGTAAACTGCACTTTTTTTTTAAATAAACTTTTTTACTGTGTGTTGTAACTGGGACAAAACCTGACATTTACGAGGCTGACAATGGAAACCTTGGACTCCTTTTCCTCCAGTGTGGCAGCTCGAACTGAAAAAAAGTGGTTCAAAAAGATAAAGAGCTCCCAGATGTAAATGTGTACGATTACGTCAGTAATAAAAAACAGCACACATGTGGAGTCAAACTTTTTTTGGACAATTAAAGACCCGAAAAACACACCGCGGTGGATACAATTAGCATTTTGGGCTTTGTCAGTATCCATTTACATCTACTCCACTTCAAAACACATCTCGGTGTCTGGTGCTCTGTTTAATGCAACATGCAGATCCCTCGCTGAGATACAGCTCACACAGGGGCCCAGCTGCCAGAGGTGGGCCACCACTGCACACACGGCAATTACAAAATCTATAGCACCAATTCGAAAAGTGGGGCTATCTTCATCCAGATGTAGCTGGATGAAATAGAGTCAGAGAGGGGGAATGGTTTTTCTGGTGGTGAGCCTTACTGGTCTGTGTACTGTCAGGCCAGTGACTAGAAGCCTGAGCCTTGACGACAATGTAAACACACTGTGGGACTCACAGACGCTAGAATATTTAATGCAAAACGATGAACCTCGTGTGTGTTCCAAAATACTACAATAAATCACACACGGTTCGAACCTTCCCTCCGCTTGATTTACTGGTCATTGGATTTTGGATTATTACAGAAAAAAAAAAAATTCAGCAAGATGATCTCCACTTTTATTATCTTTGAAGCGTTAATGCACACGGTGGTGTGGTGGTTAGCACTGTCACCTCATAGCGAGAAGGTTCCTGGTTCAAAATCCCAGCTGGGACCCTTCAGTTTGCATGTTCTCCCCGTGTCTGCGTGGGGGTTCTCCGGTTTCTTCCCACAGTCCAAAGACATGCTCGTGTTAGGTAAAGTGATGACTCTTAATTGCCCGTAGGTGTGAATGGTTGTCTGTCTCTGTTTGTCTCTATGTGCCCTGTGATAGACTGGCGTCCTGTCCAGGGTGGACCCCGCCTCATGCCAGATGTCAGCTGGGATCGGCTCCAGCCCCCCCGTGACCCCAACAGGGACAAGCGGTTGAAGATGAATGAATGATAATGCAATCACCAGAAGTAAAACGCTTACGTTAGGCTATAAACAAACTACACTCCCCACTAGCTTCTAACTAATTTCTCTTGTACAGGGTGATGATGTTTTCAGTCTTATTTTGCCACTTGTTAGCATCCTCACCAATTAGCATTTAGATTTGTATCATTAAAAACCCAGCCATATTTTTGAACAGTCGTGCATTATTCCCTCATTTTCCTTATTACACTTCCTGCTTTAAATGCTGTCAAAATCGTAATTTTCCTTCATTTAAAGTGGAAAGTGTTAGAGAGACGGGCTCTGGTGAGACTACAAACACGAGTTCATCATTTTTCAAACCGGCCTATAGGGGGTGAGACCCACTGACGCTACAGACCTTGGAAGCTAAGCTAAGATAACAGGTGCTGTGGAGAAAGCTGGTGAAGTAACGCAACAAAAGACCTGCCTGTCGCTGACGAGGGCGAAGTGCATTATGGGAGTTGTTGTCTTCAACCCACAAGCGCCATAAAGTCACTGTCTGCCTTTTCTCAGTGAAGAAGGCACCAAATTAGAAACTTATGTTACATTTAGCCTACACATATGACCCACTTTCAATACAGATTAATGTTTCCACCGGTGAAGTGTTCCTTTAAAGACACGTACAAGCTACAAAACATATATAACATGACATGTTGACTGATGTAAATTGACCAAAATCCCATTGACTGTGAGAGGAGGAAAGTGCTTCTGCAGAAATGTTAACTCATTTCCAGGTTTTAAGACTTACTCCTGCAGCACTCTATGGGCTGACAAGAACAACATCTTAAACAGAAGGCCACAAACGGTGGCCACCTTCCCTACTTGTGGAAATAAATCTGGAAGCAGAAACGGGGAAAAAAAACATTCTTGTGACTGTGTTTTTCATTAGGTTTACAGTTACATAAAGGCTGTTAGTTGCTTATGTATTTGGTGCACAGCGGACAAAGAAACAAACTGTTTATGTAAAAATCCCAGTGGTTTTGGGCAGTTGCAAACCTCCAACTCTGTATTAACAGTATTTTATTTCTAAGTTGTTGAACTTATATGGAAATACAGACAAAACAGACGTACGATGATTAATGGCTCTCTGACTGCGATCTGACATTCATGGCATTTGCAGAGTCGGTCTGCAGGGAGGGCGTTTTGTCATAAATATCACAAGATCTATTTTTTCCCATTCACTCAATGCACTCTCCGGTTGCACAGATGATACTGTACAGCGGTTATTTTCCAAATACCAGCACTCAGTCGTTTCAGCCTGCTTTTTCACTAATATTTCAAATACGGTGTGAGCGAGTGGATAAAAAAGACCGTTACAGATCAAACGAGAGAATTTCTTGTGGATGTGTAAGCATTCTTTCTGGGTGAGATCTGATTGTTTTAACTACCATAATGGCTTTAATTATGGGTGTTACAGCGCACACACAGCTGGTTCATTAAGTTGTAAAAGCATTTGTACTGCTTTACTTTATCACTGATTATCAGTCAAAACAATCAATGATCTCATGAGCTTATAGTTATGAGGTTATAAATACATCTGTCCTCCTGACTATTTTCCAGTCTCTGTGATATAAAGTGTATTCCTACAACATTAGGAGCTTAATAAAGCATAATATTGTGGTTTTCTTTTAACTCATCCTAGTAAACCACGTCAGTTACTGAATGACCATGAGGTCAGCTTGAGTAAAGTTTATAGTCCGTCACTGGTCTCTGTTCCTGCTGAATGTCTTCAACGTGACTTACGAGGAGAAGCACAAGCATGTAATTTTGTGCACTATGTGAATCATTATTATGGTAATTAATCTGAAGTGGGATTTATGTGGCGTTTACGGGATAAAAATGTAACCATCCGAAGCTTTTTCGGTCGATGATCGCTCACAGTGTTGGATATTTAAGTGCAGTTTCGGCTGAGATGGAAACTAACCATGAAGCTTTTAAAAGAATCAAAAGAAAGCCGCAGCGTGAGGAAAATTGCCCCTTAAGAGGATGAGGCGAGCTGCTGGGATTGGTGAGTTTTTGCATTTCCAGACCAGCTAACCTTGTAAGAGTGTGGTTACCCCTCCTTAAAGTAGAGTAAACCATTGATGAGGCAACTTTGAGTCTAACTTGTTTTCCTTAGTAACCACCTGCCTTTGAAGACTTAACTACTTCTCAAACAGGTTTATTCACTCTCCTGCCAAAAGTAAAATGAGAAGATTGATACTAAGGGTGAAACGACACATTGATCCGGATCAATATATAGCAATAATGATCCACGATCCAGTATCATCGATGCAAAGTGAAAACATCGATACATATCGTCATCAAGATGCACCTTTATTTTGGAAGTCCCACTTTGAATTTTTTTCTTTTCATTTAAAATAATAGTATCGTGGCAGACTTTATAATATCAGAAAATATTGGATTATTGTCCAAAGAATGAATATAAAATCGTTATATGATAAAACTTGACTTACACCCTTAATCAATACCACGTTACTGTAAATATTGAATATGGAAACTAAGCCAAATGGTAAAGCTTAGCTTATAGCATAAAGACGGGAAGCAGTGCATTCTCATAAAGCCACATCTTGTTTTATTGTGTACAGAACATTAAAGACATTAAAGACATACAATATTTAATTGAATTAATGAGCTTTAGATAGAGCCAGGCTAGCTGTTTCCCCATGCTCTCAGTCTTTATGCTAAGCTAAGCTAATTACTTTGTGGCTCCAGCTCCATAGTTAATTCACAAACATGAGTGTGGTATCAATCTTTTCATCTAATTCTCGACAATCACCTAAGAAAATAACTTACCAAAAATATAATCTTTTTCTCCCTTTAAAAGCAGAGATGCATTAAAACATAGATCTTCTACAGTTGGCAGAAGACAGCCTTTACCAACCCATCCTCATCCAAACTCGTCACATACTGTTTTGTCACGACCCTTTGGCGTCACTTGTCAATGCTCTGGGTAGCCGAGCGCATCAAACACATGGCGCTCCACTACGGTAACTGTTTGAAACACAAGGAAACTGTGGTTAATGTTGTGAGTCATAAAAAAGGTTAGGATAGGTTCAGGTAAGAAAACCACTTGGATAGGGTTAGGAAAAGATCGTATAGGTGAGGTTAAAACAAGGGTGTTTGTAATACAACTACACCAGACATGTACCGGACATGAACTGCATTCTCCTGGGTGAAAGGATGGGTTCACCGTTGAAAGCCTGGTGCGTTTGGCACAGAGGCACTCTTATGCGTTGGTGCCAAACGCAGAGGGCCGTGACAAAAAAGCAGTATTTAACACCCTGGGAAAAAGAAAGATACCAGAAAAGTAACAGCCATTCAAACAGAAGGCGGATGTCCAATGTCTTGTCCTCATGGCAGAAGCATGAGTCCGACTTGGCACAGTAACAGATCTTGGACATAGACGTTGTTGCCAAGTGTTGCACAACACGGATTTATGAGCCATCTTTTGTCCATGTCAAAGCCTGGTTAAGCAGTCCAGCATGCGTCCACCTACTGTAAACTTTAAAAAGGTCGGGAAATAGAAAAGAAAGCAAGCTTGGAGCTGCTCAGTGGGAAATGCTTTTAGACTTGTTCTGACTGTGCCAAGTCTACAATGAGGTGACACGAGACCCACAGAGTTCCTAAAAACTGACAAACGAGTCTTGATGTAGCAACTGCAAATCCCATGTTTGCATTAACGTGTCGTCATTTATGTTCCAAAAAATATTAAAATGCTCTACGCAAACATTTCTCTTTCTTTAATAGGCCCGATGGTGCTGAAATAAGGCAGCCTGAGTTGATATCACGGCCAAAATCTGCATCTAATGAGCAGAAATCTTAACACATTCAGAGTTTCGGAGGCACCAGAGGGACGAGAGACTGTCAACAGGTACTAAATTATAGGACTGTGGTCAAGAGATATTTGACACCTTTCAGTGAAAAGTGGCTTGATGTACAGTGAGGATGAGGGGTTAACAGAAGCTGCTGGTTTCAGTGAATGGGAATCGCCTTCGAGAGGAAAGAATCTTGATTTATTGAATGTACACACAGCAGAAGTTGTGGAGGCCAGAACAAAGAGGGCGTTGTGTCTTCTTTTGATCACTTATTGAGGTTGGGTTGGAAACCCATTCCAAACCCAACAAAGTGTAAATATTTAACCAACAGTGTTGGACATATTTCTGCTGTCTATCTTTCACATTCAGCGATCGAAGTAGGAAAACGCTGAATTGCAATCAGATAAGTAGGCAGAGGAAAACGCTGCATGGCACGCTGTTTAGGCAACTGTTAAAGATCATGATTTCACCAGGCAAGTATTTTAAGCTGCGTTCATTATTTTTTTGGCTCCTTAGCTGCAGCTCAACAAGCTGTAAACCAACACTGAGATATTATCACCTTGTAAAGTTTAGCTCTGTTTTTGGTCTCTACCAACTCCTGAGGGAAATATGTGGCTCTTTAGCTGTTAAATGTTAACTTGCTTGATAATTCAATATGATATTTATGCTATATTGTGATATATATGAGATGGAAGACACTGAAACACTCAGTAGAGTTCAGAAGAATCTGAGCTTCTCTCCTCTCTGTCTGTATCATTCGTGTCTCATCAATGCATGTCACTAATTCAACTTCTTCCCTGGAGTTGTTTGTGCTTTGTCGTCTGGCAGGTCTCTGCTGATCGTGGTGGTGCCTGCTGCCGTGGTCCTGCATGACGCTTCCTGCTGCTATTATAATCTATAACCTTAGCTGTGCTTGTTTCTACTATTCTGCTGTATTAACTGCCATAACATATAAGTCATACTCACATTACTATAGATATTATTATAGTTACTGGAAGTGTGTCTGTCTCTGTCTCTGTGTCTGTCTCTCTCTCTGTCCATCTGTCCGTCTTTTCTCTCTTTCTCTCTCCTTTCCTTCCTCCCCAACCGGTGCAGACAGATGTCCGTCCTCCACAGAGCTGGGTCTGTCTGACGTTCCTGTCTGTTATAGGGAAGATTTTCGTTGCCACCGTACTCTACGGGGGAATTGTTGGGTCCATGTAAATCATAAATAAGTCATAGAGTGTGGTCTTTACCTAGTTTGTAAAGTGTCCTGAGATAACTTTTGTTATGCCTGTCACTTAACACATAATAATTCGATCCAGTGTTAATATAAAACTATTGATTAATGCAAATTTAAGAGGAAATACCTCTTGGTTGACAACACCAGGATAGAGGACAGAAAAGAGGAATAAACATTAGATCAGAAAAGCACGATAAGAAGCCAGTTTGCAGAATTGAGCAGGAAACATTTCAAATCAGAGCTGCAAAAACAAGAATACCACTAAAAGCCATTAAAACAAGCAGTGTTTTTCCACAGTACTCTGTTTAAACTGCTGAGCTTTCATTTAAAAAAATATCCCACCTTCAGTCCCACGGCCATTTTATAAAAAGCGCATTGTCTGATTTCGGAAAATTTGAGTCATGCTCTTTAGAATAAAACAAAAATTTGAATCCAGCCTGCCTGGTTACCATTCAGCTAATGAGTTCCAGCAAATGCGGCTTTCGACAGTAAATTTGATATTGTAAAACCGTGGTTCTAAAACCAGCAAAGAAAAAGGGTTTGAAGTATGTTGCGGAGGAGTGTAAAAGCCGCTTATCACCAGGCACTTTCTGTCAACAAGCAAAATAACAGAGTTTGTGAGAAGCCTGAACGCGGAGCTGCTGCTGCTGCTGCTGCTGCGATCCACAGAGCAGACTTACATAGTTGAGAGTGAAATATAATGTTTCTCTCTCAGTCAGAAAACAAATTATGTGATGCAGGTTACAGTGCGATGAACAGGCAAGTACGTGCAACAAATCTTAAGGCTCAGGGGGGAAGACAGTGAGGCTAAACGCTGCGGCGGTAAAACCAGATGTTGATGATATATACGCACTCCTGGGCCAAATATATTATCTAAAGCATCCAAGCAGCAGAACTACTTCGGTTATTTAAGCGCACATCTCATTTTTAATTCACAGATTTATGGTGGATAATATTTCCAAAGTGTAACAACATTTTTACTTACAGCTCCTTCAGAAGCGGCATTTAGTCTGGATTTAGTTCTGATATCGATGTAGAAACGCCCGTCGAGATTACCACTTGCAGACAGTACATGAGGTTTATAAAGATAATTTACCCCTAAAAATGTTGTTTTTTATGTCCTTGTTTTCAGTCAAAGGTACCAGAAGTGCTCGGCCTGCCAGATTGGTTCGGGGTCTGCCATTAGGGTGGTTGTACATCAGGGCTGCCCAATCCTGCTCCTGGAGGGCCACTGTCCTGCATTTTTTACGTTTCTCTGCTCTAACACACTTGAGTCTAATGATTTTCAAACCTGTGACAAGCTTCCGCTGCTTGATGACGAGCACATCATTAGATTCAGGTGTGTTGGTGCAGAGAGAAACCTAAAACATGCAGGACAGTGTCCCTCCAGGAGCAGGATTTGGCAGCCCTGTTTTATTTTTATTCTTTTTGATGAAACGTTTGCAGCTTACGTTAGAAAAACACCTTTTTTTGAAACCCTTCCTTACAGTTGTGCTCTTGTATTCTGGGCTCTGCGCCCTGTTACGGTTGCTAACATATGATCGGACAATCACTGTATTTCATTATAATAATTATATCCTATAATGTGTTTGTTTTTCTTTATAAACTACAGTTGACTTGAACTCGACAGGGACTTTTCTTTCACCTCTTTAAAAGGAAACGATCTCACGGTATCCTCAGAAACATTTCCTGTTATTGGGGAACTCACTGTTGCCATAGCAGCGGACACAACTTCACTGACAAACGATGACCTCGTCTCTAAGGAAATTACGGCTTACCACAGTGTTCATTTGTTTGACCTTTCGGTTCCTTGTAAATAGTTGAACCAGGTCCAAGCATTGAATGAGCCTTAACGTCAATGCTTTACCATCTCAGTGGACGGCCGTTTCAAACTCGGACAATCTGACTGGTATTCATGGGATCCTTGTTTGAAAATGTAATAATGTTAATAATGTTTTTCACTTAATGGTGCCTAATTTGGGCATTCGTCCCTTGACGGTTCCCATGAAGATTCAAATGCTTGACCTGTTCTTACCCCGACTAACAGTGTTTGTACATGAATCTGTGTTTACATGAGAATATTTGTTTTGAATGCGCGCCACAACTGAAAGGCATCCAAGTCAAACATGGCCTAAACCTGTATGTCATCTCTGACTCCTTGCACAGAGGCTCGGAAACACTTACACCTTCAACCACTGGAAGAAAACAAGGCACAAAGTACACAAAACCCGGGCAAAAATGTTTTTCTCTCTTTGAAAGTGTGTTCGAGGCAAATCAGGTAGAGACAAGTTTATTTCTAGAGCAACTTTCAACAAATAACTGAAAGTGCACTTAGACATGGAAATGAATTTAGGTTATGATCCTTAAGATCTTCATGTAGTTGCTCTGATGTTGAATTTAATGGTGAGCATTTCGTCAGCTAGCCTTTGAGTGTTTTTCTTCTTTTCATTATTTGTGATATAAATTCACGAGCACAGGTTATTTACAGGAAACGAAGCATGGATGCAGTGGTGACATGTAACTAAGTTTGTATTTACAAATTCATTTTATATTTAAGTACAATTTTGACGTACTCTTTCTGCTACTTCATACTTCTACTCTACTACATCTCAGTGGCACATACCGTACTTTTTACTGCACTACACTTATTTGTTTACTTGAGTTATTTTGCAGATAATAATACAAAATATAATCAACAAACAAAGTATGACGTACTACTATAGATTTAGATAAAACTTTTGATCCCTGGGAGGATATTCACAAGAACCCAGCGGTTTATAGATAATAATATTAATTATAATTAGTCAAACCTTGACCATCTGCAACAATACATACATGAACACATTAGTGCATGGTAAATGGACTTGTATAGCGCCTTTCTAGTCTTCTGACTACTCAAGGCACTTTCACAGTGTTTGTCACATTCACCCATTCACTCACACTACCCATGCGCAGCACGAGGAGCAATTTAGTGTCTTGCCCAAAGACACTTCGACATGTGGACCGGGGGAGGTGGGGATCAAACCGCCGATCTCTCAAACGGAGGACGACCCACTCCCCACTGAGCCACAGTCGCCCTGATCCAACATTATAATATACATATTATTCTGAAACGGGCCTCTGCCGAATGTTTTACTTTTAAGAACATTTTGATGCTCATACTTTTACTGAGTAAGATTTTGAATAGTATTTCTACACTATGGTATTGCTGCTTCTTCCACCGCTGCATGAACATTTATTTGCCTCAGTACCATACAGAGGTTTTTAAACCAACATGGGCATTTTAAAATCAAATATTTGACAAACAGGAAGCCGGTGCAAAGATGTCAGATGTCAGGTGTGTTTCTGAATAAGCTGCAGCCCTGTAGGGACACCATTACATGAGTTTTAGTAGCACAAGTTACTGCTCCAACAGAGCTGATCAGCAGGTGACTGCGGCCACACATGGCAGCATTTCTACAGCATCAACAGCTCATAAAAGCTTCCCTGTGGCCATCATGTCAACAGGATTCACTCACTATTACAACACTTCCAGCATTCACTCATCTCGTCCAATCAGTATCCTGAAAGAGGCTAAAGGGATCTGTTTGCAAACCCTAAGCGTGCTAAGTATAACTCATCAGAGGGCGAGCGACATGATGAAAGAGATAGAACGCCATCGAGATGATGTGGTGCAAGACAAATGCTGTCAGTGGGCTGAGTGACGGGGATGTTCAGGGCCGTTGTGGAAAAGCTTTATGAAAGCGTGCACTGTTGTGGCATGAACATCAAGAGTATGACACATTCAACATGTCATATCCCCTAAAAATGGAATCACACGGGAAAAAACTTTCAGGTTACGTGTCACCATTGCAACATCTTACTTTAGGTCAAAATACAGCACATACAGTCATCGTCCTGAAGCCTTTCTGGAGGAGAGTTTTCCTCTTCATATTATAAACGTATCATTACCCTTCTCACTGACAACAGCTGCCTACAGCGCAGGACTGATCAAGTCTCCTCCCTCTGATGTGGGGATAAGTAATCAATCCAGAGAAGGCTAATCGCCACAGCAACCACAGCAAAGATCAGATGCTCCAGTGTTTCCCAGTTTGACTCAAATCACAGGAAACACATGAGGAGCATGAGGTAATAATGAAAATAGGCATCAAAGGCAAGCAGAGATAGGAGACACGACAGTGACCTGGGAAAACCTGGAGTGCGTCCGAGAGAGAAAGCGTGGGAGAAGACGGTGGGAGAAGCACTTTAGATCCTTCAGGAAAAGGACACCACTTTAGTATTACTACTAGGATTTCACTGCTGCGTTGACGACGTACAAATATCAATACCACAGCGGAAAATACTCATTACATGTGAAGGTCCTACATTCAGACTTTTGACTAAATAAAAGTAATAGCAAAAAAGTTTTATTTTCACTGTCTGGTGAAACAGTTTTGGTAATTTTCCATGATTTTTCATGATCAGTTAAAGAAGTAAATAAGAAAATGAAGGAGAAAGTTGGTTTTAAGAAGCAAAAGAAAAAAAAAAACGATGAGCTGAAAGATGCTAACTTGCTGCAGAGTCAGGCGATCACATTCATGCAGAATCTGTTTATAGAGATCGATTATAGGCGCTTTATGTACAGTCCGTGATTAAATGTACTTGGTTACTTTCAGTGTGGCTGTATAAGCATCGGCTGCAGATGTCATAGTGCGTGCAGTTATATTCTTCTCTGTGTCCATGCCAACACATCTGACTGTACAGTGCATGCACCTACAATGAATGTATGCGGAGAAGAATATTTTGTACATTGACACTTATATGACACTTGTATGATGCTCTGACAGCTTCACTGAATGGACACAGTGTCCTCGTCCAACAGGCTTCATGTTCTTCCCAGACTCATCTCCCTCCTCCTGGTGTCAATCTGTAGGAGTTATGGCCGACATCTGGCAATGACTTGTGTTTTTGTTTTGTTTAACATGTAATTTTATTAATAATTATTAAGTATGGCACATGAAAATAGGGTACAATGTCAGAGTAATGATGAGAATCATTCATTCATTCATCTCCAACTGCTTTTCCTGTCGGGGTCATGGGGGGGCTGGAGCCCATCCCAGCTGACATCGGGCGTGAGGCGGGGTACACAATGGACAGTCTATCGCAGGACACATAGAGACGAACAGAGAAAGACAACCATTCACACCTACGGCTATTTTAGAGTCATCAATGAACCGAACACCTGCCTGTCTTTGGACTGTGGGAGGAAACCGGAGAACCCACGCAGACACGGGAGAACATGCAAACTCCACACAGAAGGGCTCCAGCCGGGATGCAGACCTCGAACCTTCTCGGTGTGAAGCGACAGTGCTAACCACTATACCACCGTATCACCCATGATGGGAATCACAATCAAGCCATTATTTCAGCCACAGGAACAGAAATAATGGCTTGAGCAGGAACAAAGCACAAGAGACAAAGAATGTATCATAAATAAAATGAAAATAAAATAAATAATAAAGAAGAAAACCCAGTCATTTATCTTTAACGAAAGTATATTTCACCAGACTATCAAAGTAGTTCTGCCACGCCCTGTTTGACTTCACTCCCTGATGGTCTGTGCTCTGTGTGGACCCTGATCCATCACTGTATAATTACAGTGCTGCTCACATACACTCAAATACCAAACCAAGAAAATATATTGAACCAAGCATAGCAGGGGTAATTTTGGGATCCATGACAAGAAATTTATTGGGCTCATTTTGCTGCTCTGCAAATAATTTCAGACTTTTGTCCGTTAACCTTCGAATCGAGAGGCCTCTCTAATTTCCTCTTCCTTTCCCAGTTGATGCTTAAGTGATTTAAACGTCAGATGATGAAGTGCTTTCACAGACAATTTTCTCCCCACAAATTTGGTTGTAGGAATCTAGGATGTCGTGCGTCAGAATTTATGGCTCCCAAAATTAAAACATACTGTGTTTGACAGTAGCTCACAGAAGCTGCTCTTACAGTGGCTTTGCTGCGTTTGGTAAATTTGAGCCTCTGAGCAGCTCTCTTGGTCAGATGCCTTTGGATCACACGGACTCACAGGTCAAAGGTCACCGCACAGTCTGCATGTGTTTGAATGATGAAGAAAATGGAGCACAAAAAAAAAGTAGTGTGACTATCCTATGGAAGGAAAACATGATCAGCGCCAATATTGGGTTCCAGATCCAGGCCCAGTTTTCAGTCGTTAAATATTTAAGCATTTGAATTTTACAAGATTTCAGTGTGCAGCTCTTTGGGTTGTTTTCTGACGGCTGTGAAGCTGAAATGCATTGCAAAGCACTGCAAAATGAAAAATAAAAATAGACAAAACCCTTCTTAGCAAGCAGTTTGAGATTAAAAAAAAAGGTTTTATTCTTTTTTTTACTCAAAAACAAGCTGCTTGATCCAAGATTTTAGAAATACTGAAGTCCCCAGTTAAGTTAATTTAGTTAATTGTTGAATTATACTTTCTGTAAAAACCTGCTGTTTCAAAGCACCCCTCTACGCTGTCTGAAATAAACCCAGTCAAACAATAGACTGAAACATTCATTTATTCATTTATTGACCAAAGTTGGTGGAATTTAATTATCCTGAGTCTAAAAAATGTGGAATCTGCCTACAAAATGAATTACCATATGTAAGATTTTTCATTCTAAATCAGTAATAAATAAAATAAAAAATCAAAGAAGAAAAAGATCTCAGTGTCCTCACTGGTATCTAGTGCCCTGGTTTGCCCAACCACCACCATAAGCAGCTCTACCTGTTCACTGTTTTGAATGTGTGCTCTTGTCTAGGGCTGCAGCCTCTGGTCTGGTCTTAGTCGACTAAGATCTCTTCAGTCTATTAGTCGTTTTTTATGCTTTTTCATGCTGAATGACTTATTTCTAAGAAAGTTATGAGCACCACATCTCTGGTAAACACAAACTTTAAAGTGATGCTTTTGCCTGATTCTTTGTGGGAGAGACTCAATCAGTCGACAAAATTGTATGAGTGTAGTTGACAAAGAGTTTCTATGATCAGGGACAGCCCCTCTTATCTGCCTCTGTGGCTCAACAAGTGTGCAGTAGCCTGCTAGACTACATGTCTGTCCAGTAGACTGTGCACATTATTGTCTTCATGTGGTAGCAGTTTGAGTGTATCTATCCACTGTACTTGATTTGTGATGCAGAACATGAAACCTCCATGTTAATCATGTCTAATTTAAGGGAGGAGGGCTGATCACTGAGAGATATAATTACAGGGCAGTAACAGAGATCAGGGGCTAACCTCACTGGCTGGACCAGAGCCCAGTTGGGGTGTCCAGGCCGCAGAGACCCTCAGCTACCTGGGTGGCTGGGAGAGATTAGCTCTCTGATTAATCTGCAGAGGGCAGAGCTTCTGCTTCTGTCATCCCCAATTTAATGGAAACCATCCCATGAAGAAAATTACAAGGCGGCCCTCTTATCCCAAGGACTTTGGAGATTCTCCCTAAACAGAAAAACCTGCAGGTAAATCTGTCGCTGTAAACCACATATGAAAGGGATTTTAGGGTATTCACATGCTGATTTTTTATTATTTTATTCGGTTATTGACGTTAAACTGTCCCACAAGGTTCCAGACAAATGCAAAAGCACCATCCCTCGAGTCACGCTGCTAATGTGGCTTAAAACATGTTAAAATGGGTTTCTCTTTCTTTGTTTGGACACGGTGGCCACTGCTGTTCATGTTAAGTAACGTTTCTTCTACCAAATAAGTCTCTGACAAGATCAGCTTAATGTTTGGATCTAATGATGATTTCATTAAAGAGATCCTCAGAGGATAAGTTATAGATTAGTAGTCACACTACTGTGAAAACAGGAACCCGCAACACTCTCTGCAGGTGTTTCTACATCTGCTGCCGGCGTACACACTGCGTAAACGTGAGCATAACAACATTACAAATACACACACACACACACACACACACACACACACACACACACACACACACACACACACACACACACACACACACACACACACACACACACACACACACACACACACAGATACAGATAACAGGACAACTCCCCAACCCTCCTGATCAGGTCAAAGGTCGCCTTGGAGTTGGGTGTGTGAGCTGGTTGTATTGTAATGATTACACCCAGAACTCAAAGCGTGACTTCATCATTATCAAGTCCCAATACAGAGTATGTCAAATGCCACAAATTCCAAAAATACCAGGATGTCCTACTAAATCGAGCAAGCCAGCATGCTTTTCTGGCTATTCCAGCCCACAATCCTTTGTGATTGAGCCAGAGGGTCAAAGTTCAAGGAACAATTTCGACTTCAAAGCACTTTAGGTTCAAACCGCATGAACCACTTTACCTGAGCGAGCCAGGAGCAACTTAACACGCCAATGTGTTAAAAAAAAGACTGAAAGTCCATTTTATTTATTGTTTTTGGTTGTTTTGTTTATTTATTTAGGATATTTAAAATGTCTTTGAGTTCTAGTGTTAAATATTCTTTAAAAGGGTGTAATTGCATCAAAAGGGTCTCAAAACGTCAATATAATAGCTTATCACAATCATTTCTGGAACAATTTATCACCAAGCAAAATTTGTTATCGTGACAGGCTTAGAAACAACATGAGTATCATGAGCCCTAATGTCCAAACAATAGATATGATTTCTATAGACCAACATCTGCAGTGTGTGCGTAAAACTAGTCAACACTAATAAATCATCAACCACGTTCCTCTGTAGTGAACAGCCTCACTTGAATGCACCAGAAAAGACACAAAACTCAGACAATCAAACAAATGAACGATAATGAAGAGAAAAAAGAGCAAAAGAAACTAAATAACTTGCCACTTCTTTAAAAAGAGGAGTATAAACAATATAAACTCTGCAGCAGTTACATCCACAAACACACTCATTAAGCAAGAGATGTGGACAGTTTTAACTTAGAGATAGAATTCTTATTGAATTCTGTTTCTATGGTGTTTATACACAACGCCAAGTTGCTAGGCAACACAGTTGTTTTTCTGAGTGAGTTCATTGGGTGTGTTGTACTGACCTGTGTGAACAAAGTGTTGATCTGAACGGCCTTCTGCGACTCTTGTGCAGAAGAAGTCCTCCTCGATCTGCTCCAGGTTCATTCTTGTCACTTCTCTGGTCCCAGTATAACTCTGGTCCCAGTATAACTCCTCTGGTCCCAGTATAACTCCTCTGGTCCTAGTATAACTACTCTGGTCCCAGTATAACTCCTCTGGTCCCAGGATAACTCCTCTGGTCCCAGTATAACTCCTCTGTTCCCAGTATAACTCATCTGGTCCCAGTATAACTCTCCTCTGGTCCCAGTATAACTCCTCTGGTCCCAGTATAACTCCTCTGGTCCCAGTATAACTACTCTGGTCCCAGTATAACTCTCCTCTGGTCCCAGTATAACTCCTCTGGTCCCAGTATAACTCCTCTGGTCCCAGTATAACTACTCTGGTCCCAGTATAACTCCTCTGGTCCCAGTATAACTCCTCTGGTCCCAGTATAACTCTCCTCTGGTCCCAGTATAACTCCTCTGGTCCCAGTATAACTCCTCTGGTCCTAGTATAACTCCTCTGGTCCCAGTATAATTCCTCTGGTCCCAGTATAACTACTCTGTTCCCAGTATAACTCCTCTGGTCCCAGTATAACTCCTCTGGTCCTAGTATAACTCCTCTGGTCCCAGTATAACTCCTCTGGTCCATTTAGAGCTGAATAAGGCTCCGCAGTCTCAGGGATTATTGTCACAAACAGCAGAAACATCCTCACTGAAGGTGGAAGTTCGTCTGGGGACACAGAAATCACTGAATGAGGACCCATCCCTAGTGTTTTTACTTTAAACAGTTAGCTGCTAGCATGCTAACCTTGACCCAGAATGCACCTGTTGGTGACGCAACATCTGGGTGTGTTTGGGTTACTTTACATGCTGGCCGGGCAGGTGGTGCCTTAAACCAGCTTATCACCCTTCTTTTGTTCCTTTCTAACATGGTTTATCAGGACTTTTTCATTTGACATTTGTTTTATTCTGTAACTCCTTCTATCCTGACTTGAAATGTAGCTAAGCACAATACTTGTGATAAAAGTACTTATAGGCCTAATAAGCAAAACGTCAAATTGTAGATTTTTTAGAAATATTCAATAGAGAAAGCTCCAAGTACACGAAAACAACTTTGTTAAACTGTGACTTTTAGCTTTGTATTTCTGTTTGTCCATCACTTTTAGCTAGCTATTAAGCTAGCTATTACTACATTTAAGCTAAATATTAAAGTTTTACTCTGTAAGATATTAATCTATTTAATTGTCTTTTAAGTTACTGTCTATCAAAGAGTGAGTTAAAACAATGGCGATTGGTCACATTACCCACTAATGAAAGCACTTGTATTTGCCTCTTTGCTGAGTATTACAATATCCGTGTCTGTTGCGACATTGGGCTGGATGTAAATACGCCGCCATGTTAGTGACGCAGCTGACAGCGGTTGGTCTGTCATCGTCACCAACGGTTATGCTGCGTTCACTTGTAATCTGAAAATCGGGAATCTCAACTTCTGAGTCAGGCTTTTACTGAGGACAGAAGTGTAATAGGAACATGTTCACTTCAATTCAATTCAATTTTATTTATAGTGCCAAATCATAACAAAAGTATATCAGGACATATTATAAACTAGGTAAAGACCACACTCTATGATAAACCCAACTATTCCCCCGTAGAGTACGGTGGCGTTGAAAACCTTCCCTATAACAGACAGGAACGTCAGACAGACCCAGCTCTTTAGAGGACGGACATCTGTCTGCACCGGAGAGAGAGAGAAAAGGAGAGAGAAAGACACAAAGACAGAGACAGACACACTTCCAGTAACTATAATAATATCTATAGTAATGTGAATTGGACTTTTATGTTATGGCAGTTAATATAGCAGCAAAGTATAAACAAGCAAATGTGCACGTGGGTATGGATTTAAGAGGGGAGATGACGTAGTGAGGTGAATAGCTGTGTTTGAAATCATTCCCTCATTCACCCACTCACTATCCTATTAATTACCAAATTACCAAACAAGATTTCGGACACTACACTGGAATTTTCTAACAAATCGTTGTGTAATTAGATGCGGATATATGTGTGACGGAAGCGGGTGCGTCCAACTTGATGTACATAAACAGAGCTGTAAACCCATTTTACGGCCTGTTTATGATACAAACCTGCACCCAGGAGGAAGGTCAGAAGTTGTATTGAAGTTGCATGTTAATTTCAATGTTAAATCCCCAATAAATTGTTGAAATGTAAATGGCGTTAAAGTGGGGTTTTGTCAACCCAACTGCGAGCTGTAATAGCCCACGATTCATTTATTTCATGAGCGAGTAACAGTAGTAAGCGCATAAAGAACTAGTCAGCTCGTGAGTAACGGTTCTTTGTGATTGCAGTTAGCTCTCTGGCTACCGTTAGCACCTCTTCTGCTTCTTCTTCTCCTCCAGTTAAATACGACCGCATTGCATTGTGGTATAGGAGAGAACAATGTAGTGCACATCCTAATGTACGCTCAAATAATTTGTGCATTGTGGGTATTTTATAGTGGACTATATCTGGCAGTTAAGTCGGACGCAACACCCTTTTAAAATACGATTTCCAAGTCCAAACGCTTCGTTGAAATAAAACAGCCACAACGGCCGAGCATGTGAACAATTACGATCACCTCTATTGCACTAAGACACCTTTTTCATCCATAAGAAAGAGGCAAAATGACAAATACGTTGTTTTTTAAAAAACTCAGATCTGTTCAGACAGCAGGGAACACAGCAGTATAAAGAAATACGAGGCTTGGACCCGGAAATCACATTTTGAAAGGGTTACGTCACGACTTTACAGCCGGATAGTGAATGAAATTAACCACAGAGAATTCAAACCAACTGTCCAGGGAACGCCTCAGCGTCCCCCAGTTAGAGCTGATTAATGTGGCCCGGGAAAGGGAAGTTTGCGGTCCCCTGCTAGAGCTGCTACCCCCGTGACCCGACCCCGGATAAGAGGCTGAAGATGAAATGAGATGAGACAAATTCGAACCCCACTACAAAATGGCGTACACAAAATATATAGTGCACTACTTCTGTGATAGAGAACGATTCTTAACACAGCTGATGTGTTTCAATAAATTTTACAAAAGAGCAAAAAAAAAACATTGAGTAGTCAACACACATAGTGACCATGAACGTGACAAGATGGGGGCTCTGAAAGAACAACCTCGCCTGCAGTTACATCTTACTGCCAAAGATGCCGCTCGAAACAAAATATCACAATTCTTAGGGAGTACAACTTTAATCAAACCATTTATCCAATACTTTTAGCTCACGTTAGGTTAGCTATTTTACATTTAAGCCAGCTAACTATTTTGTCTGTTTATCTATTAGCCTACTTTTAGCTAGCTTAGTATTTTGAACTCTTAATTACCTCAATGCTATCCAACCCTTTTAGCCACTACGTTTAGCTCTCTAAACTGTTTATCCATTACTTTTAACTAAATAAATATATGTTTATGACCCTTTATCCTTAACTTTTGACGTTCTCTGTACTTAACTGCATGCACTTAATATGTGGATATTGAAATCAATCATTATGTGAGCTACTCTATAGTCTTTCCACATACTCAACCCACTGGTTGGGGATCACTTGTGTATCACTTGTGTTGTTACAAAGTATCCTAGGCTACTACAACCACATAAAAAGATGACTTGCACGGCAGACCAAAGGTGTGTTTGTGTTTGTCTTCAGTCACTGCCCAATCCAAAAGTTCAATTCACCTTGACTTGGATTATTCATCATGTGGGTTCACCTGTCATTCAGCGGTGAATGGATTGGTGGAGTCACATATCAAGTCGATTATGACAGAGCAGCAGGGAGGTCCATCTACTCACGTCATACAACCTCAGAGAGTAAATAATTAAGGATCAGGACATGGCAGCTTACCAATTTGACTTTGGCAACAGTTTACTTGTGGAATATAGTTTTGTGTTGTTTTAAACCATGGGTATTTTGTTCCTATATGGTCTTTAATTAGCGTTGGGTGATTCGGATGAGAGTACAGTCATTTATAAAATCCATGCTGCCAAACCCCTTGAGATAAATCACATGGCAAAGGATAGTATGTCCTACAATAAACCTATGATCATATGATAGTATAAAAAAATCATATAATTGTTCACATATAGATCTGCAGCGGCTCTCTCTGTTGAACTCTGGGAAGGGGAAGGTGTGATGCCAAAAAGGAAATTGGGCCTGAATAAGAACAAAAGAAAGGCTTACTATTAATAATTCAGAGATCATGCCACTGACGTGTTCTGAAGGCATTGAGAAGATTATCTAGCAGACTTTGAGAGCATCGTATATAGTATACAGTACATATACTATATACTATATAGTATATACATTCCAGTAATTACCTGATAGATGCAGCTGTTGGCATTGACATTATGCACTTTAGTCACAGTAATAAAACAGGACTTATAACTAACAAACATTATTGCACTTATAAAAAAAAAAATCCACTCCAGTTACAAGGCATATTAAGTTATTTGATTAAAAATACCAGACAAAAACGTTCAATAAACCACTCAAATATTTTTAAGTAGAAATAGCAATACCACAATGTAGAAATACTAAGATTTACCTGAGTAAAAGTATAAAATATATATAAAATATAAAGTATCAAAAGTAGAAGTACACATAAAGCATCTGGCTCATTTAAAAATAATGTATAGTATATTATTTGATTTTGGTAATATTGGTGATAATATTAAAATGAGCACGTTATAATGACTCATATGCTCATATAAACTCAGAATGTGGGCATAATCAGTGCTAAAACTAAAAAACTAAACACATAACAGAGGAGACGGGAGCTCCTTCAAACTGATACAGAGAATAAAAGTTGAATTCGTACGTTTTAGTGCCCAAATGTGACGTTTTCTGCACGCACACGCACAAAGACTTAACCAAAGCCTCTCCCACCGTTGGAAAAAAAAAAGAGCAAAGTTTCAGATGAACTATTTCCTCGCTGCTATAAATACAGGACGGAGCGCACATCTGGCGTGGTCAGTCAGCGCGCACAGGTGGGCCAGCTGCAGTCACACTTCATCCCCAGGATACCTTTTGTTCTCTGCACTCCACTCACACACACACACAGCTGCAGCAAGATGCCCAAGTGTCCAAGGTGCCAGAAGGAGGTGTACTTCGGTAAGATTTGTTCTCTTTATGCATTTTTTCCTCCAATTATTGTTATTTTATGCAGAGAATACCGTTCTTCCTTGTTAAAGGCAAGTTAGCGGTTCTTCTGCATAAACGAGGAAACAGGAAACTGAATTGATCCGGCAGAGTGACAAGCTGACAAGCACGTGGCTGCAGGCAGGCATTTTTTAATGTATATATCATGTGAATAAATTATTAAATAACTTGTCAAGGGCTTTAGAAGATAACTAATGAATGGTGTATTTATTCAGATCAAAATGTCCTGCAGAACTATCACTTGTAACCTATCAAAAACTACTGGTTGTGCAGAATGACAAACGCTGATATATTATTTGGTTATTACTATTATTGATGCATAAAATACAACCGTCATTGTAGTTGTTCCAGGTGAAGCTCATTTGAACTGCTTCATGGACTCTGGGGATAGTTTAAGACATGAGGATATCATACATAGCTTAAATATGTCATATGTGAAATCATTATGTGCAAATGAATCACTATCATTGTGGAATAAATGTATTAGAGTAAACACTGTCAGCCTAAATGTCCCTCTGAAATGTTGTGTAGTATAAGCAGGAAGTAACTGAAATTTAAGAATAAATAAATAAATAAAATAGATCTGCAAAATGAGTACCTAGTGGCTGTGTGTTTACCCCAGATCATACGTATGTACTTTTACTTAATGCTTCTTCCACCACCGATGCATTAACATGTACCCTAAGCAGTGCTGCTTCATGTACTTCGGGGTACTTGTATAATTGATCCTGTATTACATTTATAAACTGAAGTTCTGGATGTTAAATCTAAATCGGAAGAGTAACTATAGAGTAAAAAGTACAATATTTTACTTATACTATATACTTTATACTTGTACTAGATTTTAAGAAAAGTACAGCACTTGGGTAAATGTACTTTTGTATCAAAGTTTTATCAATATGTTATTTGCTTACTTAATCACTCTTTTAAGCTGTCAGTCTACCCTCTTATTTATTTATATGTGTGTACATTTGTGCAGACCAACGCCCAGTTGCCTCAGAAGGTCACTGAACTCTTTAAGCTATCTTGTTATCAGGTTACTTTAGAGTTTAAGATCTGTGCTTCCTGTGGAAATTGAATTGTTTCGAGCTACACGAACAATGACTCGGCTCCTTCTGTCCTGAAATACGGCTCCATCCTTGTAGGTCTGTCTCATGAGGACACCGTCAAAGCAGGGAGCAATTACTGCATCTGGGGGAGGAAAGGGACAGCTCCATTTTACTCACGTCTTAATCTATTTACCACATTGTCTGCAGCTCAGCAGTGCAGCAGAGTAAATCTTTCCGGGGAGATGCACAGAGGAAGAGGGCCACTACAGAATACAAAGCCAAGTCTTTGGACTGTCACTCAGATGAATTGACTGTGCGACCGGGGAGCCACGCTTCCCATTTTTCCTTTTCATGGATAAACTTTCCCCATCTGGCCAAAACAAGCGAACCAATTTGTTTTGGCAAAAAAAAAAAAAAAAACCCAAACCTCTCTTTTTAAAATATAGCTGAGAGAGGAAAAGTAGCCTAAACAAAGCTTTGTATTCTTTATGTGGCAGCAAAGTCTCATCATTATCCTCAAATGTCAGCATCAATTTCCCCCCCCAGACCTCCTCTATGAACTTACTCCGTGTCTCACTACTTCACTGTGATGGCCTCCATCCCACCTCACTCCTCCACTCCCCTATCCTCCTTCTCTCCTTCTCTCTGTCTCTTTTGCGGCTCATCCGTCTTAATGTTTCTATTAAGCTCTCAGATGGAAACAATCACGCTACCGCTGCCTCGCCTAATGATGAGGGGGGAACTTGATTCACTTCCAGATACACAAGAAGCACCAGACAAAATATTTTAAGCAGAGCTACATTGGCCTTGTGTTCCACTGCAGGATTTTGAGTATGTGTTGGAAGCAAAAAAGCTGGCACATAGCGTGGGTTATTATTTGCACAGAGGTCGTGCATGAAGGCATCCACGGAAGAAATTTCTTGAGAGATGATGGAGAATCCTTGAACAGGCTCTTCCCTGGGATCCCACAGACAGCATTTATCTCTGCTTCACTCACTAATTAATATATCATGAAGTATGTTGTTTCTTTGAACCGTACAAAAATTTGATATAATATGTGACTTTGGACCGAGCCAGGCTAGCTGTTTCCCCCTGTTTCCAGTCTTTGTGCTAAGCTAAGCTAACCAGCTGCTGGTTGTAGCTTTAAATTGAATGTACAAACACATGAGTGATATCAATATTCTTATCGAACTTTACCCAAGAAAGCTAATAAGTGGCTTATTTAACAAAATGTTACACTTTATTGGTGACATTTAGAGGTTTTGGTGAGCAGATTTTGCTACCATCGGACAGAGCCATGCTAGCTCATTCTCTCTGCTCAGCAAAGCTCTGGGTAGCTTCTTATTTCGGCTACTTAAACGTGAAAGTAAGTAAGAGAGAAAGTAAGCCTTCCCAACTTGTAGAACTTATCACCGCTGCCCAGCCCATCTTCTTTCAAACGCAAATGTATAACTTCTTCCTGTTAGCATAGTGCTAATGCTAGTTGGAGTTCTAAACATTGAATGAAATTAGGTTAATTAATTATTCAGCAGTTACGTAGAAGCCCTCATAGCTCAGGCAAAGAATTAGGCTATAGCCTGCGGCTGGTTAAAGCCCAAGCTTAGCACAAAGACAAGAGGACCAAACTCGCCTAGTTAGTTCTAGCTAGTCTGTCTGAAGGTAACATGGTAAATGGACTTGTACTTATATAGCGCCTTACTAGTCTTCTGACTACTCAGGTGCTTTCACAGTGTTTGTCACATTCACCTATTCACACAGACATTTACACTGATGGCAGTGAACATCTACATACCATCTAATGTAACCATTCACACCACATTTACACACCCATGCGCAGCACGGGGAGCAATTCGGAGTTCAGTGTCTTGCCCAAGGACACTTTGACATGTGGACCGGGGGAGGCGGGGATTGAACTGCCAATCTCTCGAATGGAGGACGACCCACTGAGCTACTAATCCACATCCGCCCCACCAGCACATTTAAAGCTTACTCATTAATACAACACACCAGGTAGTTGCAGGCTAGAATGATGTGGTAATGCTTTATAGGTGGACAGAGCCAGGGTAGCTCTTCCCCTCTGTTTCCAGTCTTTTTGATAAGCTAGTTGGCTGCAGCTTGATATTCAGCATACAGGCATGGGAGTGGTATCAGTCTCCTCATCTAACCCTTGGCCAGAAAGGAAAAAAATGCCTAACCACTCCTGTGAAACTTTAATATGCAGTTGGTCTTCATGCTGTAAAGAATTTAAGGTCATTCACTGGACTCTAAATGCATCAGCCTCTTTTTTTTTTTAACTTGACAAACAGTTATACGACCTCTCCATTAATCTTTTTTGGGATGGAATGAAGGAAATAGCTAAACAGCCTCCCTCAGTGTGTTTTTCCATTCAGATTTGTGTCCGTGTATGTGTTTGTGTATATTGGACTGCCTCCATAATGCTCCAGTCAGCGTGAGTTGATGTAGAGAGCAGATTGGCTTATTCTCCATGTCTCTCACGCACCATTTCTTGTCATATCTTCAGGTAAAATAAATATCCCCTGCATAAAAAAAAGCATGTTTATCAGATCCATATAATAACAACAGCAGGCTAAAACGACATTACATCACAACTGATCAGGTTGGAGCTCTAAACTTTGAGACTCTGGTCCATTACTGCTTGTACAGGCAAGACAAGAGCTCAATGTTTGCTTAGTCCACTAATGTGTTGTTTGAAGTGAAGTGCAGTCATTATTTGAGGTCGGACAAGCTCCACCGCATTTTGCAGAAATGTTTTCATGCCACTGGCCCGAGAGGCTGACCTCGCCCTAAATCACTTTCCCTGTTTCCGCTGCCTGTTGAATAATCTCATGCCACATCAGGCTATTTTTAGGAAGGAAATATGTCATATCATAACATTGTGGGAAGGTTCGGAGGTCAGTGGACTTCACCTAAATAGTTAGAATTTTATGTTTGCAGAGTCTGCAGAAGTTTATCAAGTGCTGCAGTTGCGACATGTTTCAAGACAACACTTCCTCCTTTTTCAGCGTTTCCTGTGCTTGCCCTCTCTGACCTTTCACGCATTCACTGAGCAAGAAGTCTTTTGTGTCGAGTCTCAAAAGCTGTCTATGCTCTCGTCCATCTCATACATTAAAGATCTGAACTCAAGATCATTGGGTTGTCTTCCTTCCCACTTTTACAGTACTCCTGGTGGGTGTTGTGTACATATCAGCCCTGCAGATAAAGACGGTCTTTATCAGAGTTTATGAGCCAGGAGGAGTAGAGGTTCCTCAGGGACACGCAGTCCTCTTTTCTCCTCAAGCAGCACACCCAAACAACATTCTCGTTATCTGCAAAGACATGATTTTGTTGGTCTAAACCTTATAGTGTGACCCTGTGACTCTTCCATCTCTGCAGACTACAGCTGCTCTGTGTGTGGTGGAAGCTCAAGCTAGTGGTGATTAATTCATTTTTTTATGTCTTTGGCAGCCGAGAGGGTGACATCACTTGGCAAGGACTGGCACAGGCCCTGTCTGAAGTGTGAGAAGTGCAGCAAGACACTGTCGTCGGGCTCACATGCAGAGGTGAGACACCGAAAATACAAACAACACAGTACATACACGGATTCTTTACAATTATACTCAGGGGTGTGGGGTTTGATAGCACTTCATCAAACCTAACCACTATCAAATCTCTACTCTGTCATTGATTTTACAGGTTTAACTTTGAACACTTTGTAGCAACAAGTAATAAAAATACACCAATGTGTATTGTATGGGCATGTGCTTTACAAGATGTGTGTTAGATATGTTAGAAACACACTAAAAATGGAGCCAGTTATTGTATTTGATCTACGGGATATCGCTCTGCTAGCTTCGACCAACGGTCAAGTGTAGTTTAAAATGATGGGAGGGGTTAGCTTGTCATGCTGTCATGCTAAGTCACACTATATTAAGACACATTTATGTTTATGCCCTTGAGTTCAAGATGACTCCTCAAAAATATTTTGACATTTTATAAAATTGATTGAAATGATATTGAAAAGGCTTTTTAATGGACATATATTTAGCATATATAACAAGAGATCAATGAACAATTAAAACTGGCTTACAGCATTGGAACTTGGATTTCTTTGTATTTTTTGTAGTTGGGGTGTTGGAGAGGACAGAAAATAATATTCACATGCAAAATAATGTGTCCAAAAGACTAAAATAGACTCCTTTTAATTTGTATATTTCAGCTGTTTTGATATTGCCAGTACTAGACATCAGTGATAATACAACTCTGCCTCTTACAGCATGAAGGCAAACCATACTGTCATAAACCCTGCTACAGTGCACTGTTCGGACCTAAAGGTAAGCATGTTCTCCTCTGTCACCTTTGCCCGTAAGTCCCTTGGCACTGGAACACCCTGTGTGAGGATGATGTTTTGCATTCAAGGCTGTAAACTGTCCTATTAAAGCACACACTGCCACCTGGTTGGGTCACACACTCAATAAACTAAGTCCTTACTCAAATGATATCATTTCATTGAACTCTTATCATGTGTGGAAGAAGAAGACTCTAGATTTTCAAAGTAAAAGTCTTTAATTTCTCATGTTAATGTTAGTTCAATGATGTAATTCCTGTCTCTCTCCTCGCAGGGTTTGGCCACGGTGGAACCGAGAGCCACACATTTAATTAGACAGGTGGGCAAGTTCATTGTTCATTCACAAAATACTTTGCTTACATTTGTCTTACATTGTTGTGCTATTTGCTAAACAAATCCATCCCTGCACTTCCTCATGTGTGTTTTTTCTGCGTCATCATCAGGTTCGATGTTGCCTGGAAACTAGATTGAAGAAGTCGGCACACTCACAAGTCCCAATAACAACCTGTGCCTGCATTTTTAAAAATGTGTTTGATCTCTAGTTTCTGAAGATGATTGTGTATATCCATGATATAGTAATGGAGTGGTTGTCCTCCTGTCTACACTCTGATTAAACACCTTTTTAAATTTGTGTCATTCTTCATCTTTATTGCACTTTAATTTTCGATTGCAGTGGCTTTGAATAAAACACCATTGAATTAGAGCAGTTTCTTTGCTGATGATGACGATTAGTTCACTTGCATTTTGTTTCCGTGTGAAATTGAATCTACGTTTACTTTCCATTTCAACCCATGGCATAAAGAAATATGGCCCATTTCAAGTTTTGTTGTCTGTTTACATAATTCTTCATACTTTACTACATCATCCTTCATTCATCTTCAACCGCTTGTCCCTATCGGGGTCGCAGAGGGAGCTGATCCCATCTGACATTGGGCCTGAGGCGGGGTTCACCCTGGACAGGACACATAGAGACACACAGAGACAGACAACCATTCACACCTACGGGCAATTTAGAGTCATCAATGAACCTAACACGTGCACGTCTTTGGACTGTGGGAGGAAACCGGAAAACTGGAGAAAACCCACGCAGACACAGGGAGAACATGCAAACTCCACATAAAAGGGCCCCAGCCTGGACTCGAACCAGGAACCCTCCTGCTGTGAGATGTGCACATTAGATTTAATACATTTATTTGCCATGATATACTGAGTACCAAACTTAATAATCATAATCATGAAACTTTTTGAGCTTACGCGACAATAAACATGAAGCTTTTAATTATATCACATGATCGTCCTCAGCAGATGTAGCTTGACATTTTCAATGTAGATTCAGATTCAGATTTCCATTTTCTGGATCTTTTTAATGTCTATGATCCTTAATTTGAGATTGAAATTGAGGTTTATTTGCCTGTTTTAAGTATCAGGTCAGGTGCAAGAGCTATGGAGGGGGGGGGGGGGGGGTCTTGTTGCTAACAATACCTGTTATCATGTCTTGTTGCTGTTATCAATAAAGGTGTCAAATGCCCCAAAATATAATTAAATAAGTTAGAAGTACGACAGTTTAGCGAGACAGGAAACACAAGATGAGTGAGGGGGTGATGACACAACCAGGACATGCCTCTTTTAAATTTCCTTTTTAATTTATTTAAGAATTAAAAAAAACACCAATCCACAGGATAACGTAATAAATCATGTGACTCAACGACAGAAAATTAAATCTACACGAGTGTGAACTTAGTCTTGCATTGCCACTGCTTCTTTTCTGGAATAGGTTAAAAAAAACACTGGCTTGGTTGTATTTCTTTAAACCAATCATAATTGTCCTGCGCGTCTGATAGCAGAAGAGCTATCTCTCATCCGATGAGCCAGACTAGTGTAAACTAAATCTAAAACATAAACAGCCACATCAATATGCCTAAATACGACACAGATTAATAGCTCAAGTAGAATGACTATTTTAAGGCACCAGTATGAAATAAACACTTATCTTGAGGCCCTGATGTTATAACCAGGTTGAGTATGAAGGTTGAAAGCTCAGAAAAATGGAAGTTTTAACATCTACAACTCCATGACAACTGAGCAAACTTCCTCTGCTGAGGAAGAAAATAGCCGTTAAATAGACGTTGTGGTGTGGGATTGATTTACCAACTATTTCCAAGGTCAGGGATAAACTTTCAATCTCACTAGCAGGGATGTTTAATTAGGTTGACCGTGCTCAAAACATCTTACAACACTAAATGAAAAACTGCGCTGGTGCTGGTGCATTGTGGGTAGCCTGAGGAGCAGAGTCTTTGCAGATCCACCAGATGCTTCCTCTTTGGTTCTTTTAGGTCTCCGTTGCCAGACTTTTGCTCTGCACGGCCACCCTCACTGTCCATGAATCACGTAGCACCCTCCACCCTCCACCATGCCTCTGCCATCCCAGCCTGACAGTTGCTATGACAACAGACACAAACAAGCCCAAACAGTGTGCCCGTCTGTCCGTCTGCCACCCCTTTTTCTCTGCAACAAAGACTATCTCTGTCACAGGAAAATCCAAGGTCACAGACACTGAGGCAACTGATGCAGAGGATGGCAATGACGCACTTTTCAGCTTTTTCTCTAAATTGTCTCTGAAATTAAACACAAATGTAGTTTGTTCATGCATTTTGTGAATTTCGTGTTGTAAGATGACCTATGGCTTCAGCCTAAGCTACACATTTTCATTTTTTTAAGATAAACAATGAAATAATATAGTAGAAATAAACAATTTTGGTCTACTCTACTTGCATGTATGTGCATGACATACACGGTAAAAACGCCCCGTGGCTCAGCTGTAAAGCAGACGTCCCATATAGGCCTATAGAGGCTAAAAGTCTTCCCGCAGTTGCCCCAGTTCTTTAATATACATTTGATGGCCTACATGATTTTGACAAAAGGAGGAGGAAGTAACACCATCACACCAATGACTGCAGGTAAAGTTCAAGATGATGGAGTTAGCACGCTAATCCAACTAGCCTCCAATGAGAAGTGAGGGCCAGTGGCTAACTGTCACTCAACAGGCTGCGCCGCTAATTATTCATAAACTTTAACCCCCAATAAATTAAAAACTAGCCTGTTACAAAAAAAATTCACCCCCTTAGTGTTGTCTTGGAGATATGACCTAAACATACAGACCATAATGTTTTTTTTAAGTACCAGGTCTTAAATAAGTTTAATTATGCTGTGAAATTGGCCTGTTTAACATGGGGGTCAATGACAAACTGCTCTATTATGAAACCTGCCCCTAGTGGACACTCTGCGAACTGCATTTTTTGGTTCTTCTTTATTGGATCGACCAGGAAGTCACTGTAGTGGGGGCTTGGTAGAAACTGTAGCTTAATTAGCTAGCTAGCTAGCTACAGTTGATACAGTAAAAATCCCAGGTTTTAAGACAAGAATCTTGTATTATAGAAAAATGAATAAATAAAAAAGGTCTTGAATAAAGTTGATGATTGTGAGGCATAGACTGTATACAGACTATGCTAAAACAAAGAGGCTAAAGCTAACAGGTCCCAGGCATAAAGTTAGCACCCCCTAACCAGTTGATGATCCACAAAAATAAAACTGTATTAAAGAAACTATTAGTAAAGATAGTAGGCTATAGTGTTCCTTTCAATCTGCATATTTTCATGTTGAATGTTACGGGATAAAATGCTTTTGGGATGAGGGCTACTGTGTTCGGTAAAAAATCCCCAAAAAATAATTTACAGTGGCCTCCAAGACATGCACACATTTGCTTTAGCCTTATTTCTACATGGGAGAAGAATAAAGTTAACCAAAAATGTCCTTGTGGTGCTGTCAGGTCTCAGAGGGTTACAGCACCCTGACTGCAGTGTTTCCAATTCCTCCTCTGATAAAATCATCTCATTTTGAGAATGCAAATACCTCTCGCTCACTCTTCTCACAGGAAATACCAACATTTTGGTCGACACGGTGATGCATGCAGATGTGTGTGTGAAACCTGCAGCATTAAAGTTCACAGTTTGATGGCGGTGAAGTGAATGGGTACCAAGAAGATAAAGGCTATTTCTGACTCCCAATAGTCTCACAGCACATATTTGGTCCATGATGTCAAGACCTAATGAGGTTAATTTCCTGACATGATCATAATGAAAGCATCAGGCAGACATTAAACACCTTTATAAAGCACTTATGGTGACTTAGACTGCACTTAAAGTAAATTTACTGTTTTTCCCCCCCTGCTGAGCAGGAGGAAAGGGTTAGCCGAGGACCTGCTGTGTCAGCGTGAATCAGAAGCCGTCAGTCATGAAGCTGTAAAATTAGACTCATAAACAAATTGAGGGCTGGAAAAACAAAGAGGTGTCTCCTGGATTTTATAACTCATACATACATGCAGACCTGGGTGGCCTTAACTCTTACAGTGGACATTAACAGTATGGTATAGTTCACTTTATTTATTTTTTATTTTTTACGAGAGGGCAGATACAATCAATTCCAACATACTAATAAAATAATTATCTTATATTATAAGAGAAAATAGCATCAAGTCAGACATAAAATAATAAATAAAACTAATAACAACAAGTATTACAGGCTTAAACTTCTAAATATTTTTAAACTATCAGACTTTGGCGACTCCCTGTGGTCATTTTGAAAGATACACTGACACAACTCATAAAATACACACTGTATGATTTATGGTTTATTCTACAAATACAGGGAAAACTGGACACTTATTCATCAATCATGATTATGTGCAATCATGGACAGGTGTAGTGTTGCATAACAGTATTTTTATATGTATAAAAAGCATTGAATGTGGTATTGTTAGCAGAAAGAATGTCATTGACATTATTAAAAAATACATAGAAGAAACAAGCAACAGAAACAATAAAACTTAAAAACAAAATGCTAAACGTGAGAGAAAAGTCCATTTGAAAAAGTGAGTTTTCAGCTGCTTTTTAAGTGTGTTAACATGGCAGGCAGTTAATATACACAGTAGTGCACTAGGGCGTGATTTTGGACATAGACAACTTATTTTTAAAACAACTTTTTCCAATTTCTGGCATCACAGAACTAAAAAGGCACCGCAGAATATAAGGACCATACCCTCATGTCGGTGTTCAGCCTGCACATTTGTGTTCACATCTGGAAATACAGGTTCAGAGTTAATGCAACACATAGTTAACTGTTTTAATGCTTTGTTATGAATTAATTTGTGTTTATTTTACTACTAAACCTGCTCAAAGTCTAGTAAAAGAGGCTCTGTGAGACCCTTTAAGACAAATTAGCTTAGCGTGTCTGGTTTTCCTGCTTTTCTAACAGACAATAAATGAGACTGAAGAATGTGAAGAATACATCACATCCTTGAACCGAACAGTGAGCACGCTAAACTGAATCACATGTGTGAAGCTGTGGAAGTCATAAAATCAGGCCTGCCAGTTTTAATATGGACACACACACATGCCTCTGCCAACAGGGTGTTATTATTTTGGACATGACCTTCCTACAAGATTGAACTTTCTTAAGTCAACCACTTAAAATAATAAAGTTTACTTGTCAAAATAATCTTTACATTTACAGCCCGTACACAAGTGGTCTGCTCAGGGATTTTTAATTTTTTTTGTTTTGATGGCAGTAAAAAAGTAAGATTGCTTCATGCTTGAGTGGGATACTCCAATGACAGCAGCAAAGTGTGGCCAGTCTATGAAAACCTGCAGCGGATGCTCCAAGCCCAGCTCGCTGCTGTCTGTGGCTTAACTAAAGGTTGGGGATGGTTTAACTTTTAGAGGCGAAGTGCGGCCACTCCTGCGACTCCTGTGAAATGTCGACCTGTGTTTATACAAATCAACTTCCAACTTGAAACATGAACATACCTCTTGGCTGAAGAAAAAATATAATTATTGCAAACGAGCAAGTGGGTTTGGTGTGTTTTCAGCGTAAAACTGAATATAAATTCAAATGGTTCGCACGAGCTGCAGCCTCCAGTGCTGCAAAATTAAGCTAAAAACTGCAGTTTCTCAAATGACGACTTGAGGCTGGCTCCAAAACCGAGTGAGTCCCCAGACCCTCGTGTTAAAATGCCAAACTTTACAGCAGAAATAAACATGCGCACGAAGATGGCGACGGCCGGAGCCACACACTTGGAGCTTCACTTCGGCTCTTCAAAAACCTATGAGTAATGTCACGGAGACTATGTCCATATTTTATACAGCCTATGGGAGAAGGGCTTGTAGCTGATTCACTGAACCAGTCACTTACATGGACCATTGGTTCCTGTCACTAATGGCGCTGAAAATAGTAGTCTCAACATAAGGCTACAGCCACTGTGTTACAGCAGAGTCAGGGCTTTACAATGTTAGTTGCCGGTATTTAAGAATGTAAACGGGGAATCAGCTAGCCTGATGAAAAATGTTGAGCGATTCACTTAAAGACTTTTTGAAGAAGTTTGCAAGAGGTGTATAAGGACACATGTTAGCTATCGAATACCGGCAACTAACATTGTAAAGCCCTGACTCTGCTGTAACACAGTCCACCAGCCTCCTCATCGCTAAATCTGCTCAGGCCGAATAAAATCCAGTGTGTGAAAGCTGGAAACTTGTCCTAAACAACATCTTGTCTCAAGAAACAGTAAATCATGGAGCGCCTTCAGCCCCGTGAAGCATCTCCCGGCGTCCTGTTAGAGTCTGGCTGAACGTATCAATCCAGAGGCTCTGGAGAAGAGTTTTATTTGTGGCAGAGGACCAGTCGGGATTGAGGCGGTTGCAGAGCAGAATCTGGTCTTCATTGCTGTAATTGAATATGCGTGGTTGTCTCAGATACTCCCTCTGTTCACTTGATTCCTTGATTCTTATTCTTCCTTTCTTCCTTTTCCCTACCATCATCTGTTTCCACTGCAGTGCCCCATCACAGCACATGTGTATAAATAGGCCCTCTGGCGCTGTAATTGCTAATAAGCATCCAATGTGTGTGCAGAAAAAGAAGAAGAGCGGCTGCCATAAGCATTTGTATAGCAGCCAGTTCTCCCTTGACGCACACAGAGAGGGGATTCATCAGCGACTCCAAGCCCTGGAGGAAGCCTCTGTTCTGGGGCAGATAATGATGCAGCCAGGCCTCTGAGTTTGGGTCTAGATCACTGAAAAACATCTTGGTTCATCAATCAGGTTTTTGTTTTTTTACTTTAGTCAAGCCAAAGGGTAAGAGTCTGGTGAACTATCTTCTCCAATTAGGCTTCCAACAGCAGTGATCTCCACATTAGCGTTATTAGCATGCAATAAAATACCAATATTAGCTCAGGCCTACAGTATGTCTATGAGAAAGGTGGTATATCTGAGCTAAAACAAATTCTGGAGTGATTGCTGGATCAACAGAGATCTGATTTTGATGTTAAATGAAGTGATAAGAGGATTAGTTCATTCTGTAATCGGGCCTTGTGAGGCTGTAGCTACTTGGGCACAGTGGTGCTTTGAGCTAGACGCTAACAGCATGCTAACATGCTGAGGTTTTTCTGTTTAGGCCAGCACGCTCACCATCTTAGTTTAGCCTGTTATGCTAATATTTGCTAATTAGCCCAAAACTCACATGGTGCATTCACATGAATCATTGGGGGGTCATCCCTATGTTCCCCGGTTTATCATAGGACTTTTTTTCTTCACAAAAATGGGTCTGTGTTCCCCAGTTGCATATGTCTTCGCTGATTTAATTCAGCATTTTGTTAGAGTTAGGGGTTACAGTTAGGTTTAGGGGTTACAGTTAGGTTTAGGGGTTACAGTCAGGGTCAGGGTCAGAGTCAGAGTTAGGGGGTAGTGTTAGAGTCACCATAGGTTTATTTGCCGTGGAATCCGGCACTGATTGTGGAAAAAAATAACAGACTGGTCACATACAAAGCGGGGAACATAGGTAAACTTCCCTCATCGGATGGTCCCGTTTCTAGAGTAGGGAAGTTGTTCTTCCGACGTCAGTGTGTTCATGAGCATGAACATGGACGCTACAGAGAAGATGTGTTGTATTCTATTGCTGACAGCGTGCCAGGCTCGTTGCTGCATCAGTTGGCCTTCATTCCCTAAACAACACTAACATATCACCTGACATGTTATCAGGGTAAATATCAATGAATAACTTTTCTAACTAATCCAGGTCACTCTGCATGGACAACAACCAACGGTCACAGCCCGATACCATATTACAAATAACATCTGAGCAAAAATTTAGTCTGGCTCACCGGATGTGTAGTGCTGGGATAAAGCCTGACACCTGGGGCATGTGCGATGCCAGGCCCCCGTTTCGAGCTCCGCTATCTTTACTGCAAGGGTACCATCGCAATTTTCCATTCAATTTTATTTATAGTGCCAAATCATAACAAAAGTTATCACAGGACACTTTACAAACTAGGTAAAGACCACACTCTATGACTTATTTATGATAAACATAGACCCAACAATTCCCCCGTAGAGTACAGTGGCAACGAAAACCTTCACTATTACAGGCAGGAAAGTCAGACAGACCCAGCTCTGTGGAGGACGCACATCTGTCTTGACCGGTTGGGGAGGAAGAAAAGGAGAGAGAAAGAGAGAAAAGACGGGCAGATGGACAGAGAGAGACAAAGACAGACACAAAGACAGAGACAGACACAATTGTGATTGCGGTTGGTTTAAAGAAATACAATCATGTCAACGTGGCAAGTCATACCAAAATTATGTTTTTGATTTTCATTCCGACTTAAGGGGGCATTCACACGAATTTTCCAAGTTGGAAACTCATTCTTTCCAACAATGCATGAACGCAGCGACAGAAGGCCTACAGCTAGTTTTGCAGGTACAACCAAAGTATTGGACGAATCAAAACCTTGACCGTTGATGGTGGCGCTAAATAAAAGGAGAGGTGATCACCAAAGTTTTTTAAAATTCATCCTCTGGGGGAATATGAACATTTGTAACCAAATCTCATTGCAATCCATAGAATATTTCTCAAATATATTTCAATCTGGACCGACTGATCTTCTCTGGAGTCCCTTTGCCGGCACGTTTTTCTCTGTTTCATATAATTTTAAATTGAACACCTTTCGATTTTTTACTGTTTGCCAGACAGAACAAAAAGCTTGAGTTCTGGAAAACTGTAATAGGTGTTATTCACCGTTTTCTGACATTTAACAGACTAAGCTCCTTTGTTGCAGATACCACCTCCTGGATTTGGCAGGATATTGGCCTACAGGCACATGCGGTATCATATCGAGGCTCAGCGTAATGACAGGCTAATGAGTGTTTTTGCATGTGTAGAGGGGCATGGAAACCCTCCCACACACACACACACACACACACACACACACACACACACACACACACACACACACACACACACACACACACACACACACACACACACACACACACACACACACACACACACACACACACACACACACACACACACACACACACACACACACACACACACACACACACACACACACTCATTTCCTCTTCTTTCCTCTACCTCCTACACTTGTGTTCTCACAGCACCTGGGCGTGTTCGCTGTGTTGAGGGTTGTAGACGGTTCAACTGTGCGACGGCTGTGATAAATACCCTGTGGTCTCTCTGTGTCCGTGTGATGGATGCTCTGCAACACATGTGAGAATATATGTTATCGTTAAGCCGGAGGAATTTCTCAGAAGTGTGCTTCTGGATGTAAAAGGCGAGACACTTTAAAGACACGAAGAGACGGATGAGCAAGAGGTTTCGTGCAATTTTGAGATTCAGTGTTGCATTTGAAATCTTTAAAGAACTCGCTCTGGTGTCTAATTTACTCCAGCTGTAAAATAAGTCAGATAAAGTGTTGTTGCAATCAGGATTCCTCTCCTCCGTTCCTCGACTCCCATCCCTCCTATTTGTCTTCCTCTTCCTCCTCCTCCTCCTCCTCCTCCCACGGTTTGGAACAGGCAAAAAGAGGAGGCATGGGCACATCTGAGCTGCATGCTGTTCTGCCCTGCTGCTCGCCCCGGTGCTGGTGGGAGTTTGCTTCTCCCATCATCATTTTGTATCCACTGTCAGATCCTCCTGCACTATAGTTACAGTTACAGTTATTGACCATCCTACTTGTACACGGTCACAGTCATATACACTCAGACATGGCAGATATTTTACATTTTCCCAGAAACTGCTTCATCAAGGAGATGAAAACACAGCAGGCAGCAGAAAACACGGTGACGGGTCTAAATAAAAGAAAAACAAAGCAGTAAACGGAATAATCTTACAGTAAGAATACAGTAAGCGCAGCATGGGAGGGGATACTGTAACTGCAGCTCCTTAAACTGTAATAACTGCCGTGAACAACTGGGGCCGTAGTTTAAAAGATGCACCAGGTAACTTTATATGTTGGCAGCTTTGATCGGTGTATATTTGGCATTAAGATAATGCATCCATCACGACTGAGCCAGATGTCTAATGATTGCTTTATGTTTTAAACGCTACCTAGTTTTAACTTTGGGACACTGTAAAATTTGCTCTAAAGTTTAAATATTTCCCTTTTTGTAAGAAGAAGAAGAATTACTTTATTAATCCCGCAACAGGGAAATTCGATTTTTTCACTCTATTATTTTTTTAATCATGTTACACACACACACACACACACAGAGGCCCGAAATACACAAACAGGACCTATATACATGCAATTAACAGAGAGATGTTAGAGCGAGGGGGCTGCCAGTGACCAGCGCCTTGAGCAGTTGGGGGTTCGGTGCCTTGCTCAACAGCACCTTGGCAGTGCCCAAGAGATGAACTCGCACCTCTCCAGGCTCCTTTCATGGTCCACACACAGGGACTCGAACCAGCGACACTCCTGTTCCCAGCCAAGTCACCTATGGACTGAGCTACTGCCGCCCCAATGTAGGTGATGTTGTTAAAATCATCACATTATTGATAAAAATACCTTTTCCAACATTTAACACCAGTGTCGCAAAAAAGGCTAAAATCCCATTAAAAATCTATTTGTCCTACATTTAATCAGGCAAAACTCTTTGAAGTATTAACACAAATTTGGAAATCAACATTTAAAAAAAAAGTTATATACAGCAGAATGATTGCTCACCTTTTTGCTCTATTACTTTGGGGAAAAAGAGCATTTTCATAGGTTTATTATTAGGATGCTTTCTCTCTTTCAGCTCCAAATTGTTATGTATGCTCATATGATGGGTGTTGTAAAAGTCTGCAACTGTACAACAACACAGCAACAGAGACATAAAAGGACCAGTGAGAGAATGACACTGCCACAGTAACAGAAATATTGATTATCGAGCGTTATTCTCAATAATAAAGGAAATTACATGTGATGAAACAGATGCACGACCGCTGTAAGAGTTAAACCTTAGTACACAATTGTAACCCCGAATTAGCTTTGGGAAATTAAAATGACAGTCGAGATCAAAAGTGCAGTAACAAAGTGCCTCACTGTCCGCAGACGTGACGACCCTCCCCCTCTGCTTTCCGTGCAGGTACTGGAGGTGGAGGCGGGCGTGTCAGAGGGTCATCAGTAGAGTGGCAGCATTGGCAACACCTGTGCCATGTGAGGCCAGTGAACTTTTGTGAACCCTGGTGGGCTCGGTCCCTGGTTCTCTCCTCCCTGGGACATCAACCTGGAAATGAAGGTGGGCAAAAATGCCCCAAGAATTCTCAGCATGCCTGAAAAAAAAAACATGACTGAGGGGCAAAAATCCACCCCTAGATTTTGTAAAAAAACAACAAAAAACTATTATATTTCTACCGGTTTAAACCAATTTCTTAATCCTGCATTAAGCCATTATTTCATTTGCTATACACTCACACAGAGAGCTGTTACATGTAAATGCTCTGATTATAGGTAATGTGAATAGACGGCACGCTTTGTACTTTTTAAACCCTTTTTAAAGTGACACTAAAATTTTGTAAAAGCCCTGATTATTTGAGACAGTGGGGCCAAAAATTGCCGCTGAAATATTTTGGAAATGTACAACACTGGTTGCTGCATCATACGACACTGCTCACATACGTTCTTCCACTCATGCACCCACCTACACTACTGAACTTACTGACTACACGTGCCAATAAATGTGTTTACTCGCTTGTGTGCATCTCCCTCTTTTGTGACACAGACTGTAAAGTCCTATGAGACAGTCTTGTGACTTGCACTACATTAAATTGAACTTGACACATTTAACCCGTCAGACCAGTTTAAAGTCTCCACCAAACAAACACGGCTTGGCTTTCAGCTGGTGTTAGGACGGCGCCC
This sequence comes from Echiichthys vipera, assembly GCF_963691815.1. Taxonomy (NCBI): domain Eukaryota; kingdom Metazoa; phylum Chordata; class Actinopteri; order Perciformes; family Trachinidae; genus Echiichthys; species Echiichthys vipera. The sequence goes on along the minus strand of NC_139837.1, from coordinate 6,574,524 downwards.
TCCTCTGCTCTTTGTCAGTACTTCAGTGCTTCAACTGCTGCAACAATGCCGCCCCCTTGTGCACGATTTCTCTGACATGGCACCATCATCATCACCACCACCACCACCACCACCACCGTCATCTCTAAAGGTCTTGATGTTACATAATGGAAAAGGATACAAAATGACACTCAAAAGCTTCATGAATATCTTTAAACTTTAATATACAGTGCTTCGTAAATCATTACTAAAAACACAGGTGGTAAAAATCAAATTGAAACATAAGTTACACTGTAGTAAAAAGCATTTGAGATTCCTTTCCGTGTTTCATCATTAGTGTGAACCCCATATATGAAAATAGCATAGAAAGTATGCAAACATAGAATTTCATTCATATATATTTTTCTATTTTTAGCTAAATAAACCTTTTGTCCCATTAAAATTCCCTTAACCAACTGGATGAAATGAGGAAAGTTTACAGCTGTTCTGTGTTTGTGTCGACGGCCTCGACTTCATCTGCAACTCTGCTTTTTTAAAACAGCTTCAAAACCTTTTTCCGTGGCGCCAGAACCTCAAGACAAGCCCGAATAAAAAGAAAATATAAATTAACATACCAAACATGTGAACAGTCTGTAAAACCTTTTTTTTTTTTCTTTGACTGGCGTAGTTTAACATTTGACTTCTCTCTCTCTTACACACAAACACACAGACACACACACACACACACAGACACACTAACAAAAACAGTCTGTGCATAGACCCAGGTTCATCTTGTGGAGTAACTAGTAACTGGAGCCGTTTCTCCCCCAACTTCCCCCGCTGTGGTTTGTCCTTTAAAGGAAAATAACCCTATAACCTATTTGTTGTTATGGCAACAGAAGCTAGTTCCGGGCCGAAGGGATTAACATCGAGATATGTAGAGATAGACGGATCAAAACATGGCACTTCCATAGTCAACTCCAGTGCCTGCTCTCAGCAAAAAAGGTAAACATTAATACAAGTCAACCGTGGATACACACGTTTGGGTTAGACATGAAAATACTGAGCCTATATTAACAGACAGGCCGTTTGTCCACCTCAGATGATGTGAATACTCTCCTAACCACCACTAAATGCTTTGAAATTCCTTCCCTGTGCGTTTGTGAGCTGTGTGGCGCTGCCCTCCAGTGAACTGCTGACCCACATAGACAGGGTTTCAAGGGAGCGAACTAAACACAAAACACTAAACGTTTGAGGCACGGGAGAATACATTCTCCACAAATCTGGCATATGTTTCAATTTAGAGCCACCAAATACCAGCAAACAGGGATTTTAGTGTGAAAATATGCCTCATAAACGCATTCAGAACCCTGTGTAAAGACCTGCAAGATTTGAGGTTGACGGTGTGCACAAATGAAAGCTTCTGCCTCTCAACGCACGTTTGTTGACGACCGTAAATCCTTAACTGACATATTTACAGTCCGTGGGAAAGTGTAAACAAGTCAAGCTGAGATATGACAGAGAACATTTATTATAGATGTTATGTGGTTTTAAAAAAAGAAAAAAGGATATCGTGTCTGGATTCAGAATCTGTTAAAACCTTTGAAATCTGGGTTAAGCTTGGTTCACAGTAAAGAATGCTTCTGCGTCTCTTAATAATACCTGTTAGTAAATCATTTACAGTCAACAACAGTCTGGACAGTCGAATAACGTAAACCAACTGAAATGTTTAGGTGGATAGTAAATAATAAAGATAATGTTGACATCTCTAAAAAGCAAAGCAAATGTCTCACGTCGGTGTCAAAACCTGCAAAATCTGGTTTAAGTTTGGTTTTTACGGTAAAAGAACGCCTCTACCTCGCGAAACGCCGGTTTGCTGACGACATTAAATTGTTCAGTAACGTTTGATATGTGGTTTCCTAAAAGCGGATTAAAACAAGTCTTTGTCAGCATTCAAAAGTTTGGTTTACGGTAAAGAACGCTTCTGCTTTGTTTGTATCAGCAAATCGTTGCGCCTGGTTAAAGTTTGAGGGCAAGTACGCATGTCGTAAACATTGATACCGTGTCTCCAATTGGTTTGTGCTGTTTGTTGTCTCTCCCACTTTATTATGTGTTTCCATAGAGACCTGCGGTTTTCAACAGTCGGAGTCAGTACCTCCTATCAGTTACAGAGTTGAATGCGAGGCATCCAGAGGAGCCGGTTGCGAGCATGACGGGTTGGGGGGCTCTGGTAACTGGGGGGTCAACTTGTTCTATTGCACATACATTTCTGCCTTTTCTTCATTTTGGGCTTCCAAAAAAATCTCACAGTTATAAACAGGCAGCAAGTAGCATTATTTTTGTGTTTTTTTGTTTAAATAAAAAAAAAACAACAACAAAGCTATGGACAAGTACGAAAAAGCGCTCAATTAAATTGCAGCCAAAACCAGGATATAATAATAATAATAATAATAATAATAATAATAACAAGAATATTCACAAAAACAACAATAACCATATATAGCGACACAGGCAGAAAAGTAACATTTACCTGTATATATATATATATATATATTTAAAAAAAAAAAAAACAACAGTGTAAAATTGATTGTCATTTCAAGATAAAAAGCATCAAAACATCCAAGGCATCAACAGTGAGGAACAAACCGGGAACTATAAAAAGTGACGAGGGCTGAGGGGGGGGGGGATTCACAGAACTAAAGCCCAAATGAACAACGCTTGGAGAGAGAGAGAGAGAGAGAGAGAACCCATTTGGTGCGCATCATGCGTCTGAGAAAGCTTTTGGCAGCCTTGAGTGCAGAAGAGCGGCGAAACAAAGGCAACAGTTTTACATGCCATCCCTCCATCTGTCGTAGAGCGGAGAAACTAACTCCCTTCGTTCGCGCTGCCGCACTCCCCCAGCTGTCATATTTCACTGTTCATATGCCAAAACTTCATCCAGTTGGGCTGCAGCTTAAGCAAGTGCGTGTTGTGGCTCATCGAGAGAGAGAAAAAGGGGTCCAACAAGTTGTTCGGCCGTTGAACGAAGCAGGGCGAGACTCGAAGTGCTGAGGAAGGCCGCGGCGTGGCGCGGAGAGCAGGAGAGCGCCGAGAGAGGCGGCATGGCTTTGATTTGACCGAGCCCTGTGACCAAGAGAGGTAACTCTTGAAAAAGCTTTTCAAGCAGAGTAAAGGGGGCGTTGGTGAGTTTTCACACACACACACACACACACACACACACACACACACACACACACACACACACACACACACACACACACACACACACACACACACACACACACACACACACACACACACACACACACACACACACACACACACACACACACACACACACACACACACACACACACACACACACACACACACACACACACACACACACACACACACACACACACACACACACACACACACACACACACACACACACGTAAATCTGTCCCTGAATGTGCCAAGCAACGGAAGTCGTGTTCCACAAAATATACACAAAGTTCACAGGAGGGATTCTTCTTTTTTTTTTTTTTCCCCTCCCGTCCCGGAGAGAAAAGCCCAGCTGCGCGTTGCAGTCATTGTGTGCGGACTTTCTCTCACTTCCAGTCCGCATCGTCCTCGTCCTCTGCGTCCGTCGTTTCGTCGTTGGTGCTGTCCCCGCCCCCCTGCCGCGTCCCATTCTGCTGCCTGGCGGCGAGGGCCGCGGCTGCCTCGGCAGCTGCTTTCGCCGCCTCTCGTTCCTCGGCTTCTTTCTGCCTCAGCGCCGCGGCCTTCTTCTCTTGCTCTGCGTGGCTCTTCATGTGAGCGCTGCGGCTCTTCACCTTGGAGAAAATCCTGCAAAAAAAATAAGGAAGGGCTTATTGATTCACATTACTGGTGAAGTCGTGGCCTTTTGTCATTCAGACGTGTGTGTCCGGGCCACAACACTCACACCACATTTGTCATCTGATAAGAATAAGCCGCAACACCTCTGAGCTGGAAAACAACAACATTATCGAGAACAAAAAGCGTTCTCTCCCAGGCTGCATCAGTGACGGAAGATTTTAAAGCCGGTGGGGCATTAAAAATTCATTAATAACCACAGTGGGCGCGCAGGAAGCTTTTCGCAATTCTCACTGGTGAATCCTGTTTTAAAACCCTTTTGATCAGTTCAATCATTTCTCATCTGAAGAATTATGATGCCTGTTTGATTATGTACAAGCATTGAATGACAGTGTTAAGTTGGGACACGCATCATTCTTATTTCCTCACCAGCTGTATCTGAAGCATTTTAATGGATATCACTGCATTTCATGCAATTGGCATGGATGACTGCTGCTCTGATTAATATAAGATGGTTGTTTCCTGGGCTATTTTCACCCTTTCAATGTATCAATGTATGCAACTTGTACCTGGTTGTCGGTAGCCAACAATGCTATTTTCACCGATTTCTTTTGCCTGACCCTAACCACGTAGTTTTGATGTCTAAACCTAACCATGTGCCTTTGTTGCCTAAATCTAACAAAACTGGGTAAATAATAAAGGGGCCTTCACATGATAAGCTTTTTGCAGTGGGCTCAACGCGAGGTTGGGCACAGAGACCCAGTAAACGGCTAAATGAACGTTAGTATTGAAACAACCGTTAGCTCGTAAACTACCTATTCACAAACCTGGTGTGACTGCTTATGAACCTCCAAGCATTATGTTTTCTTCTGAGATCGGGAAACGACTTTAATGTAACGTTAAATAGTTTGGGGAAACTCGGACACACAATAAGTTTTTCCTTGATCTTGAACCGACTTGATGCTCTCTGGTTGTCTAGGAAAGCCTTTGAAAGGTCAGCAGCAACTAGGTCAAAGTTCAACTGATTTGAACTTTGAGCGCAGCGGCAGAGAGGCAAATCTGAGCGGTGCGCACCGCTACCACGGGCGCTGCCGCCTCTTCCATAGGAAATGAATGGAACAGCCGGTGCAAAGCGATTTTACTGCGTATCCTGTGTAGGGGCCTTAAGTCAACATCATTTTAGGTCCTAGGCTGAATGGTGAAAGTCCAATGCGTAACCCACTCACCTACAGTGACAACAATGCCACACTTTGTTGCTCTTTATACTACTAGAAGGCAGCGGAGGAGTGGTCAGATGTAAATAGCCAGATCGCTGCCATGAGGCTATTCTCACCCAGGTGCAAAATAGACATGCTGTTGTTTTTTTACCCTACACCCCGACAGGAAGGGAAAACAGCTAGTTTATTAAACTGATTACATTTTCTTTGTGTAGAAACGCTGACAATTAAGTGATGCACTTACTATAGAGGTCCTATTTAACCTTGTGCTGCTGTGGACGTGAATCTGTTGGAGCTGACCAAGAACCCGCAGGTGAGTGTTGCTAACATCAGTATATGTGGCTAATGGCGTAGCATGCATCACTCCACAACCCCAATTCACATGAAGTTGGGACATGTAAACATAAACAGAATACGAAGATTTGCAAAAACATGTTCAACCGATATTCAATTGAATACACTATAAAACACGCTATTTAATGTTCAAACTGATACACTTTTTTTTGTGCAAAAATTAATTTCAGTTTATCAGTTTGAAGATTAGATACCTTGTCTTTGTAGTGTATTCAATTGAATATAAGTTGAAAAAGGGTTTGCAAATCATTGTATTCAGTTTTTATTTATGTTTTACACCTTCATGTGAATTGGGGTCGTACATACCCTGTATTCTGCATGCACCGTATCATGACCCCCATGCTTTTACAGTTTGGTAAAGTATAACAATAAACAAACTGTTACAGTCTGACTCTGTGGTCAAAGTTCATTATCATGTATGGAAATAAAGGCAGAGTAATAAAAAGGCCATATCATGGATATCACAGCATGTGACACAACAGCGGGTCTATAGCTGCATGACATGTGACACAATAACTGTAAAGTGGATAATAAGCCTGACCGGATTTGCTGTAAACATACTTTATCAGACTCTGAAGTGGTAGATAATCTATAATGAGCACACTTTGAGCAGCGCGAGTATTTAAAGGGCGAGTGAAGCTCTCGTCAAGTCTTCGGGTAGAGTTGCATTGACGAGAGGCGCGATGTGCCGAATCCACTCTGTGATTCGGTTGCTAGGACACAGTTGGCAATAACAGGCCCGGTGTTGCCAGAGGACGCGCTATTATTTAATCAAAGCATTACAGGACGGCTTGATTCTTTCAAACACCACGAGACACTTTCGCCTCTGTTTACCAATACATATTCCAAGTGGGCAACAGCAGCAGCAATATTTCCTGCAGAAATGTTGTACTTTATATCGAGCTAGTTCAGTCGAAGGTCACTTATGCAACTGCTGCTTTCAGCTTTGCATAAGTAAACAGAGCCATGCCAACGTCTCCAACACAACAGCGGTGGCTGACGGGGTATTTCTGATCACTGACCTGCCACATTTCTTGCAGGGGAACTCTCCCTCCTGGGCGGCCGAGCCTTTGTTGCCCGTTGAAGGGCTGGTCCTACGTGCGTTGCTGTCGTAGCGAGTTTTGGCGCTGGGAGGGGGCGGCTGAGGGGGGTGGATGACCCAGGGCAGCGGCTGGTCCCTCCCGGCGTCCTCCTGGCCTTTCATGATCAGAACGGTCCCAGGCTGCACACGCACATACACACACACACACACACAAATAAAAGTGAGAGGCGTTAGTTAACATTAATGTCCCTGTGAGCAATAAGGAAGGAAAATAATGAGGCTAAAGCTAATTTATGAGCACCTTTTTTATGTAGGATAGTATTACAATGTGCCAGTTATGGACATAAAGTTTCAGAAAATAGAAAAACACACAGCCTGGCACTTTTATCCGCAACAACTTTTGCTAAACGGTGAAATGCAAACGCAAAAAAAGGGGATAAAGGTTTCTTGTCGAGTCATTGTTTGCCTGACTGACATAATGGGGTTACACAATCCAGAGAGAGATGGACATGAGCCAAGTGATCTCCTCTGAAATATCCAGCAGGGGGCAGAAATTCCAACAACTGGCCAAAACAGCAGACAGGAAGAGTTCAAAAGGACAAATGTGTCAAAACGCCTGATGAGGCCAACTGAGGTTTCTAAGCAAGAGCATGCAGAGGATGTTCCTACATATTCTGCACGTTACTTGAATATCTGAGTATATGCAGGTGTGTGTCTATACTAATAAAGTATACTAGAAAAAGACTGATAACTCTTTGGCTTTTTGGCTTTTGCATAAATAAACACTTTTGCATAAATAAGAGACAGCACACAGTATGATAAGTAGAATATAACCACCACAGTATTAATTAACTTTAACACAACGACAGTAATCCCTCTGGAGCACCGACCTACTTCTGTGGTTTATGAGGATTTTTGCATAGTTGTATTAAATTCGTAGAAGTAGTGGTTTGAATACATTTACATATTCACAAAATTTGATATTCTGTGTGCGCTAGCTCCTACAGAGAGCGTTGCATTATGGGTTGTTTGTAGCCACAAAGGAGCAAGACTAGCAGGTTCAGTCAGTCCTAAAAGTTTTTAGGAGGCGCAGTTCAAACTTCAAGAGTGTGTGATGGAAAGTGTAACGCAAGAAATATGTATTTACTTCAATCTTTACTGCAGAAACAATCTGTCCAGCTGCAGCCAACCACAGCTGACACTGAATGTCACCACAAAGAGCTCAAACTAAAGAGTTCCACTTTTACAAGAAACAAAGCATTACAGGTGATCTGACGTTTAATCTTAAATTAACAGGATCTCTGGGAAACTTTCCCAACAGGACTAGTCCAAGGCTTCACCCACACTACTACATTTTTGTTCTAAAATGGCGTTTCCAAACAAAACTGATCTCTGCCCACACACAATTGTTTTAGCTAAATAAATAATCTGCGTCCATATTAACGCACCTGTAAACGCATATCTAATGACCGTTCGTGTACAATGGGCACAGGCGTCCCGGTGTAAACTGGAAGCAGATTATTGTCACTCTGTGGTTGAAAAACACGGATTTATTAAACTTGAAAATAAAAAAAATACTTCAGGCAGTTGATTGGCAGTTCTTGTAAGGAAGATACAAGCACATACTAAACCGGTATAGTGGAGCTCTATCCAAAGAAAGAAGCACCCACTAGAGCAGGGGTGGGCAATTCTGGTCCTGGAGAGCCGCTGTCCTGCATGTTTTAAGTTTCTCCCTAACCCTCACACACCTGAGTCTAACAATAACCAAACTGTGACGAGCATCAGCTGCTTGACAACGAGTAAATCATTAGAATCAGGTGTGTTAGAGCAGAGAGAAACCTAAAACATGTGGGACAGTGGCTCTCTTGGACCGGAATTACCCACCCCTGCACTAGAGGGATGAAATCACAAAAGGAATATATCAGCCTAAATAACTCATAAGACTGACTGATGTGAGCATCTGCATCATCGTTTCCAAAGGTGACAGTTTCAGCCCGTCCAGACTAAATCGCAACCAGAGTTTTCAAACTAAAACGGACTCTGAAAAGTCGTAGTGGTGTGGAGGCGCGAGGCGCAAACGTAGCAAAGGATATGCGTTTTTATACAAAAATGCAGTGGTGTGGCCTACAAAAAACAGGTGTTGGAAAACGGGGAGTCATTTGATAAAAGCCAATACAGTAACAGACAAGCAAACTATAAAAATATTCGGGATTCAAAGACAAAAACAACCAACGTAAAATGGATAAAAACAGAAATCTCTCCCCTTGACAGTGAGGGCTTTGAGGGCAAAGACACACTCTTGTAGGATGTAGGAGCGTTTATCCCCTTATCTATTCATTTTATTTCCCTTCCTTTCCCATGCCGATTAATTTCACACTCACATTCTCAGTGGTCTGCAGCGTGTGGGTCACCCTGGTGGGGCCGACATCCTGTTTCCTGTCAGCTGACCCTTCCCACTTCCTGCTGTCCTCCTCCCTCTGTGGCTCCAATCTCTGAGAGCCCTGCTGGCCCAAGGAAGAGAAAGTAAATTACTAAATGTGAGTAAAGAAAGAACCTGAGTGTCTTACATGATAACTGTCAAATTGCATCACTTAAACATACTGGATACTGGATGATGTGCAGTCGATACTGACAAGTGTGATTTCTGAACTGAACATTCTGCAGTTTCCCTTCTAAATGAAGCTCCATGTTTCATCAGATCACCCTGCAGTCAAACTAGTCATTCTGTCGATTTCTAACCAGAGCGCTTCATTAGTCCCGGCTTACTTGAGACAATGCTCCAGAAGCTTGTAAACAGTTTGCGGTTAAAGCATTTAAAATCAATATTTTCTGTCTCGCGGTTCCTTCTGGGGCACAGGTTGTAACGGGACAGAGGAACAGAACAGATGATAAACGTGGCCTGACCTTGTGGTCCGTCTCCTCCTCTGTGGTTTTGCTCTCGAGAGGCTCCGCCTCGCCGTAGATCAGCGTCCCGTTGCGGCCGATCTTGACGTGTTTCTTGTACGTGTAGTAGAACTCCACACACTGTGCCACCGACTTAGTGGTCACCTGTGAACCACACACACATTCGCACGAGTTTAATGGAGTTTTTGTTTTGTCACTGCATGTTACCGAGCACAAAAGGTCATTTTGAAGCTGCTGAATAGGAAAAAAAGCAGCCTTGTACTGAAAGACAGAGCAACCTCAGATGATGTGCAGCTTTTCTTTTATGCATTGCGCTGCATGCATTGTCTTTTACCATTATACTGTATATTTTGCATTGAGAAATGTCCTTCCTAGATAATAAAATACAATTGGAATTAGCCTTTAATCTGTTGGTTTGGCCACTCTTTCTTGATCACTGAAGTGGTTAAAACAAGAAAATGAAACAGTTTTGCAGCCTTGTGGAAAAACAATAATTGACTGTGACACTGCAAATAATTAAACAAGAAGGAAACATTGTTCCAGAGTGACTGTGTTTCCCTTTTCCCCACCCACCCATTGTCAGGGAAAATATTGTGTGCACAGTTTTTTTTTTTTTAATCTCGGGAAGGCTAATCGGCCCGCAGCTACTGTGTGGTCTGGACTAGAACGGAGAGTTTCTATTTTCCTGCTCTTGTGTTTGAAAGCACCACATACCTGTTTCTGCACCATGAAGAAGTCCTTCTTGTATGCAGTGATGCCTTTGTTGAACTGGCGTCGCTCAGCTGCGGTCCAGCTGTCTGATCCTGAGGGAGAGACATTTAAAAAGAGTTTAATTAAAAACACTCAACAAGTATCTGCTCCCAGACGAAATCTGAATGTGTGCAAACCCTGACAAGCTCACCCCCACCCTTAAAACACACACACAAACACACAGACACGCACACACACACACGCGCACACACGATAAACAATGGCTCTCCTGTCTTCTGCTTAGGATTAACCACATGCTGTAAACCCCCTCCCGACTCCCCTCCTTCCCTCATGGCGTTGACCCTGACAATCCTCCACAGTCACCCGCTACCCCCACCCCACCACGGCCCTGACACTCTCACTGCTGCAGCTGCCGTCGCTTGGAGGCAAGGCTTAGGAAGTCACTGTTAAGATGGTTTCAAAGAAATAGGGGAGGAAACTGATTGTTGTCACGGCCATTATTATGAACCAAACCAAAACATAAGCATATTCAGATTTCATCTCGGCTGAAATCAGGATTTTCAACTTATTATGAGTTTGTCTTGAGCGTGTAAATACCAGCTGGGTGGGGTTAACCAGACAAGGCATTAATGGACGCCAGAAAATCATTATTTCTGAATTTAATGAACCTTCTGTGACTGTAATCAACTTCTCATTGTCTCTCGATAACAGTTATGTTTGTTATCAATTAACCCGGCGACCATTTTCCTGATAAATTAGTTAATGGTTTGGTCTAGAAAGTGTCTAAAAAAATAGTAAAAAATTGACTGTTGTTATCTTCAAATAACTTGTCTTTCCATTCAACAGTCTACGACCCAAATATGATGATTCATTGTCTAATAATACAAAATCAATACAGCAGAAAAGAATACAGAAACGATTGATGGATTAATATAATATTTGGCTTTCTGTCGATCATCTTATCACCTAATTGTTTCATCCCTAACCAAATCACATTTATTTATTATCGCAGGTAAAAAAAAAAAAGACATTTAAATTCTAAGTACATTAATTCATTCATCCTCAACCGCTTGTCCCTGTCAGGGTCGCGGGGGGGCTGGAGCCGATCCCAGCTGACATCGGGCGTGAGGCGGGGTCCACCCTGGACGCCAGTCTATCGCAGGGCACATAGAGACGAACAGAGACAGACAACCATTCACACGTACGGGTGATTTAGAGTCATCAATGAACCTAACACACGTGCACGTCTTTGGACTGTGGGAGGAAACCAGAGAACCCGGACAAAACCCACGCAGACACGGGGAGAACATGCAAACTCCACACAGAAGGGCCCCAGCCGGGATTCGTACCAAGAACCCCTGTATTGTGAGGTGACAGCGCTGACCACCACACCCAGAATAATGTTATTTGTATATGACTTACCTGAGTAGTGGTAGTTCACCAGATGATGAGACTTGGTGAAAACTGGGTTCCTCAGCAGCAGGAGGGACAGCGCAGCCTGAGAAACCAAACAAAAAGAGTTTGTTTTTAACAATGCTTGAAAGAGAACTAACATTTGAGCGTTTATGTAGCAGGTCATCCCTGCTAAGTGACTCTTGGCTCTATTAGGCGCTCCAGTTGTAATCTATGTAGCTGTAAACACACTGATCCGAACAATGAACCTGACAGGTAACCAGGGAGTGAGATAACCATCGTTCCTGCACGTATTAGGTACCGAGTGCATCGTATCATGATTGCACTCTGTCTGGCTTTGTAAAAATAAGAATACACTTTGTGTTTTTTGAGAAGTCTTGATTGTGCTTGAATGCTGAAAGGCGGCAGTTTGAGCCGGACTGCTGCTGCAGAGAGTGGGCGCTTTGACACCCCCCCCCCCCCAGCTAATAGTTTCCTTGACAACGTTGGACCAGTATTGGTCGGTAGGGCCTGAAATCTCCTCCAGTTCTAACACAAACCACTCTGACAGCTCTGCGAGTCAACTCCAGCTTGTGCGTCTTCAATAATGGAAGTATTGATTTAGGATCCCTCTTTAAGCCGCTGTAAGGAGGAAAGTACGCCTCTTTGAGTCTTTTTTCATTTCATCAGTGTCAAATAATTCATCTGTTAAAGCCACTGTAACTTATTGTTATAAAACAGGTCTTCTTAGCACAGGACACAAATAGTCTTTGAGTTAAAAATGTGACTTGATTTTTTTTTAAATCATAGATATCTTAACTTGTTTTTTGCCATCATGTTAAAGCACTTTGTAAGTTTGTTCCAATACAGCTTCATATTGCTGTCTGTCTTTATGTTGTAAAGCAATACGTTTGTATAGAAATTTATGTATTACAAATGCGGTGATTAGTCAATTAATTGATGAATGAATAGTTGATTAGAAAACGAATCAGCAACTATTTGGATAAATGATTAATTGTTGATTTTCAAAGCAAAAATGCCAAATATTTGTTAGTTCTAGCTATTTAGATGTGAGAATTTGCTTCTTTTTCTTGTCTTGACATAATAATAAATGTAAAAATTTTTGCTTGTCCATAGGTGACTTGGCTGGGAACCAGAGGGTCACCGGTTCAAGTCCCTGTGTGGACCATGTATGGAACGTGACAGAAAAGATTGATGATTATTATAATATTTGGCTTTCTGTCGATCATCTTATCACCTAATTGTTTCATCCCTGACCAAATCACATTTATTTATTAGGTGCCAGTTCATCTCCTGGGCACTGCCGAGGTGCTGTTGAGCAAGGCACCGAACCCCCAACTGCTCAGGGCGCTGGTCACTGGCAGCCCCCTCGCTCTGACATCTCTCCATTAATTGCATGTATATAGGTGCTGTCTGTGCATGTGTGTGTGTGTATTTCGGGCCTGTGTGTGTGTGTGTGTAACATGAATAACTATAATAGAGTGAAGAAATAGAATCTCCCCCGTTGCGGGACTAATAAAGGAATTCTTCTTCTTCTTCTTCTTCTAATTATTATCACTATAAGATACAAGCTGGTCGCATGTAGCACGGCTATTCTGAGATGCTAAGCGCTCCTCTCTTTTTATTCATCCCATCATCCCTCTGCCTCACATAAATAATAATAAATATGACAGTTGGTATTTCAATGGGGATGATACGACCTGGAAAGAGCCACTCGAGATGCTGCTTCATAACGTTTAACAGTGGCGGCTATCTGGCTTCATTATCACAAACAGCACAAGGCAAGTTTTCCTTTGTGTTGTTGTTATTAACTGTAATCAGGCAGATTTATTATGGTATGGTGTGTTTTATTTGCTCATGGCAACGTGCTTCAAATAGCTGTTTTCTACAGAGGTCAAAGATGGACGGTGGATGTGTGCACTGCAAGCTGCACTCGCCCTGATGATGCACCCTGATGTAATTAGTGGTCTGACAGTGATGCAATAGGTATGAGACACAGGGTGCAACATTGCTGCAGTATAGGTGGAGCACCCATTGGACCAATCCGATTCCTCTGTAACACTGCGAGTGCTCATAAACATTTATGCCTTTCTGACCTTCCTCAGGCATATTTATGACTTGGATGTTTTGTCCGGTTGCTTGAGTTGCTTTCAAGTACATCCAAGTAACGTTTTCATGCAAACCTAATATAATTACATTAATTAATTAAGGGCAATCTGCTGTATAATGCATGTTGAAAGGACGAAACCTTACCCCTCATCATGCTTCCTGTCTTTGCAAATATGTCCGGACAACACGGCTACAACACTTAACCACTCAACAAGGGCTGCAGCTAACAATTATTTTCATTATTGAGTAATCTGTCAGATTAATCGGTTTATCTTTCGGGGCTATGAAATGTCAGAAACAGCGAGAATTTAAACACCCACAGTTTCCTAAAGCCCTGTTTTGTCTGACAATCAGCACAAAACCCAAATACAATCGGTTTATCATCACAAAAGACAAAAAAAGCAGGTTTAAGAAGCTGGAACTTTACTTGAAAGAACGACTTGAACTAGCAATAGATTGAGCCTGTGCATCACACCTCACTGACACCATGTGCAGCTCTTCTGCTCTACATAGCGGCGTCCCTCCATCACCCTGGCTAAATAACCAAACCGTTTTACTATCTCAGTCATCTCAACGCCACCACACCAGTTTCGGTACACAGCGTACTGAAAGTCTACACATCAGTCACTTCCGTTCAGTAATCATCTACGGCTTCACGTGAAGGCATTCAATCACTACGCTCACATGCGCAGGACAAACCAGGTTAGTGAAAGACATCGGATCGAGGCACAAGGTCGGAGGAAACGTGCGCTGGAACATCCTGATTACTTTAACTTTGTGTTTACATGCAGCTGGTCAGTAATCAGGTTCTTACTTTTCTAACTGCTGTGTGTGAGTGTTAGTGAGATATGAAGCTAACGTTTGGCCCCTGTTCAGACCTGGTATTAACATGCATCCTAAGTGATCTGATCCCAAGTGGTCAGCTCTAAGTATAGGTGTGAACGCACCCAGGGCGCACTGAGGTCCAGTCGCTCAGACCGCATTGGGAGGTGGTGTGCATGTGCGGGTTAGAGCCCGTCTCGTGTCTGCACAGTCCACAGCTGTCAGTCAGTGTGGATTGTTCTGTTGCGCTCACCATTGTGTCCCCTTTGCACTCGTACAGACAATGGTGGGCTAACTCCTGGTTGGTGCCTCCTCCGCACAAAACACTGGAGCAGGCCAGGTGCATGAGGTCTTCCACTGAAAGACACAGATATATTGATATTATTTTGAATACAGTGGTGATGACAATACTTTCTTCTTGCGAGGGAGAGAGTAAACATTAAAAACCTGTAATTAGAAGATAATTGATTCAAGTATTAAACAGTATCGTGTGTAGTTCTACTGATTCTTTTTAAATTTTTTAATGATGCTGGATTAGCGGTGCTCCGAGTCCAAAACAAACTTCCCACAAGGACAATTAAGTCTATTTTACCATATTAAATTGCACCATACATAAGGTATCTGGAGAGTTATAATCTTCTCACTGAAATTGCAAGTATCTAAATTAAAAAAGGAAGAAATAATTTGCTGCTGGAGTCGTTCTAAATTGCAACAGCTTGATAAATGAAATTATTGGACACAGAAAGTTACTTCTGGTTTTCACAAACAAGGAAATGCAAAGCTAAGAAAAAAAGAAAAGTGTCTTCATGGCGATTTATGTACAAAACGATTTTAAAAGAATGTATTCAATATAACCAGAAGGTCAGTTTCACAGTAAGTAACGACCTCGCATGCAAATAAACAAATCCAGCTCCTGCAACAAGAATCTGTCTGTCAGTATTTGTACTTTCAGTTTGAGCTGTAACAGCCGTGAAATACTGTGTGTGGTACTTTTCTTACCTTTCTGCTGAAAGTCAGGCTTTTCCTCCAGTTCATGTAGTGGAACCCAGACCTGCTCCGCTCGATGATGATCCAGCTCCACGGCTGAACGCTGCCTCAGCTCTGGCACCTCCGCCTGATACCGCGACCCGATGTTTATCCGTCTGGGGACAGGACATCAGTGTGAGTGACAAGACTTTGAATCCATTCAAAATCCATCAAATGCCATTGCTGTCAGGATGTATTTATTTCAGTCAAGACATCATATATTAATATCAGATTTATTTTAGGTTTAAAGCTCTTGTCTTATTTCTGAGATCACATTTTGATTTCTCTGCTTTTCTTTCTGCCATGATCTTTAAATAGTCACAGGATGATTGTTGAGGACTGCTGCAATCCTCGCACTGTTTTGAATTCCAGCTTGTCACACGGCTCTCCTTTGTCCTCTCATAATGAATAACATGCAAATTCCTTTTTAAAATGTGTATTTTGAAACACAGCGCACTTCTTCAATTCCCTGAACCGAAAGTAAATGGATCCTGATGTGGGACAAAGGTCGCGTTCAAGTAGGAAGAAAGAGTCAACAAATGCATGCATCTTCGTCGGCTTACATGTCAACTGACACCAGATACCTCCCTGCTGTACTTAGGAAACTCATTCTGTGTTATATTAACGGACAATCCTGTTCCAGCATGCACACCTCCCCTCCCCTGCATCTCCAGTAGGCCTGCAGTACTTCCAGCTGAGTGTGTGTACTCTGGCAGCCTCCCCCAGGGAAGGTGGGCAGCTATAAAGTTGAACCGTGATGGCTCCAGTGTGTTTCACCAGTACCCCAGGCCCAGCTGAAAGCATGATTTATGAGAAGCCTCACTGGCTCGTCCCGGACTAACTGCTGAGCAGCTGGCACCAGTCGGGGGAAACAGCTTGCACAATGCACCCCCATGATACTGCACCTCACTGTTGATGCAACTACAAACCAAACTGCAAGAAAGAAGCCCTGACTGAAAGTTGATAGGTTCAACTAAACAGACTCTTAGTGTCCTTTGAGCTCTCCTCACGCTCTAATTTTCATAAACATCCAAGCTATCAGTGGCTGTGTTTACATTTATTGGCTGTTTGGCTGCACTCTACCCTACTGGTTGGTTCAAATTGTTTATATACACTGTTGTTACCCTGCATTTAGGTTATAATCTTTAAGATTCTCATGAAATCAAAGCAAATTTTTTTACATTATTTATGGACAGTTTTTTTCATTACATGCATTTACATCCAGTAATTACGCCGCTATGTAGTTGTTTTTATGGTCACTGTCAGATTGCCTGTATGTATATGGGTTTCACAGGAGACGATGCAGTGTTACAAAAGTTCCTGTTGCTGCTTCACATTATAAGTGTTTCACATGTGAAACACAGGCTTTTATTGTGAAGCAGCCACAGGAAACCTTGTATATTGTCCTCAAGGTTATCACTTACTAAAATCAGTCATCGAAACTGCGCCTGCAAAACACAGGAAACAAGCATTTTGGACTTTCTTTTAGCAGTAGATATTTTCTAGTTTCCTCCTCGGGAAGGCAACTGGTATCAGGTTGCAGCTATTATGACTGACTTCTTCATAAAACAATGTGACTTTGTTTTGGCTGTTAGGCTGCACAGTGAACAGATACACCAGTTGCTCTTCTGTTGTATTTCTGGAGAAGTGAGTGCTTTGTTCCTAGCATTAAGCCGCCTCTTATGTGCTGCCTGCCATTCGTTTTTAAAAGGCTCTAAGGTTTTTCATTTGACGGATAAAATGGAGCTGTTATGATAGGATGCACTTTTACTGAGAGAGGGACATTAGATTGCATAGTTAGATCAGAAGGCGATTGTTGGCGCTAATGCTAACTGTGGATGACGGGGCAAAAATATTCCAGTGGTAACAGGGCCGCCTTAAAGGACAGCTTCAGTATTTCAAGAAGTCTGTGTCCTTGTTCAAGATATTTCACAATTCAGCCCAGTGTTATGGTTTGAATAATTGATTGCAAAGCTACTACTCCAGCTATGATAGTGCATGCTCTGCTTTTGAGTGCCCATGCAATATCTCTGAAAACGACACACAACCAGCCCCCCGAAAAACCCAAAATATTTTTCCAACGATGGGAGAAGAGGATTGAAGGATGTTGAGAGGGAAATACTCACGGCTCTATGCTGACTGGAGTGGCCTCGCCGATAGCAGACAGAACTGGCGGTGTGATGTCGCAGCTGTCTAAAAAGAGCAGCAACACAAGATCCACTCAGTGATATTATCAAAAAATGTACATGTCTCAGTACAAGAGCGAAGAAAAACAAGAATATCTAATGCACAAATAAGTCAGACTCTATTCTAATACTTAAACAGCAACTGTCCTAATTCACTAACAAATCATACATATAGTCTGGTACCAGATTGCTTATGGGAAATTTTGCCTGATGAAAATTACAAGTGGGCAGAGCAGTTAAGATGTCCTGTGGATAATTCAGGGAGGTCCTATCTTTATTTTCTTTACTCACTGGAGCGCAACAGGCTACGTGTTGCCGACTTGGGTGTGGCGGGAGGCGGCAGGCCCTGGCCGCTGGCCGCAGCAGACGACAGGAAAGTGGAGAAGTAGAGGCCGGAGCCCTCGCGGACAGGGCTGAGGATTGGCGGCGGCGTGTAGGGGGGAATTGAGAGCGGGTTTTCGGTGAGACGGACGGGAGAACGTAGATGGCTCTGGTAGGGTGTGATGCTGGAGTAGACAGGAGGGGCGATGAATAAACCGGGTTTAGGCGGCGGGATGAAGAGAGGCTCGGGCCGGGGACGCCGTTTAGACTTTTTGCCGTCGTCGTCTTTCTCCCCTTCAGTTCTTCCATTCTGGAAAAAATAAGTTTGAAAGGCAGATTTAATTTTCATGTGATCAATTCCGATAAACATGCATGGTTTTTGCGCATTTATTCAGAGAAATCCCAAAGAGAAAGAACAAGACGCCCCAACCCTCAACTGTATGGCACATAATGTACAGTATGGCAGCGCTAAACCCTGATAATCTGCCTGATCTGGGACAGGGCAACCAGTTCACCAAATCCCCCCCAAATGAAACAGGGAAAGGGAGAAAAGTGTGGAGGAGTGAAATGGGGGCAGGGAGACATGAAGCATGATGGGGGGATGGGAGTGTGTGTTGTTGGGGCACAAATGCAAGGACTTGTAGCTTCAGACAGACTGAAAACAGACTGAGGAAGACAGTGGAACACCATCCTTCTTTGAACTTCAACAGTTTAACAAATAACGTACCAATTAAAAAAAGTGGCATCAAAGTACAACACCAAACGCATGAATGAATTCATGTGCATCTACCTGCTCTGAGCTCTCCGACAAGGAGTTCCTGAGTGAGCGTCTTCGAGTGACAATGACCGAGGGTTTGTGGTCGGCACAGCCGAGGTCCTGGGGGTTTGAAGACCTGAGGGGCCAGCTGGAGGCAAGGGCCGCTTCTTCTCTGTCGGGAGAGGAGGGTTCCTGCCTGCGCACCGGAACAGACACTGGGATGACGAGCGGCAGGAGGCTGTCGTCTCGAGGCCGCTTGGTGTTCAGACCCCCTGTTTCAGTAGGACTCCACGGCCTGTGGGGCTCCTGATGAAGACGGGGGAAGAGGTGTTACAATGCATCTAACACACTGATTTCTCCTTAACATAAAACATCAAGAGGGTATGCAAATTCATTGCCAAAATTGTACAGAGTGCTATAGATTTTAATGTTATCAGCAGCAAGTATGATTTGAAAATTCACCTAGTTCGATCTTCTTAAATGTAAATATTTACTGTTTTTTACCATTTGCTTTCTTCAGTAATTCAAAACAGAATACCTTTGGGTTTTAATCTGTTAGTCAGACAAAACAACATATTTGAATAGGTTAACTTGGCCTTAATCATAATGGGCCTAACGATTCATCCAGATTGTAACAGTCGATTAAAAATAACGCTTGGCTGCAGCCATACAATAAAACGGCCAACTTGTGTTGCAGATAGAGTCCACTACGCAACAGGAGCAAAATATCACAACCTCTAACAACTTGGTAAGGAACTGTAGCTTAGCTTTCCAGCTTCGCTCACCCCAGCACAATAAATCTTAAAGCAAAACTGACTTGATTGGCTGCTAATTCACCTGGGCAGGCTGCCAAATTATAATCAATACAGTAAACAAGGAACCCTGAAACCTTGTTCCTTACCTCACACAAAAATACAGAGCGAAGAGAAAATGATGTTAATACTTAAATGGAGTGTGAACGGACAGGTCGATACAGCATTAAACAAGCCTGAGGTGGATTTCTAATTGACGGAATCAAAAGACAGTGAACTTCTGTGAAAAAATAAGCATTGCAAGAAAAACACTTCAAGTTTGACCATGTCTTAGATACTTCAGTGAAAACCAAACAAGCATTTTGTACGCCTGCACCTTGCTACAGTACTGTGGGGTGCAGCACTCAATGCCGTGTGACCACTTTTTAAAAATTCTAGTGATGATTCTCTCTGAGTCGTCTGCAGTGTTTAAACCTCGCCTTTTTTCCATCGCTCGGTGGAAACGTGACTTCTGTGACAGACTTCAGATACATGTCAAAGGAAACGTACCCGAAAGCATTCTCCGCATTTCTGTCTTTGAGAAACCATAATGAGTGGGAGCGGGCGGCCTGTGTGCTTTAGTGCAACTCTGGAGCAACTTCAAAGCCATCTAAACCGCCGCATCATTGAAGACAGATGCATTCTGCCCATGCACACTGCATCTTCATGGGCAGGGAGGCATGCGGCGGTGTGGCTACGCTGGATCCGTGCTCATTATTGCTGGTGGAAAACTCCAGCCCTTACACCAGAGCGGTGGAGAGAGATTCTGCTGAGCACTGCAGGCAGGGCAACCATGCACCCCCTCCCTGTATAGAGGGAGGTGGTGGTGGGGGGGGGGGGGGCAGGCTGGAGTTTCTCTCCTTTGATGGGATGGGGGGAGGTGTGCAGGCATGTAACCAAACACACTGCCTGTATGATCAGCTTCCCCGTGAGGCAATCCAGGGCACAGCCATGCTGAACTAAAGACATACTGACTCAGTGCTGTTTGGCAACAGAACTTGTTGCACAATCACAGATAAGTGTAGCACTTCATTGACTTAACTGGTGAGAGTTGAAAAACACATACTTGTGAAGTATACATCTGCCTTGTGACAGTTTTCGCAATGCAAGGTTTCGTTTTAGCTGCAGATTTTCTTCACAGGGAAGAGCTGAGCCCAGCCCAGTTCTGTGGTGTAAACTTTGTTGGGCGTTGATTACATTCAGCATCTCTTCCAGCAACACGTTAATCACAAACAACACAAGGTTCTGGCACAGTGTTCCTGGCAGTTTGCGTTTAGGCCGTTTGTTCCAGTTCCCGCTCTTGTTCGGGGAGCTGAAGTCCCACTGCAATTATACCCTGGTATAACACTGGAAAAATAGAGTTTTTTATTTTTTGCTCTCGTCGAAATATTCACAACTGAGGCTTACGGCTTGCAGTGACGAATTTAGATAGAAAAACTGCCATGCTATGATAGGGGTTCAGAACACTCTGTCCAGTCCTCTTCTGTAAAACCTTATTGCGCTTGAGAGGAAACAGCTGAGAAACACATGAGTGAGCAAAAGAATGAGGAAAACAGAGAGAAAGTTACTGGTAATTACTGCCTCACAGCTGTAATCCTTCACCGGCCAGCTAAGTTGCAGTTTACATTCACCTCTGCCCAGACTCAAAGTATATACAGTGAAGATTTTAAAAGGCATTTAATGCAGGATTTCAGTGAGAAACATGCTGTCTTCACTTAGAGACTGTTTTTACAGAAGAGTACAGAGGACTCACAGAGAGCTTTGTCACATGGTGCAACGACAATCATCTGAAGCTCAATATCAGTGAAGCCAATGAGCCCTCTTCAAGAAGGGACAGAGCGGACTGTTCTTCCAGAGAGGACTCAGATCTTTTAGTGTGCAACAGGCCCCTGCAGATATTCTATCACTCTGTAGTAGCTTGTGCTTAACAAGAAGGCTAGGTGTTCAGGTTGGAACTGGACAGTGTGGAGGAAGTTGAGGTACAAAAATCAAATCCCTCTTGGGTAAGCCTTCTCACTCTCTCAACAAGCTGTGGCAGATCGACAGCTCGTCGCAGAGAGAACGATGAAGGTCGAGATCAAAGCACGGGCGATGCTCCTCATCCGAGTCGAGGCTGTGACACACCGAGCCGACAGACGGCCGGCGTTCGGGGTTGGGCTAACAGGCGAGCGTCTGTCGCCCTACTTTTTGGGCGTGCGTCATGCACCAGTCACACTAGTCCCTCAGCGAGAGAGATCACTCTGAATGAGCAGTTCAGTCGGTAGGGAAGTCAGGTAAGTAAACAAACGGCTAAAATCAAGAGGATGTGGGATTGAATACTATCAGGTAAGATTCTTCTTTTTAGCCATCGCGTTGTGTTGTTAATGTGCTTACTGGCTAACTAGCATCTTGAATCCGTCCAGTTTCGGTTTCCCTTTTTGAATGAGGAATACAGCCTACTGCCGCCTGCTGGTATGGAGTTATTTCCTCTCATTAAGGTGCAAAACGTACGTGCCAGTCGGACGTCAGCTGTAGCCTTTGTGGTGAGTGCAATTTTTTGGGCGAGACACAGGCAGAATTAGGCAACGCAACAGTTGCCACTAGATCTTTGATGTTGCATCGCTGTGTCTGGGCCTTAAGCATAGAGGATGTCGTTTGGTCTACAGATTGGGAAATTTTGAATTTGTGATATTGGGATACGAGTAAAACTGATTTAACTTCAAATTCCTTGAGCTTCGCGGTGAGAGAAACAAAACCAGAGTCAAATTCATGGTATGTGTTCACATGCTTGGCTAATAAAGCTGATGCTGATAGAACACAAAGTTGGAGTTATGACAGTTATTTCTGAGATATCACGTTCATAACAATGAGACTGACGGACACCCTGAAAAAAGGAATGCTTCTGGCCACGGACGTTAGCGGTGAGAAGACATAAAAATTTAAAAAAGTAAAAAAAAAAAATGAAAGAAGAATGGTGAAACATCTTAATACTGGACTGAGCACTTACCTTTACAATATGTGGCGGTAGAGACTCCATTTCCGAGGCCTTCTGAGCGAGGGTCTCCAGGTTGACCTCCTGGGACACCCTGCGTTTCCTCCGCGTGCTCTGGATGACGCCTGTCGGGGCTGCCTGGATGTCACAGGCGCCGTTCTGGGAGCCCTGTGGCCCCGGGGCAGCCTGCTCTGAAGGGACAGAGAGAAAAGGGTTGTCGGATGGCGCCCCGCCTTCCTTTGAGAGCCGTCGTGATCTGCGAGGTTGCGCTTGGGATTGTGTCTGGGGTTGTGACTGGGACAGGGGCTCAGCCAGGAGAATAGGTGGCGGCAGATCTGAAGGCTGCTGGGGTTCTGGGGTAATGTCCTGGATAATTGGTTCCTGGATCTTTAGGGGAGCTGGAGCAGAGGACTCCTGGGAGTGTATCACCGCAGGCTGTGGATGTGGGTGAGGGTGTGCATTTTGTGCAGCAGGGTAATAGTCAAGCACATGAGGGTTTTGTTGTTGCAACTGCTGATGTTGCATTTGTTGCTGTATTTGGAGCTGTTGCTGCTGCTGCTGTTGTTGTTGCTGTATCTTTTGTTGCTGCTGCTCGTGTTGTATTTGTTGCTGCTGCTGAAGCTGCTGCTGCACATGCTGTTGATGCTGAATGATCTGTTGCTGCTGCATTTGTTGATGGTGCTGCTGCTGAATTTGCTGCTGGATTATGTGATGCTGTTGTTGCTGGCGTTGTATTTGCTCTTGCTTCTGCAGCTGCTGCAACTGGTGTGGGGGTTTTCCTTGTGTTGAGTAGTTAGGTGGGTTAGGTAGGGTTGTCCTGTTGCCTTGAAAGCTCTGGTAGTACGCTGGCAAGTGCTGCTTTGGCTGACCAAAGGCCAACTGGAAGGGCTGCAAGACTGAGCTTCCTCCTGGGTGGGATGTGTTGTGCTGCTGGGTGTTCAGCGCCCCAGGTTTCAAGGTCTCCTGAAAGGCCTGGGACTGTTGCTGATCCCAGTCCAGTCCCCGAGCCTTAACAGCATCCCTGTACACTTCAACTGCAGGGTTAGGCCCCAGAGGCTGCTTGTCTGCAGCCCTGCTAGGGGGCTGCTGATGTGGCTGTAAGCCAGACGTCTCATGCATCGACTTTACAAATGCATTCTGAGTCCTTGAATCTGTTACATTAACTCCTCCGATGTAATTAGCAAAGTTTTGACCCCAGTTGGTCATGGTATTCCAGGTGGCAGCTCTCTGCTGCTGGGACAGAGACGGCTGCTGCTGACTGGGTTCCTGGTGGGCCCATTTCATAGGTACAGTCTGCTGATAATGACCTCTGCTCTGGTCGCCCTTATCTGGGCTGAAGATGACAGAGTTGAGGTACATGTGAGGGGCCTCTGGATTGGAAGTCACAGTGCTTGCGGCCTCACTCTGTCCGGGGTCTGAGGCAGTGCCACCTGGGACATAATAGGACCCCTCAGGGTGTTGAGAAGCCTCCTTCATTGCTATGTTTTGTTCGTTGAAAAATGTGATGCGTTTTCCTGTTCTTTTAGCGCTGGGTTTCTGCTGGGCTGGTACACTCATGACGGGCATGAATAAGCCGAGCTAGGAATTTTTTTTTTTACCAAACCAGCTGTTAATGCTTCACTGGATCACTTGAATATATATATATCAATGCAAAAAAAAAAACATCAGTGAAATGAAACTGTTAAACTACATCAACATCAGATTGAGCAGCAGAAAGGTCAACCAAGATAATCTTCTCTTCCCCTCTGAAGTTCTTTGTGACCCACGCATAGGGTCGCCGGCCTGGGGTGAGCAGATCTGAAGACGTTTGTGGGGTTTTCTCATTCATGGGCAACACCCTGTATAAAGAAAATGAGAGGGAGGTCAAGCATTGAGCCATCAGACTAAAGGGGTCCAAACAGGGGAGGGGGGTCTCATTGTCATCCCTGCCTCAGCCATGTAAAAACCTGCTGTTTGCTTTTTCAACAATAGACCTCCACTGAAAGGTATCGGGTGTGAGAACAGAGAAGGGGAGGGGAGCAGGCCTAAACTGTGTCATTATGCACTAAGCTCACATGACACAGGGATAAGTTCCTGCATGCAGGCGAACAGCAGACCTGCATATACTATTGGAAGCTAAATCAATAGTTCCTGGAAATGCCATTACAAGACATTACAGCTTTACGTTAATTGAACGACCACGCCATCAGCACCGGAGGACATACAATCATTGAAAAAACATTAATCACTGAAGCACACAAACCCCTTAAAAAGGCTCAGTTGACCCCTAACAGAGGCTCTTATTCCCGCCAAATTGCAGAACAGACGGCAGGTTGAATGTGATGGAAACCTCTTTTTACAACTGTGTGACTCATCTGAGGTATAATAAAAAAAAAGAATAAAAAAGGGAAGCTGTGCCCTTTGAACCGTGGCTGCAGACTTAAAAAGGAAGGGCAACTGAAAGCGAGCATGCATGAGTCATGATGAAACGTTCTCTGCGAGGGAAAATGTCAAAATGGCCTTGCAGGCTTCGATAGCTACTAGAGGGATCTCGACAATTGCCATGGTAACCTGTGGCGATTATCAAAAATATTATCTGACGGTGGGGTTTTGGAGCAGTTTCTTTTTTTGACTCTGTGCAGTCTGCCAAAATTCAAGAAGCACACGGAGCCTGACTGTTTCTTGTTCAAATTCAAACCCCTCTGCTCCATCTGCAGGAAATCGTATCACGTGTGTGCGGCAGTCAAACACCAAAACAGAAAAGCAAAGACTTTTAATCCTTAATCTGCAGAACTCATGTTACATTAAACAAACTATGTGTCATGCTGATTACATAGAAAGATACTGGAATCTCTAAAACAGGGACATCTCCGACAACCTAGGAAGTGACTGATAATTGTTACCCTTTACTCTGGTGGCCTAGTAAAACACACGCTTCTTAAAATAGACAGCTGCAGCTGTTCAGATCCTGCACTGGCTCAGGGGCACCGCTCACTGAGGATACTGGATGACCATGCTATGTGGCTAACAAACAGTGCATGCACCAGCAAAACCATGTGATGCTGCACATGTATACGGCCATCAAATCCCACGAAACAACCTCTCTGAAAAGGATGCACGTAAATAAATAAATAAAAATCACAATTCTCTTGCAGAATAAGCAAAAAACAACCCACAGCTGCTGCTGCTTACTGAGCGACCATGCTGCGTGAGAGCTGTGCATTAAACACAGGCTCTCCATCCTAGGTGGAGGGATCACGGTGACGCATCACAAGTACAACCTTTCACTTAAGCCTAAGGGTTTAGCCCAATAATAAAAGTAACACATTTAATTGGCTTAAAATAAATGTCAAGCACCGTTAGCCGCCCTAATCCATCCGCTGTGTCCTCATCCAAGTGAGTCCATGTGGCACGGCTCGATCAGCGGCGGGCACTAGGCCTGCAAGCGTGCAAGAGAAGACGAATACAGAGAAATGTATACAGCAAGAGTCCTTCCGCGACGGGACTCTCCCTCCTCGGTCCACATCACTTTCTGGGTCCAGCCAGCTCAGCGCTATTTACGAGAAGCCCCTTTGTTGCAGGAAACGGCTTATCCAGTCACTAATGCCGTGTCCCGCTGCAACGAACCCGACAACAACAACGCAGCCCTGCATGATGAAAGTGTGCTGGCATAGCAGGCAAACAAACACACACATACACAGCGGACTCGAACTTGTCAACAACACGTCACACACACGTCTCTTTCTGTGCCGTCGATCCGCTTTGATCGAGACATTGAACGCGTCCTCGCAGACGAGCGGTCTCGGCGCAAAACTTTGTCAGCGCAACTGTCGACCACCACCACCACCACAACAACAACAATAACAACAACAACGCCGCCGCCACCGTCCTCCAGCCCCGTCTGTCCCCGATACTTACTGTGTTGGTCATGAAAGCAGCTGCTAACGGCGGCTCAGCCTGCAGGATCGCACACTGGCAGCTCTGTGCGGGCAGCGGCAGCAGCGGCAGGCCCGCACGATACAGACCTGCGACGATGACTGCATACATCCCCAAGGTTGACTCATGCTATGCTGCTGACCTCACTCAGACTCACTGGTACCCCCCCCCCCCTCCTCGACCCCCCCTAAGTCAAGAGGAAAACGGGAGTCGATGCGTAAACTGGGTCCACCCCCCCCCCCCCCGGTCGGTCGCAAGTGGGGCGCTAATTTGCAGGAACGCAGGCGCAACGCAGCCGCTGTCTGTTGCACATTATTGCACTGCGATTGCACACAGAAAAACTCACGCTGGCAATGCGGCCTTTTTTTGTGTGTGTGTTGCTGTACAGCGACTCTCTCCGTCTGTGCTCGTCTTGTGATTCCCCCTCCCTTCCCTCCACCACCACCACCAGCTCCAGCTCCCCCTTGGCCACACCCACTTCCATGCCCGTATAAGGTCTTCCTCTGACATGCAAGGCGTTGTAATTTACGGAGCAAAGATCCCTCTCGGTCCATGCGGGAAATTCCAGCACACATGGGAGGACCGCGGGGATGAAGGGGGGAAAGGAGTCATCGCCCCCCCCCCCCTGACTACTGCACTTCTGTTTTACACTTTCCTTTGCACACACTGCTTCTTTTAGTGAAGAGGAGTGTTCTGGAGGAACTCGCAGGAGCTGCAGGAAGGCCCCATGAGGGTGTGGGAGAAAAAAAAATATATATATAAAAAGACATTTGTGTTTGTGTAAGCTGCCGGTGATGGTTTGTTTAAGTTGTAGAATATTCTAACAAAGCAAATGCAGCTATCCTTCACTTTCTATCTCAATGTGCAATAGTAAGATTTTCCCTCTGTGCCTTAGTGGGAATTTAACATGTTTAATAAATATTGTCTATATTGTCATCTCATCTCATCTCATCTTCATCCGCTTATCCGGGGTCGGGTCGCGGGGGCAGCAGCTTTAGCAGGGGACCCCAAACGTCCCTTTCCCGGGCCACATTAACCAGCTCTAACTGGGGGATCCCGAGGCGTTCCCAGGCCAGTGTGGAGATCTAATCTCTCCACCTGGTCCTGGGTCTTCCCCGAGGCCTCCTCCCAGCTGGACGTGCCTGGAACACCTCCCTAGGGAGGCGCCCAGGGGGCATCCTTACTAGATGCCCAAACCCTCTCTCTAAGGGAGACTCCAGCCACCCCCCTGAGAAATCCCATTTCGGCCGCTTGTACACGCTGTTATTATTATATTTTTTTATTTCCCTATGTTCATATTTTTCTATATTTTCTACAATTTATTGTTTCCTAGTGATGCTTCTTCTATGTTTGCTCTGTAAAAAGGACATTTCCCCTTTGTGGGACTAATAAAAAAAGAATATCTTATCTTATTAACAGACCCTGAATTAATGTAAAATGTCGACTTTCTTCTAACCAGCTGCAAAAAATGATAAAAGAACTAATTTTATATTTAGAGAGCGAAACAGAAAGGTCGTCAGTTTCATATTTTGTCCTTATTAATGACTAATAACGCAAAGAATACATCAGGGCTGCAACAAACAATTATATTCATGGTCTATTAACCTGCTCATTATTTTATCAATGAATCATTTGGCCTCTAAAATATCGGTGTTATGAATATTTCAACGATGTTCAACTTAAAATGACAGAAAAAAAAAAAAGATAAGCAGCAAATCCTCACATTGAACTGGATGGTGTCTGGCATTTTTGATTGAAATATACTTGAAATTGATTATTAAAATATAGAAGCAGGGTTTCCCCCAGAACAGTCTGTGGCAAAGGCTGGTGGCGAGTGTTTTTGTTTGACGGGGACGGGCAGCGTTAAGGTAGCAGCCCTGTAGTTCTGTGGTCACACAATCATGGACAATCAAGAAATGGATATTTAAAAAAAGGCCATAACACATAATCCATAGAGCCCTAGTCAGTGATCAAAGCTGACTGAAGATTTGAAAATATGTTTAAACTTTAACTACTTCCAAAAAAATTCATTAAAATACTTTTTAAATACTTTTTAATCCATTTGGGGTCAATTTAGGCTGGTGGGTCACCAGGCTTGCAATACACCGGGGGGAACCCTGACAAGATGTTGTTAAATAACAAGTAGAAAGACATAATGTCTCACTAGTGTACAGTTAAAGACTATTATCTTTGTGTTTCACTGACTTTAACCTGTCTTCATGTGAGTTTCAGGGTGAAACAACACCTAGTGAACCCTTAACCGGGCCCAAATGTTGCAAGGCCCAGTGACGTAATGCCAAACAAATAAAATGATTAGCCCACATGAAGAAGTGACCCCTACGAGGCAAACAAGCATCTGCATCTGTATAAAGCATCCGTGCAAACCCTGAAACTATTAGCTAATTTGCAGACTGCATAGGTGTTTTTCACAGCAGACACGTGACTGAATGAAGAGCAGGTGTAAATGTTAGAATGAACGATGGCTGGATTCCAGTTTCCTGTTTCAGTGTCTGGCTCCTGCACGCGGGCTCACTGTCACAGCGGACTGGGACACTCGAATAGAACCAAACCATTGTTTTTGTTATTGGTGACGCTTGTGCTTCTCCTACTATGAGAAGGTGAAATGTCTGCTCTGAAAAAGAACGATCACAAAGGGAACACGTAGGAAATGTTGCATTATAAACGGCATTGGACATGACCAGGGAAGTGGCATCCAGATGATCCAGACTCTGCAGGGCTTCTCTCTCTCTCTCTCTCTCTCTCTCTCTCTCTCTCTCTCTCTCTCCTCTCTCTCTCTCTCTCTCTCTCTCTCTCTCTCTCTCTCTCTCTCTCTCTCTCTCTCCTCTCTCTCTCTCTCTCTCTCTCTCTCTCTCTCTCTCTCTCTCTCTCTCTCTCTCTCTCTCTCTCTTCTCTCTCTCTCTCTCTCTCTCTCTCTCTCTCTCTCTCTCTCTCTCTCTCTCTCTCTCTCTCTCTCTCTCTCTCCTCTCTCTCTCTCCCTTAAAATAACGTGCAAAGCCTGAAAACATTCACAGATGCTGTTGACAAGAAGTCGAGTCACACTGACATGTCTGCCTACGATGACACTGTGACTGCACTGGGAATTGTGGGGTTTGTGGTGTGTGTGTGTGTGTGTGTGTGTGTGTATGTATGTGTGTGTGTGTGTGTATGTGTGTGTGTATGTGTGTGTGTGAATGTGTGTGTGTGTGTGTGTGTGTTTCTCTTGGCTTTAAAGCTGATACCAGTAGTGCTGAAACGATCAGTTGATTAATCGCAACTGACAGATGATTAGCGACTTATCAGATTATTAATTGATCATTATTTTTTTTAGCAAAAATGCAGAATAGTTAATGTGGTAGCTCCTCAAAAGCAAAGATTTGCTGTTTTTTCCTGTTTTATTTCATTGTAAAGAGAATATGTTTAGGTTTCTGACTGGTGTTCGGATGAAACAAGCACATTTCATTCTCACCTGGGCCGTGGTTTAAAGTAACTAAGTACATTTACTCAAGTACTGTGCTGAAGTACAATGTTGAGGTACTTGTACTTTATTTGAGTAATTCTATTTTAATCTACTTTATACTTCTGCTCCACGTCATTTCAGAGGAAATATTGTACTTCCTTGTAGTTTCTTGGAGTTCCTTTACAGATTCAGATTATTAACACAAAATAGTACCAACAAATGATATAATCTATTATGTTTTAGATCAAAACTACACAGCGGTATGCAAAGTAAATACAATTAGCCCTACCTTTATCAGCTGCAACATTAAAGTGATATTTACATGAATCTATCAATAATTATAGTCTAATATAATATTCTGAAACGAGCTGTTCTGCATAACGAGTACTTTTTGATGCTGATACTTTCGTACTTTAATTTACCGTAAGTAACATTTTGAGTGCAGGACTTTTCCTTGTAATTGAGTATTTCTACAGTTTGGATTTACTACTTATTATTTTCTGACATGGTCCAAACCTGTGATAAAGAACTGACCCTGCAGATTCACTGCAGACATCAATAGCTGCAACCCTTAACACTAGTATCCTGTATTTACCACTTAAAGTACACTTACTTGACCAATACTGTTTTTTTTTTTTAGAAGTGACATAATCATTATATACCGTTATTCTGCAGATCATGATAGTGACAGGTTTTAGAGGAGGGGTTTTCCAGCACAGCACAAATCAGGGACTATGAATGGGGGCCTTTCCTCTGGGGCTTTCTGGGATTTTGACATTTCGTGTGTGTGTGTGTGTGTGTGTGTGTGTGTGTGTGTGTGTGTGTGTGTGTGTGTGTGTGTGTGTGTGTGTGTGTGTGTGTGTGTGTGTGTGTGTGTGTGTAATAGGGGGGTCATGTCAGGTTTGAACCCAGGCACATTCTGTCCAGAGCTTTTTGTCCACAAACAACACATTAACGTGGCTAATAGCAGATCGAAAACACACACACACATCATAGAGTTGTTAATGCATAAGAGCCTCGCAATACTTACATTAGACTCTGTCCCTCCATGACACACACGCCTTCATTTCCCTGTTTTGCCGATGTCCAGCTGCAGCTAAAGTTGACGGCAAGCTAGTGTAACAGTGTGACAGTGCAACAGCAGCGGGTTACTAAAGAAACCCCCGTAAACTTTTTATTTTTTTCCTCCGCAAAGCGTCACTTCCCAGTTTGAAACACTTTTAGCTAGCAATCGATACTGCAGCCTCTCCACGGGACCTACCCGCGTTTACACTCTTTGATGACAAACTACTCATTGCATTGGCAACGTCGATTGTAAATGTAGTTAAATCAACTGCTGGATATAGTTTAATAGCTGCAGAGTTGATGTGCTGTGCTAATAAAATAGTAGCTGTTGAGGACGCGTACCGTTTCTGATTTTCTGTAGCTGCCTTAACGGCTCAACGGCACAGAAAAAGACGAAAAGAGCAAGATAGTAAACCCCCGCAACACCGGAACATTGGGGAAGGGATGTCCCACTTTCGTATAAATATCATGTTAGAGTTTAGATATTAATTTAAAAAAAGTGTCAGATAATTAGGATAATACATTAATTCGACAAATGTCATAGTACGCATGCGCTAAATGTAATTGTCTGCTAAACATTTTTATTTGTTTTGTTTTTTAAAACCTATCTACGGCACTGTCACTAGCTAACTGGTAACTGTTTAATTAAATATGTAATAAATAAATAGATTAATAAATATGAGATGATAGTTGAATATACTTCTGTATCCAGTATTCTGGTCCAACTGCCTAACGGGATTTAAACGAAGACGGAAGTAGGTAACAGGGAATCATCTTGCTTTGAACTCAATGACACTTTCTCATGTTTATGTTCTGCTAGCATTCAGACAACAGAGAAAACCCGTCTGGTAATTTACAACCACAGTGTTTAGAACAGGTTTTGTAGATAGTTAGAGATGTATTGCGTGTTGTACACATCTTTTTAACTCTTTGACTTCAGCGCAAATAGAAGTTAAACGTTTGTTGCCAGGTCTGCTTATTAGTAATTCAGGTACCGACAGTTACTCGGCTCACGTCACTTTTCGAGGATGCAGGTGCAGAGAGTCGTTCTCAACTCGCGACCAGGTAAGACACTTCATAACAGAAGATGACCTGTTTTCTTGTGTCATGTGCTGCAACATTACTGCACCCGTGTGGCTGACGTTTACTCAAACTACTTGCATCACAGGTAAAAACGGGGTGCCAGTTCCTGAAAACTTCCGCCTGGAGGAGAAGACTTTCGCACCTGACCTGAAAGATGGGGAGGTCCTTGTTCGGACGCTTTACCTTTCAGTCGATCCATACATGGTATTCATTTAACACAGGCAGAATAGACACGCATTTTAAGTTATTGTATCTGCTTATGCTTTTTTTTTTTTTTTTTTGGTGCTAAGAAAGAAGGTT
Source organism: Echiichthys vipera (assembly GCF_963691815.1). Taxonomy (NCBI): domain Eukaryota; kingdom Metazoa; phylum Chordata; class Actinopteri; order Perciformes; family Trachinidae; genus Echiichthys; species Echiichthys vipera. The sequence continues at coordinate 6,542,303 of NC_139837.1, read as the reverse complement.
TAAAGTCATCCAGCAACTTCAATCACTGCCCCTGAAAACCTCAAATAAAGCCAGAAATCTTGGGGTTATTATGGATTCTGATTTACATTTCGACAGTCACATCAAATCAGTAACAAACTCGGCCTACTATCACCTTAAAAATGTAACAAGACTTAGAGGGCTCATGTCAGCTCAAGACTTAGAAAAACTTGTCCATGCCTTTATAACCAGTAGGCTAGACTACTGTAACGGTCTCCTTGCAGGTCTTCCCAAAAAAACTGTCAGGCAGCTACAGCTCGTTCAGAACGCTGCTGCTAGAGTTCTGACAAAGACCAAAACATGTGAGCACATTACACCAATTCTTAAATCATTACACTGGCTTCCTGTACGTCAGAGAATTGATTTCAAAATCCCCCTGCTCACGTATGAATCACTACATGGTCTAGGGCCGAGGTATATCACTAATATGCTCCCACTACATAAGCCTTCTAGATCACTAAGATCCTCTGAGACCAATCTGTTAGTGGTTCGCAGAGTAAACTCAAATCAAGGGAAAGCATCTTTCAGTCATTATGCAACAAACAGCTGGAATAAACTTCCTGAAGATTTGAGACTTTCGCCCACTCTGACCACTTTTAAAACTAGACTGAACACTTTTATGTTCACCTTAGCTTTCTGCTAAACCTTTGCACTTTTAACGTCCACACTGTTTTTATTATTGTCTGTGTTTTTATTCTCTTTGTCTTTCTGTAATGCATTTGAATTCATGACATGTTGAGCTGTGAAGCACTTTGAGTCTGCCTTGTGTATGAAAAGTGCTATACAAATAAAGTTGCCTTGCCTTGCCTTGCCTTATTAAGACTGTCTGGTATGAATAAATGTTACAAAACAAAAGGTTTTCAGTGAAGAAACAAGGACTCAAGCATCTTCCTGTCATTGCAAAGTTATATCAAGCCGTCAACTAGTCCATGTGTGTTATTTATAGAAAGGAAAGACTCAAGCATGAAACCACAAAGGCAAGACGTATGCATGCATGAAACCGCATGCAAAGCTCTCTCCGTCTCCATCACTCACACTTATCTTTCTGTTTTTGCTTCTCAGCGATGCAGAATGAACGAAGACACCGGTGTTGACTATGTGACCCCGTGGCAGCTGTCTGAGTGTGTGGATGGCGGAGGTGTCGGCGTGGTTGAGTCCAGCCGCTGCACCACTTGCAGTGAGGGAGATGTGGTCACTTCATTCAACTGGCCTTGGCAGACCCATGCTGTCATGAAAGGAAGCGTCTTGCAGAAGGTGTGGCGTGTTAATGCATGTCAACATTGGGATATAGTTCATCTTGCAGAAAGGAAAATGTGTTTTAAAAAATTGCCTGCACGTGACAAGCAAGCAGTATCTCACTGTGACATCAAACAATACCAAATGTATAACCTTCTGTCTATTGCAGGTTGATCCACAGATGGTTGATGGGCACTTGTCCTACTTTTTGGGTGCAGTCGGCATGACAGGCCTCACCGCATTGTTGGCGGTAAGGGAGAAGGGTTATGTGACAAAAGGGGCCAATCAGACCATGGTGTTGAGTGGAGCGGCTGGGGCGTGTGGCTCCATAGCTGGACAGGTAACTAAAGCAAATTTCAGGTCTGGGTCTGCTGATATTTTGGTGTAACTGTAGCTATCTGGTATACTGGCAAAATGCATGCAAACAGCTTTTTAAAATTGTAGGGTTTCTATACATTTACCCTCTTATATACTGAGTCCTTGTGGCGTGAGTTAGAATATTTCTGATTTTAAATGGCTTTAAGTGTAAGAAAGATAAAGGCAAGATGGTAGGGGAGAACTGTAAACAACAGTCAGGGTAGCAGATCGAATCTAGCTACCCGAAGAAATGATATAACCAAGAAAAGGAAGTGAAAGCTTAATGATATAATTTCCCCTGACTTTTATTTCCCCAGATCGGCAGGCTGGATGGTTGTGTGAGAGTGGTTGGGATTTGCGGTTCCGATGAGAAGTGCAGAGCTTTAGTGGATGACCTGGGCTTTTCTGCAGCCATCAACTACCGCCAAGAGGATGTCCCCTCAAGTCTCAAGGAGTGCTGCCCTGATGGGATAGATGTTTACTTTGACAACGTGGGAGGAGCCATCAGTGAGACTGTAATCACACAGGTACTGCTTGAGTGGTGCTTGTGCGAGCAGAGCATAATATAGTGGGTATTGTGCTTTCCTTTGTTAGAAAATGTGTAAATTTTGAGCTGTTCGTTGTTTTTCTTTTCCTAATTGTACTGCTAGCAGCAACAACAACATTTGCGTTGGCTGTGGATTCTGAAGTGCTGCTTCCTCCTGATCTTCACCAGCGAGTGTTTTGTGTCGATCTGATTGAGCCTCACACCTTCTTACCTTCAGATGAACAAAGACAGCCACGTGATCCTGTGTGGGCAGATCTCACAGTACAACAAGGATGTGCCGTATCCCCCGCCGCTCAGTGAGGAGATACAGGAAACCCTGCGCAGCAAGAACATCACCCGGGAGCGATTTATGGTGCTTAACTACATGAACAAAGCAGAAGCTGGCCTCTGTGAACTCAGCCAACTAGTGAAATCAGGCCAAATCAATGTAAGAAGGAAACGGTGAAATGTGGTTGACTGTGTGGGTGTCCTTCTTTTGCAAGCTGCGTCTCTTCATCCGTCCGTCTCTTCGCATCATTGAGTTGTTATTTTGCGTTTCACTTTGCAGGTGCTGGAAACTGTGGTGAATGGCATCGAACATGTGGGAGGTAAGTAGGATTTGATTCCAGTGTTTTTTTCTTTATTGTATGACTTTTTCTAACTGAACTTATCTCGGCCGAAGATGAACCATTCTTTTCATTTTCTTGCAGATGCATTTTGTTCTATGATGAAAGGGGGAAACATTGGCAAGCAAATTATAAAGATCCTAGAGAGAAGAACGTCACTGTAGATGCATCATTATCAGACAGGCCCCTTGGGAAATTAACCTACAGTTGGCTTTCTGTCACTCCCATTAACACTAGTTTAATGACCCCCAGTAAGACAGTGCATTGATTAGCTGATGCCAGTTGATTACATGAATACATAAATTACGAACCATGAATGAAAAAATCAAACAATGTTCTTTGGAATTTTGTGTTCTTGAGAAAAATAAATAGCGTGCTTGTGTGGAAGTTACATAAGTCTTGTATGTTAATTCGTATTGATTTAGACTTTTGGAAGTTGGTGCTGCAGATTTCTAAATGTAGAGTAAAATGCTGTTGTGCTGCCTCATGGTATTAATTGCAACAGTTTGTCATGGTTTGAAAATATTACAGTGTAGAAAATAATGATGATAATAATAATAATGCCATAATAAGACATCAGCACACGTCTTCCTACGTACAGAGCCCCGAAACTGACAAAAGTCAGTAAAAAGTTATCAAACATGTCAAAGACAAAATAGGCTATAAAAATTTATATTGAGTGTTATATATATATATATATATATATATATATATATATATATATATATATATATATATATATATATATATATATATATATATATATATATATATTTAAAAATGTATCTATCTTTTGAAATATTTAATTGGATGCAAAACTAACATCAGTGGAGCAATTGAGAAAACTGTGACACTGCTAGCTTAACATGCTAGTTACCAGGTTTCTCAGCTTGTTACTTAGCCCAAGCTAACTTTCTCAGTAAAACTACACCAGCCAGTGCATGTAGTATACTGTAGGGCCTGTATTGCTTGTATATACAGTATATATACACATCCATGATGTTGGTCTAAACACTTAGCAAATCTGTCAAGCTGATAATCATAATAAGCTAGCTAACACAATTTGGAAGTAGCATTGTATAATCATCTTAAAATGCCTTTTATCTACGTCTTTTATCTTCACCATGAACCACAATGGAAATAAGACTTTCAAATTGGTGTAGATATTATTTAATGTCTAAAATATTAGTAGCTTTGGCTTGCTAACTTTCAGTACAGTTGCTTCCTAGCTTAAGTTCTTAAGCACAAAGGTTTATAGTGAGGCCAGCAAAATGCTACATGATTTTATTGGCTAATTTTTCACACTGTCAAACTAAGGATTTTAAAGTAGGACTAGCTAACTCATTTTGTTTGCATTGGCTTTCCAATTAAAGTGCTTTAGCTTTGAAGACTATAAAGGTAAGCAGCAGCCTATGATAAATATCACATGCACTAGCTCAGTGGTTCTCAAACTTTGTACATGACCGACCACCTCAGTAAATATCAGGCTCTGTCAGGTGACACCACTAAGACCAATGTTAAATACAGTAGCGTACGTCTACACTATTCAGCTACGGACAGGAAGGTTTATTCCTAATCAGAAGATTTTACGTTGACTTCAGCCAATTGGGCTACACAGTAGTGTAGTGGTTAGCACTGTCGCCTCACAGCAAGAAGGTTACAAGTTTGCCTCCTGGCCAGGGCCTTTCTGTGTGGAGTTTGCATGTTCTCCCTGTGTCTGCGTGGGTTTCCTCCGGGTTCTCCGGTTTCCTCCCACAGTCCAAAGACGTGCATGTGTTAGGTTAATTGATGATTCTAAAATTGCCCGTAGGGATGAATGGTTGTCTGTCTCTGTACGTCTCTATGTGTCCTGTGATGGACTGGCGTCCTGTCCAGGGTGGACCCCGCCTCACGCCCGATGTCAGCTGGGATCGGCTCCAGCCCCCCGCGAATTAGCTGTAGGAAGGGCTTGCATCAGACATGTCAGTGTTTTCATTTGACCTCGACTTACACTCTTCCTACAACTACAGTTTAGCTCGTAACTCATGAACGTGGCTACGTAACAGGCTGATATTGCAACAAAAATATGACAGGAAATGCTAAAGTTTACATTTACGTTACAATTACATATTCACAAATCTCAAAAGTTTAAGTATTTTCTTAGTATTATATTAATTTAGTAATTACTCTTTCCTTCAAGTACAACCAGTGGTACAAGTAGCACAGTTTGAGAACCAGTGCACTAGTTGGTTTAGTTTTATGATGAAAAGCCTGGTGTTTAACTTGTTTATACTTCCACCAATGTTCTCAGTTAAGTTACATACCAATGCCAATCTCATTATAAGCAGGAGGAAACATTTTTGACTCATCTGATGCTTTTTTTTTACTGTCTTTTGTCAGTATTTGGAGGTTTATTATGTGTTTAGTGACTTTTTCTGTACCAGCACTGTGTGTGCATGTTATTGATTAAAAACAGAAATTCTGTTATTGTGACGACCTTAGTTGGGCTCCATGTTCTCGTTCGCTTCCGTGCAACATCATGTGCCAACAGAGTGGAGACAAACACACAGTATATGATTTACTGTAATGAACATTTTATTCCACAGCACTAAAAACCATTAACAAAATAAAATTGTGGTCGGCTCTAATTTCAGTAGTCACAAGAAAAATATGTGCCAGGTGTAAAATCATCATCTTTCCATTCATATAGTTAAGTGTTTGAACACAGGAGGGGGATCCAGAATAAGTTAGTTAGTGAACACCAGTACATCACTTACAGTATATTCCCTCGCAGAGACGTAGAGGTGGTGGGGTCGATGTCTGTTTACTTCAAATCGGCGTACGGTACAGAACAATCACAACCAGATTCATAGTTTAACGTGATCCGTGAGCATTTCTAAACAAACTAAACTGTCTCATCAGGATATGGTTTTGGTACTTTTCTTTTTTTTGCAAAATTAAAAAAAACAGTTCCATGCATAATTTAGAGGGTGAGAGTGAAATGCAACACAATACCACCTCCTTGTGGACAGAATATGTAGCTCATGAGAGGTACTGAGCATCTTAAGAGAAAAGCTCTCCAATAACAAAAGTTCATTCATTTTTAAGATCGGTCTTTATGCTGGAATTATACGTTTGTAGTGCTCCCGTACAAAACATGTGTATAAGCAGAGAGGAGAGGGGGGACAGGGGGGGAATAGTTATTAAATCATTGCCAGCAAGAGTGCATATGATTGAATTTTCTCAGTATCTATCAGCACTTCTCATATTAAACTGTGTGCCTTATCGCAGCACTGAGCAATTATTCTGCACTCACGCTGGGTATGGTTTGAAAACAGGGTCGGACTCTGTTGGAACGTCGCTTCTATTAAGAGACTTGATAAATGCGGTCTTCATCCTTATTTATCCTTTTTTTTTTTTTCAGACCAGTTTGCTCTTTTGGGATCCAGGCACCTGCCACCACGGAGTAGAAAAGATTAAATTAGAGCGCAACAGAGAGCGTTTACTGCTCTCACACCTTCACAAAAAAGGAATTCAGGACAATAGAGACAAACATCGTTGTTTTTTTTTTGTTGTTGTTGTTGGTTTTTTTAACACACAAAGCTGTCAAATTAACTTCCAACTCAGGGAATGCCCAGTTCCAGTGCAAAGATTTAACATGAAGGGGAGAAAATTTAAAAAAAAAAAGAAATCACTCAGTACAATCAGAAAGAATAAATAAAAAAACAGCATAGTAGTGGTTCATCTCATTTCACATCTATAACACATTCATTTTTCTTTTGTTTTCAGCCACCACGCATCTCGATTGTTTAACATGGTTTGTCCGTTCACTGAGCTACTATGGAGTATAAAAACATTGTCCTGAAATACTACCGGGGCCGGCCTATTGTTCAAGTGCTCACATTCCTGAGAAACAAACAGCTGCTCTCTGTCGTCACGTTTGAAGGAGCACGAAGAGTCGGGCCCGCTCGCTGTTGCGTTTTGTTGAAAACCAGCGCTGACGTTTTTCTGACTATTCAATGCGAATATCGAGACGTTTTTAAGTGGCAGTTATGCGCAATGGAATACATTTCATTTAAAAACACTTTCAGTCATTAACTACTTGTACACAGATCAACTACAGTAATCGATTGATTTGTCATTTCCTTCCTTTGATTTCCTTTATCACGAGTAGAATAAACTTGGTAATCTGATCGTCTGGGTGGCGTTACCTGTCATCTTTACCGGAGTTACTGTAACGACCGCGCTGTGTTAACCACAGGGGGTTAGGAAAGCTTACAGAATACAAAATGAAGCTTTCTTATCCACACAATTTGTGTGTCAGAAGGTAAACACGAGGGTCAGTTTGGCACGTCCAGCCTTCATTAGTAAATGAAAATGATTTTCAGAGGGAAGAATAAAAAGGTGGAATCTTTCTTATTCTTCCTTTGGCAGTGGTGAAGTGGCATTCGGCCAAGGCAAAACTTCCTAAAAGTGCTAAAGCTCAAGTAAATGAGTCAGCTTAAACCGCAGCAGAATATACTGTTAACTGTGGCGCACTTTGCTCCAATAGGCTATTTTACTGCCAATGTATCCAAGGTGTTTTGTTGTTTTTACACTGTACACATTGCTATGAATATGGCCAGAAATGTGCTCACCGGTGCTTGACAACAACATGCATATTAAGTAAACAATACTATCTATAAACAGGATAGTGAAGTAGTGATGTACTGTGAAGTGGCTTTTGGAAGGAGGAGAAAAAGAAAGGAGGAGGGGGGTTTAGAGGGCTGCTCTGTGGGGAAAATCGAGGCCTTCAGGGTGGATCGACAGCAAAATATACTGTACGTGAGTCAGGCTCCGGGGAAGTCACGGTGGCACAGTGCAATTACTGTCAAGAGGGATTGACGCTCTTGCTGTTGCCTCCGACGAGAGGTGCGGGGCCTGTCCAGGCGCGGTACACCAAAAGCAGACTGAGCCCGAATGCCCACGTGCGGACTGGTGACAGGAAAAAGGCCATGAGGCCGTAGGTCTCCAGGAGAAAGTAGCAGGAGTGGGCCTGCCAGGTGAGTAGCAGCAGCATGAAGAGGTGAACCGCCAGAGTCCGCCAGCGGCAGCCCGGCCGCAGGAAGTGGGATCGGAAGGTGTTGCCACGGCAACGGTGGTGGAGGCTCCAGCAGAGATAACAGGTGAGGGGCATGTTGAAGAACAGCAGCTGGCAGAGGAGAAATGAGTCCAGTTAAATGAGATTAGTTCTTGATTATCACTTTGAGTTGATTAACAAGAAACTACTAAGACAGCAAGGGGGCAAATATGAACGTATAGTTCAAACAGAACATGTTCAGTACAGATTTCTGAATAAAAGTATAGGGCAGAGGTAAGCAACCTGTTTGGCTTGTGACCCTTTAAAATGAAGTAATATTGTGTTTGTAATACTGTGACCTTCCATCACAGGTTACAGTCAATATGACTTGGAAGCAGTTCCAACGTTTTCTCCTTGTCAGATAGTTTCCTTTGAAGCCTTTTCCTTTTTTAGGCTGGTGAGTTTAAAGTATGCAGTACATGTCATATACAGATTATTTTGTAACAAATGTTTCCTTCTTTCCTTAATTATCTTGTGACACTCTTATTTAATTGTGGGACCTCTTGTGGGTCAGTGGGACATATTAAGCTAACCATATTAAGCCAGCGGATATCCGCCGTCATTGTTTACAGTTCAGTTAACAACTTGAGACCAGAGAATGGAGTTGGAGTTCAGCGGCAGCGTCTCTATAAACATATCTGCATATGAATGCATAAATTGTCGTCACACTGTGGGTTTCGTGACTGCATTTCAGCCAATGTGCTCTGCCTCTGTTGCTCTCCACACAGACAGTTTACCTGCATGCGATCAAATCCTGCTCAAACGTGACTGGTAAATTCTACTCGACTTAAAACAGAAGCAGAAGGCGTCCGCTACCCAAACCTAGTCCTGTTGCCTTTTGTTTAGAAAGTTAAATCAGCAATAACTCAGTTTTTAGCCACTTGGGTGCAGCAGAAACAAACTGTGAACACAGCATTGACTATTACTCTCTATTACTGAGCAACATTAACACACATTTGTGTTCCACTTGAATAATGTAAATTCACTCTCTTTTAGTTGTTTTTGGTCTCAATCTCCTGAGGGAAAAATCTGGCTATTTAGCGGCTTAATGCTGCACTGTGTTCACCTTCTAGTCGCTAACTGTGTCTGTCTGCCATTCGATGATTTGTATTTAACATATTTGTTTTTTTATGGATTTCGTGACAATAACAGCTGCTTGCTGTGGCAGAAAACACTATAAGAGCGGTGAGAATGAACCAAAACCATAAAGTTGTGGTCCAGAAAACCAGAACCCATGAGCTGAAAGTCCTTATAAGGCTCTGTAGAGAGATAATAATAATAATTCTCTGTGAGTTCAAGTACAAGTACAAGTAGTCAGTGACCTTAAACTAATAAAACTACTTTGATTACAGCTGCTATAGTCCATATATGCAAATATTCAGACTGTATACACAAAGCATATCAGCAAAGGTTCTTCCTTATATACTTGCATTACTGAGATGCAGATGTGCTGAATAAAAAGTATTTTCTTACTTGAACGACTCCAACAACATAAGTGAGACTGCCCTCCAGGAAGTGTCCATCTATGAACACCCCAAAGGCGAAGCATGCACCACTGTGGCCATCTATCAGCTCTCCTATGAACCACGGACCTGAGGGAAGAGAGGCGGAAACAGCGCAGGAGTTATTTACACGGGAACAGATGCAGGACTAGGAGGAAATCTTGTGAAGAACCATGTCATGCACCAGACATAATGAGCAAACACAACACAGCAGCTGACCCACCTAAGGCTGTGCACAGGTTGAACAGCAGCAGAGAGTAGTAGAAGGTGTCCATTGTGCTGACGTGATGGAGCGACATACACGCTTGAGAGGTCAATCCTGAAGATGATAGAAAAAACAAAATGTGCGCCCGTCTCTTTAAGCTCCCGTCTCCTGAAAAAGCCTATGTCTGCTCTGATTTGTCAGTGTTTGCGTGTCTCCCACATCTGCGCTCTCTGCACTGTCACTGCAGGGAATGATTGTAACGGCACGGTAGCAGCACTTTCTACCTATGTATGCCACAAATAGACAGAATGTGTGCATTTCTCTGTACATTGTGAGTGTTTTGATATTTTCACATTATAAATAGAGCATCTTGACCTGCTTCATAGTCCTAAAAATACATAGAAAGTTCACTTTTCTACAATATGGGACCTTTAAAATCAGAGTCTGATCAGATGATTGCGCTTCGACATGAAATTATGCGGATGTATCGATTTTAGTGGTTTTCAGCGACAGCTCACCTCTCCCAGAAGGAACACGCAGGAACCTGAAGGCCAGCAGCACCCCGACATTCAGCAGCATCATAAAAATGAAGGCCACTCGGCCCAGGATGTAGTGGTCCGTGAGGAGGATGAAGGACTGCACGAAACCGAAGCTGGGAGTCAGGTCGTCCTCCAGGGTAAAGTGCTGCTCCCGCACTGACGACCTGCCTGCAGAGTCCTGACTCGCACACAAAACAAAAAAAAAAAGAAAAGGAGCGTGTTTTTAATTCCAAGTATAAGACAGAGCACATTAAAAGCCAAAGTGCCCGGAGAGCAGAGCTACATCAATTGAATCATAATTGAACCCAAATTTAATCAAGACCTATGAAATATTTATAAATGAATGCTGTACTGACCTCCACTTTAACTCTGATGGTGTGCAGTCCAGTGAGGTAGAGAGACGGATCCCACAGCAGAACATAGAGAGGACCTCCGGCAGAGTGGCATTTCCCCAGAGGTTCCCCATCTATGCTCACGTGCACCGCTGTGATCGAGACCTCAGAGAAGGCCAAGATCCTTTTGGGAACCAAGAAGATAAATGTTTCAATATTAACTAAAATTACCGCCTTACGGTCGTACACCTCCGCCAACCAGTCACATTGCATTTTACACCCAAACTGTCCAGAGGTATTAGGTGTGTTTTTTGGTGAAACGTTGACACTTTAGCACAGTTTCAAGATTAGTGTCACCACGTGAATAATGGACAGAACATGATGGTGTCACAGTGAAGTTGACCTCTGACCTTTTGGATGTAAAATGCCATCATTTTATCCTGTTGGACATTTGTGTGAAATGTTGTCATAACGGCCCAAAATAGGTTTTTGTGAAGTAACTGTGATCTTGACCTTTGACCTCCAAAGTCCGAAGTGGACGTTTGTGACAAATTTGAAGAAAATCCCTCCAGTGATTCCCAGATAACACACTGACAAGTATGGGACGAGCGCATGGACGATCCAAAAAACATATTGCCTGTTGTCGATGGCGTGGAGGCATAAAAATTAGATAAAACCGGTGTTATTGTGCTGTCATAGTGAAAAACTATTAATGATGAACCTCAGCCAAGGTTGCAAACATTTGATACTTAAGAAAACCTGCATTGAGCAAGTACATGAAGTCATGCTATTTTCATTTAAATGTAAAGTGCGCTAATTCACAAGAAACAGACGTTGTTTAAAAGATGCACTGACTAATTAAAAGCTCTACCTAGCTCTCTGCCAAATGACACTGAAAACCTCTCAGGCAGAGGTAACTACAGTTTATTTTAAAGACTGGGCAGTTGCTCTGTAACAAAGTGTGTGCAGGACATCAGAGGAACCAGGTGTTGTGGATGCACATTGGCAGAGCCAGTGAGGGGTTTTATGGTTCACCAAACAGGCAACACACACACACACACACACAGAACAGACACCTGATGTGTGTTGATCTTCGTATTCGACCCAGTGGTTCCACTCCCGGGTGCAGGTACTGGGCGTCCTTGGGGTTGGTGATGAGCACTGCAGGCCACTGCTCGAACCTCAGGTCAGAGAAACTCAGCAGGTCGTGGTCGAAGGCCAGAACCCTGTACCTGGAGACAGACGTGAGACGGGGGTTTCTGCACAAAGTTAAACTTATTTTCGAGACCTTTTTAATACCGCATAAAGCGCAATTTAATACCTATTTCATCGTATGGAAATACAACGGAAACCAGGGAGGATGGGGACGAGAATTATTCATTATGACATATTTCTTCCAGTAAATCCCAACTGTATATAACAATAATAATTTCTACTGATACAATTAATGTAATTAAGGCAACCTGGGCCCAAATAAACAGCATCATTTAAAATGATGTATTTATTTAGGTACATTGAAGCTGGCAAAGGAATGCAAAAGCATATTACAACTAACAGTTTTTGATAAGGCAGCAAAGGGAAAACATTTTATAATTTTGTAAATTGAGTTTAAGACCTTTAAATAGCTTCTAAGGCTCTTATTTTTTGTTTTCTGTACCTGCGGTTGTCCATCCAGTCGCCCAGCTCCAGCTCCAGGGTGCCTTGGGGATGCCGGCTGTGGAGGACGGGCATGAGGCCGCCCAGGGTGTGCAGGTGGCCGCACAGATATGCAACTGCAGATCTAAACACAAGAGGTCCAAATGAAAGAACAACATTGTCACGATGTGCCAAAAACACTGGGACTTTAAAATATTCCACAGGATGAAATAAATGAAAACCAGCTGCTAACCTTCCTCATTCTAAGATTGTGTGATAAAAGTCAAGCTCGCGTGTCAAAAGAGCAGGTCATTGAATGTTTGCAGACAATGGGATGTATGTATTTACACACCCTGTTTAAAAAAAAACAAAAAAAATGGTTTAACATCTGACAATCAGACATTTTCTTACCTCATCACATCCCGAACTCCTGGAGACGGGGAGACGACAGTTGAGGTGGTGTAGTGGCCAAACCAGATCGACTGGTTGCTCTGCAGACTCTCAGCTCTGAACGTGTCCAGCAAGTCCATTTGAGTCTAGTGAGAACAAAACATTAAAATAACTACATGACCCTTTACATTCCTCATCTACAGTGCATGAGCGCTTCATTTATACCTTGGAACACACATTTAAAGCGCTTTTTCATTTAAAGTATGAAGGATACTGTATGTTTTGTAATGTGTGTATATGTGTAATATATGTGTTAGTTCAACCTTCTATTTGCATATTTCTTGAATAAACAAAATGTGTCTTCACCATTTACTAGTCAATGGCCACATTTCCTTATAGAGGAACACTGCCTTAAATCATTTAAACCTCCTTAAATCACCAAGTGTAATAAAAGAAAGTGAATGTTTATGTTCTGTAAAGAGAAGGTGCTAGACGGTTGTACCTGGTTGAGAATACCAAAGAAATTGTACGGCCTCTTGGGTCCTGGAGTCAGAGTGGCATCCGCACAGACAAAGGAGTAGTTGCCAAAGGAAGTTTTGTGAACATAGTGGAAAGAGCCAACTTTCTGATTAGCTGAGTATTTCCTAGGGAAAATTGAAAAAAAAGAAAGAGAAAAGTTGACTCGAGCCAGGGGATACGGTGGTCTGGGATGGAGCCAGCAGCTCCAGTGGAGTCCTGAGATAATTTGATGCGCTTTAAATAAATAAATAAATAAATAAGGCGCGCATTGGAGACAGACTTTGTCTGGCAGAGGACGACCACAACATTAAGGAATATTAAGGAGATAAAAGATCCATCAGCATTAACAGAAGCAGCAGCGTCACATAAAACATCATTTGTGTCAGAAGACAAGAGAGTCGGTCTCTGTTCATGCAGATCCTGCTTCTATTTTAGTCCCCGGGAGGCTAAGACAGCTTGGATTATTGTCAATAAATAGGTCTGCAACTGCTCATGTTGCACAGGCATTGAAGCTACTATGTGCTCGGATCGACTTCACACTCTTGCTTGCTGCTATAACACATGCAGGAGTAGACGGAGACTGGGTGTGAATCGGGCATTTCATGTAGTGGTGACCATTTCATACTGACCGGTAATAATTGTTGACGCTGTCCAGTGACATAATGTTGAAGGCATCTGTCAGAAGAAAATGAAATAATGGTGAGAAAAACACAGCGGCTTCATCGTGCACTGATAAGGACGAGAATGTCTAATGAAGAAACACATATTTAATCCAGGAATCACGTTGTGGCAAGATACCGGAAACAATATTGGACAAACCGACAGGAGGACACACATCAACAACTGCGATCAATAAGAGAAACTCCAGATCCAATAACTAGCCTTATTTTTTTGACAGATATCATCTTTCACATCTAATAGCTTGCGATCAAATAACAGAGGAGAAAACACAATTGAGGAGGAAGGGGGTAGGAGGAGCACCGCAGTTAATGGATGCTTCAGAAAATCTTAATTGTACCGTGGGATGTTTTCATTGAACCAGTACGGAGAGAGGACACTAAGATAACAAAGTGCTGCGTTTAATCACCATGATTTCCACGGATGTCTATCCACCTAGTGCGCTCCATCACGCGGGACCTCTTCAGGATGTTGTGGTAGGCCTGCCACTCCACCTCATGCTGGAGGGACCCCACCTTACTCTCTGTTTTAGCGTCCGTTAGATCCCCTGTGGAGTGAGAAAAAAGATGCATTTGAGAAACAACACGGCTACACCCCGGTCAACCTCATTACAAGACACTTGCCGCGTAGTTAAAGATGGAGGGGATTTACAGTACCTGTTGCGAGCACTAGAGCTGGCTTGATCACTTCAATTGTGTCGGTGCAGAACTTCTCAAAGTCTGGAATGCGCCTCGGGTCATGAAATCGGCTTATGTGAATGTCGGACACCTTGATCCAGACATAAAACCGGAAAAAAAGATTAAAAAGGGCCTTAAATCTGGCTTTAGGACAGCCCTTTTTCTTTTTTTGTGATTTTTATTTGTTTATAGTTATACAGTAAGAGGAGATGTTACATTGTTACAGTCATATATTTAAATAAATCAAAGTGAGAGGCTATCATCCCTTTGGCTCCTCCAGTCCCATTACCCTCAGCACCAACCTCAAACCCTGACAAGGTATTGCAAAACAGTATACATTGCATATAATACATTTAACACACAACTAGAGAAAGAAGGGAACAAATAACAGTAACAAACTGAGTAAAGAATACAAAATAAAGAATAAAAGGAAAAACCTTCTGCCCAGGTAGCCCATAATCAATACAGTCTAGGCAGAAAAAAGAGTGATTATTGTACATTTAGACCAGTTTCCACAGACATGGCAAACATACACAACATATACTGCATGTATCTCTAGCTCCTTTTTATTGATTAGTATGAAAGCTGTAAAACACAAAGGGGACAAAGTCTAATCACAACTTACTGTGTCGCTGAACCACCTTTTTACCTGACAATGACACACTTGTGTGGTCACTGACCTCTTTCTGTCAATCATTCAGAGAGAGTTCAGTGGGTGAGCCACCACAGCTGGATTACTATGACAACACTGCAGAGCCCAAAAGGTAGGTGCTCTACATTCGTGTTTATAACTGAAGAATATAGTGTTAAACTTAGTAATAATGGTTGATTTAGACAGCATCACATGATCAAAGACAAAAAAAATAAGCTAGCTATGGAGACGGAATAAAGCCCACCTGTATAAACCAGAATATATTGCTCAACTCGCCGCCGGGAAATGGTGGTGAACTCCGCTGAGATCCATCTCCATCCCCGACAGTCAGGTGCTGCTGAACGCTCCTCTTCGGGTGCCAAGCCGTGTCATAGCTGTCCAGCACCCAGGAGGTGATGCACGCCAGGGCCAGTCCGAGGACCACCAGCGCGCCGAACAGCTTCAGCATCCTCCTGCAGTGGCGAGAGAGGGGGGCTAGCTGCCGCCGTCTGTCCCGGACAGAGAAAAACCAGCTACTGGTGGAAACAGCTGAGGGCACGAATCACACTGACATCAACTACAGATATCATGAAGCATTCAGCGACATAGCTCTCAGACTCAGACCGTTTCTGTCGCTGCCATCGCGGCCACGGGAGAGGCATTGAGGTGCGGAGGTTCATTCGCGGCTCCGCTCAGCTGCCTTCGGAGGCGGAGGAGGGGGGGAGCTCGGCAGGTTAGCTCGCAGCTAAGCTACCTACCAGCTACCAACACAGCCGGGTGGATGTGGATGTGGAGACGTCACCGGGAGCGTGTGTGGCGGAAGAGCTCCCACTCTGACTTGTTTTCTGGGTACCGCAACGACCGCAGATGCTGCACCTGTTATCGCGAGGATTTCCGAGATTAACGTAAAGGTCCTAACCTGGAAAGTAAGTGCTGGCTAATTTTTGTTTGCTTGTTTTTGTTTTAAAATAAATATTAATTTCTTTGTTTTAATTAATTAATATACTTTTGGAATATATTTTTTATAATAATTAAATTTATAATAATTGCAATGAATGAAATGTAATTATTTAAAATTAATTAAAATTGATTAAATGTATTAATTACAATTATAATAATTTATTTTTTTAAAATTTATATATTTTATATAATAATAATATTTTTGTTTGCTTGTTTTTGTTTTAAAATAAATATTAATTTATTTGTTTTAATTAATTATTATACCTTTGGAATATATTTTTTTTATAATAATTAAATTGAACTATTATTTAATTATTAATTTATTTAATTATTATTTAATTATTTAAAATGAATTAAAATTAATTAAAATTGATTAAATGTATTAATTACAATTATTATTATTACAATCATTTTTATAATTTATATTTTTTTATATAATAATAATATTTTTTGTTTGCTTGTTTTTGTTTTAAAATAAAGAATAATTTAATTGTTTGAATTAATTATTATCATTTTGGAATATATTTTATATATATGACTTATTTTTGTTTGCTTGTTTTTG
This sequence comes from Echiichthys vipera, assembly GCF_963691815.1. Taxonomy (NCBI): domain Eukaryota; kingdom Metazoa; phylum Chordata; class Actinopteri; order Perciformes; family Trachinidae; genus Echiichthys; species Echiichthys vipera. The sequence goes on along the minus strand of NC_139837.1, from coordinate 6,525,812 downwards.
TTTTAAAAGAGAGAATAATTTAACTGTTTGAATAAATTGTTATATTTTTTGAAAATATTTGTAAAGATATGATTCATTTTAGTTTGCTTGTCTTTTTAAAAATTAGATTTTTTTAAACTAATTGTTATATATTTAAATATTATATCACATTACACCCGATCTATGTTCCATATATAGTTTATTGTATTCTTATCTTTGCAAACAATCCAGTACCTTTCTGTATTCACAATATTACCTTTGTATTACAGTGCAGCCTATTACTGTGGCACTATCATTGCATAGTGTATTTGTAATACATATGATCAGTGGCGGATTAAAGTGGTCATGGGGGCCCACTAGGCTACTGTTTGTTATGGCCCCCCACATTATTAATCATGCTTTATCAGAAAAAAACCCGCTAGAACAGAAGAAGAGTCCGCAATCTTGAAAAATTCTGTCAATTTAGGAATTTTTTTTTAGTAGATCTTGGTCCCATTGTTCTTTCAGTCATTGTGCTTTTCTTTTTCATGCTCCAGTATCACGTTTCCTTAACATTTTGCCGTCATACTGTCTAGTTACAGTGAATGACGTATCATATGACTACAAAACTGACCTTATGAACCCCGCCACATGATGGCAGCTGATCGGGTAAATGTGTCCCGTATCTATTCAATCAGCAACTTCATCATGTTTCTAAGTTTTTTCCCCCAATGTAGTAAATGAAAAATACATTAAATTTGTATGGCCAATCCGGGGCACCTGCACTCCTGGGGCCCTAGCTGCAGCCTAGGCCAGCCTGTGCATTAATTCGCCTGTGCATATTATTATAATGATATTATAATTTATATTATACAATTTATATATAAGGAGACGCAGCCCACAATTTCATGCACCAAAGAACTTGGCATATCAATAAATCTAAGCACACTGTACACACTATACACATTCACTGCCATATCCACCTACCTCATGTATATAAAGTAACCTGAGATAACTTTGTTATGATTTGGCACTAAAAATAAAATTGAATTGAATTAACCTGTGACATTAATCAATCTGTATTTATTCCAACACCACCGAAATACTGTCTTACAGTTTACAAAATTAATTGCATTGCATTTTATATAAATATAGACATTTTGTATATATACATAGCTCACATTGTAGTCAAATATTTGTTGTCATTAAAATGCTTAGTTTAGTGTTAGTTTTTAGCATTGTTTTTTAGCTGTATGTCTAATTCTGTGTCTGCATTGAGAGCAAGGAAAAAACAAATCAAATTTCTTGTGTGTGCACAAACTTTGCTATGAAGATGATTCAGATTCTTGCTCAAACTATCAAATGTTTAAAATTGAGTCTTAAAATGTTTCTGCCTGGCACATTTAAAAGAGACACATTTTCTCATTGGCTATAGTGGGTGTTAATAGTAAAATAGTGGGGTTGTGTATTTTATTTTTCTCATTTTCATTACCAGCATTAAAAATAAAAGCATGAATGAGTATTTTATTTTCTCGTTCACATGACCCATCCCTTGTGGACAGATTAACTTACAACAAACCCAAAACGACTGTTATTATTTTGTAATGTAAACTTTGCACCAATAATAATAATAATAATAATAATAATAATAATAATACATAAATAAATGAATATATTAAACAGTTGTGTTAAATGGTTGTTTTGGTTAACGCCATCACCTGCACATATGCACATTTTATTTTATATTTGATATCTATACCCTTTGAATTTCTTCTTTTTATTTAGTTGTTATTGTTAAATGATGTGTATTCTTGTTTTTATTTGTGTATTTGTATGCGCCATGCACAAAGTCACCAGGTTGATTAAATTAATTAAAAAAAACAAAAAGACACAGGAAGTAAGAAACCTATAGTACTAGATACTAAGTGGAGAAGGGATAGGAATTAATACGCTAATGCTTCTTCCTATTCCTTTTTTCAAACATACAAAGGGTTTTAATGACTCGTGCTTCAAGTGTTATTTATTTTTCACATGTTTAAAATAAAGCATTCATTCATTCAATTCCTGGTATGTCTTTATTTGCTGCTCTATGTGCCCTGAATTGCCCCCCGGGGTCAAATAAAGATTTTTGAATTGAATTGAATTGAATTGAATTGTAATCTTTTGCTATTTGGCAATAAAGTTGATTCTGATTCTGATTAGTAGAAAAACAAAACAAAACAGGAAACACAGTCTGTCTAAATTGACAGAGGAATAAAAGATGTACACTTTGATAAAGTGGATGATTGTTGTTTTTATTGCTGTGTATAACGTCAGTTACCTGCGCCATCTTTGCCACTATGTCGCCTCCCAGTGGTCTTTGCGGAAAGTGTATTTTTTGGTCTTTTCTCTCTGTGGCCGCGTCCCAAACGGAGATTAGCTTACACATTTGTTTGTTTTAGCTTCACTCGATACCGAAAACATTTCTATTTTAACTGAACGACGTGTTTAAAGTCTAATATTCGATAAAACGTGAAAGCTGTGAAGTCAAACACTGAATTGTTGTTGTGCACAGCGTCGACTGTTGAAACCGTTGAATCCGCGAACGAGCTTTTTAAAGACCCCGGCGCGCGCTCCCGTGCTTGTTGCGAGGGGCGAACGAATCGGGGCCGCGCACGCAGAAAAAAAAACCCGGCTGGTGATCAACACAGAGTCGTCACGTCACGGATCCGCAGCAGCGACGGATAGAGATGCTGAGGTGACAGGCGGGCAGAAGGAGAAAAGGGACGACCACACTCAGACATATTTCACCCTGCGCGCCTTCATTTCTAACCACCGACCTCCTCCTCCTCCTCCTCCTCCTCTTCTTCTTCTTCTTCTTCTTCATGGACGCGTCGCTCGCTATGGGATTCCGCTTGTTGTCGTCCCCGCCGCCTCCAAACGTAGAGGATTTGTCGTAACCACACCCGGCTCTTTTTTGGATCAAGGATTGGCAGCAAAGATCCAAGGTAAGGATTCAGAAATCCCGGAGGCCGTGCTTTGCTTTACCCCCTCCTTCCTCTCTCTCTCTCTCTCTCTCTCTCTCTCTCTGCCCTTTTTTTAACCAACCCCAATTCATTATCGCGTTCAGCTGCATGCGCTTAGTCCTGTAACCCTGCATGCATGCATGTTGTCACAGCTTACAGTATAACCTCCTACACGCCAGGCAAGATGAGGGTGCGTGGCCTGTTTTGGACGGCCAATGTGCGTGGACGCGCCTGAGTAAATCTGCTGTGGCAACCCAACTCGCTATGCAACAGCTCTCCACAGCAAAGCCAGTCAGTCAGTCAGTCAGTCCACTGCAGGGAGGGCAGGGGGGTTCGTTTTTGGAGACCAGCCCTCATATAGGGAAATTGCTGCAGCTTTCTACCTGTCACATCCCACTGAAAACCTACCAGAGGTTTGTCATTTTTACATTTTGTCTTGTACTTATTGCTGTTTAAATTAAGGATTTGAATCACTGTCTATTCAAAATAGTCACCTCTCTTAAGCTTGGTTGTTAAAGCTTCATTTGAGCCATTCTTCCATAGAAACACACACTCATCCGTCACAGTTTCTGCAGGCTGGATCAGTTGCATCCATGCTGTGATTGAGTGTGGAGGGCCTCTCCATGCTGGCTCCTCTCCATGGCTTTATCCTGCACACAGACACTTGTTTCATCCAGCAGCAGCCCGACTACTCTCCCTGTCTTGAGCCACGCCACACTCAGATCCCACCCGAGAATAAGGCAGATGTTTTGATTTTTCTTTAGTGAAGTTATTCTCACTCCTTCCACGTGTTGTTGCACATGTATGCATAGATCAGAGTCAGAGCTTATTTGCTTTTTGTCAGTAATTTACTGACAAAAAAAATCTCCAGATCAGTCCTCTGTGGGTGTGATCACTCGTTTTTTTTTTAATATAAAAACTTGTAGCCCCCATCAGACCTAAAAGGGCAGAGGCTACAACAGGCTGCAGTCAGCAAATGAAAATAACACTGCACCATCGTCACCATGGAGATACAAGAGGTCAGAAAGCGTGATTCACCATGCTGGTTGTCATAGATCAGTTTTAATTTTGTTGGCCCAAAGTCTGCTCTTCCTGCTGGACTGTTTTTTTTTTATTATTCATTGATGGTTGTTCTATGGAGGGGGAGGAGGAGGAGGAGAAAGAAGAGCCTGCTACCCTGTGTGGTGTGAGATTAGTCACAGCGTGAGGCAGTCTGGCTTGTGCATAGGTGGGTGCACTTATGTATTATGTGTACAAGCTTGTGTTTGGAGAAGTGTCTTGTTATATGCAGTCTAAGGAACTTACGGGCAGGTAGCATCCCCGTGGCTTTCCTGCTATTCTGACGCACTCGTGGGCTGTTTTTTAGGGATAAGAAAAAGGTATAAGATGGCTTAAACTCATCCACACTCTGCGTCTAAAAGTATAGGTTCGGTTAGGCACCAAAACATTCATCCTCTCTTCCATATCTTCCACTTTTCTGTCAGAAGCGAATGTTTTTCTCACATCTCTCCCGGATTACTCACTCATCCTACTGCGCTCATAAAGAGAGAAATGTCTCACGCACGACAACTGGGATGTGACAGAACACGTGTTTCTCCCCGTAGCAGAAGGAAAACACTAGAACGGGGGATGACCTTGAAGTTGTGACACCAGACTCACAGCGGAGGTTATTTTCTAATCAGTGTTTACAGTCTAGTCTCTCTCATCCCATTGTGGTTAAAGGGGTTTTGTACATCATGTTTCTTCTTTTTTTGCATCGTCAACAATTAACATAATATCAAGAATTCCACTGATGTTTTTACAAGACACCTCAGCTTGGTTTCTCGGTGTCCCAGAAGATTTGCAGATGCTACACACGAGGAGAAAATCAAGGGTTTAGTCCCTGACATTGACATTGACTGTTGCCAGATAGAGACTTTTTTAGAAAATGTGGTTCAGCATTTGCCAGTATGGCTTTAAAAGAGTTAATGGCACCAATATTTTGTTTTTATTCAACTTCTGTTCCTCCTGTTTCTTCTGGGGATGTCTTTCTGTCGCTCCGCCACTTTGGTCCAAAGTGAGATATCTGTACGGGTTGTACTGATGTTCATGATCCACAGAGGATGAATCCTAATGACTTTGATGATCCCCTGACATTTCCTTTAGCGCTACCGTGTCATCTAGAGTGAAATATCTTGACAAATATTGTATGGATTGATATGAAATTTGGTACACACCTCCATGTTCTCCATAGGATGAATAATACTTGTAGGTAATAACTTTGGTGACTTTTTTATCAAGTGTCATGAGGTCATAATTATACTTTTTAAAATTATGCCAAATACCTACAAAACTAATGACATCCCCTTCAGCTTCAACTGTACTTTCTGTTTAGTGCTAATTAGCAAATGTTAGCTAGCCTGTGAAGGGAGCTTACCTTTGTTCCCTTGGTCCTATATTACCCGGGTCCTATGTTACCGGGGTCCTATGTTACCCGGATCTTAAATTTCCCCGGGTCCTATGTTCCCCGGGTCCTATGTTACCCTGGCCCTATGTTACCCGGGTCCTATGTTACCCGGATCTTAAATTTCCCCGGGTCCTATGTTCCCTGGGTCCTATGTTCCCCGGGTCCTATGTTCCCCGGGTCCTATGTTCCCTTGGTCCTATGTTCCCTTGGTCCTATTTTCCCCGGGTCCTATTTTCCCAGGGTCCTATGTTCCCCGGGTCCTATGTTCCCCGGGTCCTATGTTCCCCGGGTCCTATGTTCCCTTGGTCCTATGTTCCCTTGGTCCTATGTTCCCTTGGTCCTATGTTCCCCGGGTCCTATGTTACCTGGGTCCTATGTTCCCCGGGTCCTATGTTACCCAGGCCCTATGTTCCTCGCTCTTCAAAAAAAGGGTCCTATGTTCCCACAATTGGTGTCGAATTCCCTGGCAAATAGGCCTATGTAGACCCTAACCCTACCCCCTAACCCTGACCCTAACCGTAACCCCTAACCCCCCTGTGAACCAGGCAAATTTCCCCCTCCCGTTCAGACAGACAACTGTTTTAGACGACGACTGACAACTTGTCGAGTATTTGAGCTCCAGAAAGTTGCATTTGCGATCTGGTCTGGCCAGATCAACCATACAGTAATGCACGTTGTTAATAATGTTATGCAAAGAAAGGAAATGTTATTATTAAATGGAAATATAAATATAGATTGTATGTTAGACAGATAAGCTCTGCACACAGTTTGAACTTTGCTCTGAATATTAAATGCTGTGATTTGACGTTTTCAAATTCATCCCATTGAGATAAGATGGATTACAAGTTCTGTTTGCGTTCAGAGCACACTTTGCATCTTGATTGTTCTATGTTTTGAAGTATTTCCACGCAGAGCTTGTGGCGGACATCATGTTGTGTGAGCCTACAATAGATGAATTTACTGGGTCGCAGGGAGGTTACTGTTGTGCTGCGGAGTTTTAAATCCTTGATGATTCTGAGAATTGCATCCACGCGTATTCCCTGGATTAAACCCTAATTTAGATACATTATAATTGTGTACAAATGTCTTAATCTTAGACGGTCAGTGTTCATTCTTATGCACATAAATCTTGACATTAGGTCAGGGAATGGTAATAGATAGTAACTACATACAGTACTTAGAGGATTCAGTTCAAAGGCTATTAGTGTAATAACACATCTTAAAGAGAGATTTATAATCACGAGACATCTCGTCCAGTAGCGTCATCAGTGTGTTAGAGTCCACCTCACTCCTGACTCTCAACCCTGGGTCACATTTGATGCTCGTCATTTCGCTGTTCTCTAGTCTAACCACGCTTTGCCCTTTCCCATCTCCCAACCTCATCCTGGTGCATGATGGGATTGATTGCTTCCTTGATGTCGGGATCATGCCCCGTAACCAAATAGTGTTTTGAAGGCTCGTTGCATAACCGTAGATGTCTGCGCGCCGTGTGCAGAATGACGAATCAAAGTCCGGTGTGCTTTTGAGTGTTTGAAACCAGACTGAAGGAAGTCACCAGCGTGTGCTCTCCTGAGGAATGCTTATCTATGACATGGATGTTGTATAATACAGGAGTGTATACACAGCTTTTCCAGGGGAAATTCCATTTAATCCTTGTTGTACCGGCCGCTTTGCTTTTGACGTAATAAGAACAACTTTTGGGTTGCCTGGTAACCGACAAATCCTCCAGCAGGACCGTTGTCTTTTTAGCCTTTTATTTCATTCACCCTCTGGAAAAACCTGCAGAGAATCTGGTCAAATATGATTTTATTTACAATGTATTAGCACGTGTAACTGCAGACTTGGTGGCTTCTTAGAGGGCCCTTAACCCACAAGTGTTACTAATGCAATAACAATATCTGGCTGCTAAATAGAAATGAATATAAAAAGAGATTTTTCACAATCTGGCAACCAAAATGTTGTTGTTTAAAGCTTGTAATGGATCTATAAAACCAAACTAAAGCAAAATAGCCAACTAAAGCCTTTTATTACAGGAGATTTATCAGAAAGTAGTACCAGTTTATGTTTAGGCTTCAGATATATTTAAGAATGTCGTCCAGGACAGGAACTAACTGACTGAGAACCATTTACAGCTGTGAATTTTGACTTTGGCCCAAACATTTAGTATTACAGTGTAACCTTGCTTAAAATAATCATATTGTGATGAATTGAAGTTATCGCGATTCACATTTGTGTAGTCTTGAATTAGGAATAAAAGATCTCACAAACGCACCAAATTAATAAAACTTTATACAGTTCAATATGATGAACATCAGTGTATGTATACAAAACTTCAACTACAGTATGTGATGAGATATTTTTTTGTGCAAAAAAAATAATGCTTTCATGCTCATCATGATGCAAACATCTGCCATGTTACACAACCAGAACTAACGCAAAATAAGGCAGATTAGTCTCATTATACAAGACCTAAAGTACTTAAAAGACCTGCTCCATGCTGCTGTCATACACACAGAAGATAAATGGTTCGGGAAAATGATACTAAGATGACTGCCTTTTTGTAATTTAATACGTAGGACTTTTGCCTGCGAGTTGGTGGGCCGAGTTTGTCTAGAAAGACAGCTGCTGGCAGCGGGTGCGACAGCTGCAGCGATGGTCCAGTATCAGAAAGCTCCAGCCATTAAGCCAGGGGTTTAACAATGTCTGTCAACTGGGGAGACTTTCAAACTTTCACATAGCTCAACCGGTCCCTAAAAAAACAGGCCTTTTGCATATTCTACTTTTAGCAGTTAGCAGTTTGTGCAGATAAGCCTGTACCAGAATTTAGCTCATTACCTCTTGATTTATTGCTCAGTTTTTGACATTTTTGTGTCTCTTGCGCTCCTGTAGGGTTCTCCATCAAGGCCCAAATGCCTGTCCCAGTCTGAGGTTGCTGGTTGAGGGGGAAGCAGTGAGGACAGCGTCCCTGGTCCACAGCCGGCATGAGTGGGGGCACGGAGCAAGCTGACATCCTAAGCGTGCTCTCCCTGGTCAAGGAACGATGGAAAGTGGTGAGTGACGTGTTATTTTGCGACAATAGGCAGTGTGTTTGTCCAGTCCCATCACTGCCTGTCCCTGCTCACCCTCTGTCCCACAAACAACAAACAAAGTTGTTTGTTCATCAAACAATGCTTCCCCCTGCCTGGGATTCCTGCTTTTCTTGTAAAGTATCTCACCTGGATAGTTTGGGGTCGTGTATCTCCATGTCAAGGTAGGGCTACTGCAGTACAGGAGATCCAAAAATAGCCTGTATCTATTTGTGGCAGTGCAGTGTGCTATAGGCAGCAGCAGCCATGCTCCCTGAGGGCCCATGTCTCTCACTGCTGTGCCTGCCTGGGTGCCATGTGAGGTTTTTATTCCTTACTGGCAACCTGGTACCACTTTCTGTCTTTTAAGGAGCAGAATTACGTAAGAACACTGCAGCTAATCCCACGACTTTAGCTCCTAGTGCGACTCAAGACTGCGTGTGTATGTGTGTGTGCGTGGAGGACAGTGAAGGACACGTGGGAGCAATTAAAGCTCTACTAGTACTGAGAGGTGAGAGTGAAACTGTTGGGGGCAATTCGAAAGAGTGAAATACAGACAAGAGCATTGTGACATTAATCACATACTTCTTGGTTTTATATTTATTAAGAAAAGTCTATTTTGTCCTGCTTCAGGCCTTCATCAGAACAAATGCTATCAGCACCACATACAGGAACCATCTACAGCTGAGCTTATTACCTCGTCACATTTATTCTTGTCAGGTAGAACTGAAGCAGTCGATCGATCGATTGATTGATTGATTGATTGATTGATTAGACAGGAAAAGAATCAGCAACTTCTGATAATGTATTCATTCGATAGTTAATCTTTCAAGTCTAACATTTTAGATAAAACGGCAAAGTGAATGTGAGGGTTTTTCATTTCTACCTTCTCTTTTGTGACAGTTAACTGAGTATTTGGGGGTTTGGGGCCGTTAGCGGGACAAAACAAGCAATGTGATGAGCGTTTTTCGCTTTAATCTGCCATTTTATAGCATAAACATGTAGATCTTAAACACTGCTCCCTACTGTACTGGGATGTTCCAAGCCTTCCTACATTAGTCATACCCATCTATCAGTCCGTAAGAATCACACTCGTCGAACTGCCCGCTCTGAAGGGAGGAACATGCTACAGTTTATTTTCAAGGTTTCAGTTGAATCATCTCCTGTCTATTGTACTTGGATCACTTTCACAACAGGCAGTTCTTTTTAAAATGATCACAATATCTGAGGTCAGAGTCTAATATATCAGTACATATATTAAACTCCACTGTCTGTTAAAAGTTCTACATGCTGCGTCAATACAGTGGGATATAATGCAACACATTAGGGTTGTATAAAGTCATTATATTTTTGTTTATTATAATTATAAACAGTACAAATAACACTTGAAATAAGTGTGGATGTAAAACAAAGTTAGTTTTACAGTATATGTATACATAATCACATAGTATATCATACCTAGGTTGCTTTTATTCATTCTGATTTCATATAAATATTGCTATCAAACCTCAGTGAAACCTCCGTGAGGATGTTCTGTTGCTGACCTTGACCCCAGACCTTCCCGAGGAGAGAGCAAGAAATATGAATCTTCCCACGTTTTAATAAATGTCCGTTCACATTACACACTGTAAATGTGGTATTTTTTCATATGAAGTGGGTACTCGTCATACAAACACCTAAATACATGAGTACAAAGTTGTTATGCGATGTTTCCTCATCTTCCTCCAGGTGAAGAAGATTGGGGGCGGCGGCTTTGGGGAGATCTACGAGGCGGTGGACCTGCTGACGCGGGTCAGCGTGGCGCTGAAGGTGGAGTCGGCCCAGCAGCCCAAACAGGTGCTCAAGATGGAGGTGGCCGTGCTGAAGAAGCTCCAGGGTGAGTCCAAATGGATTCAGTGCATTCAGTTACATTTCTGGAATCGATCCATCGTCCGAGTTACGGCGGTGACCTATCGAAAACAGGACACTGAGTGTATCACAGAAATGCTTAAGGAGAAGTGAAAGATTTTCTGTCAATAATTTCTCCTGGATTGATAGAACAAACAGAAAACAATGGAAAAGAGAGCAGGCCGGTCCGGGAAATGTCAAAAGAAAAAAAACAAATAAACAGGGATAGCCTTTGTGCATCGACAGCGCGGTACAATAATCTCTCTCTGTGAGAGCAGATATAGATCATCTGACTCATCTGCAAACACACCGGGGTTCAGCTCACTTTGCATTCTACATTACATCTTGTGTTTTCAACCGTGGTTCATGGAGGGTATTGAAGTATGGAGAGTTTGAATAGAAAAGTTTCCGATGACACCGACAGCGGTGACAGAGTACTAGTATGCGAAGAAGTATATGTTTGTGTGGCCGGACACTCCCAACGTCTCACAGCAGAGACACAGGATCAACACAAGAGAGCTGCTTCAGGGGGGGTGTATAGTTTTACTCCTCTCTCTCTCTATCTTTTTTTTAACAGTGTCTTTTTCCCTCCCCTCTCTCTTCCTGCCTTTTGACCACTATTCCTTTTCTCTCTTTCCCATCTAAGAGGAAAATCAATGGGCTGGGATCATGTTTGCTGTCTAATGGCCTCGGCCTCAGGCATCATGGGTTTGTTGCTTCCACAGGGAACCAGCATGTAACTCGAGACTGACTGGACTCCAGCTCCCCTAAACATTTCTGACCTGCCCAGTGATACAGAGTAAACATCAATCCACGGCCTTATAAGAAACACTAATGATCGGTCATATCAAGCTAATATTATTTATATATATATATATATATATATCAATATTTTATTTGGAACCTTTATGTGGATCACATTGATTTGTTATAGACTTTTTCTAAAAGTAGTGTTTTCAGCTCTGTAAGTAACTGCTTGCTGAAGGGTTTGGGGCGTGGCCGTCTAACTGCCAGTGCAGCAATGTCCTTTGAGACCGGAGCGCACACACATTTGTTCACACACACACACATAAGCACAAACACACAATTCATGCACATGTGTAGACCTGGTGCTGTGTGCTCTAGCCTATAAATCAGCAGGGTAGTCATACAGGGACGCTGGTGACTGGAGGGCAGCGAGCTGTAGAGGGCAGAGAAATATGAACACGCAAACATCAGTGTGATTCATACAGCTCACAGCATCTTACTGACGTCAGGTGACTGTGAAGTGACCTCATGTTCTGAATCTCTCCTGTTCTCTTTTATTTCTTAGGTAAAGACCATGTGTGTCGCTTTGTGGGATGTGGCCGCAATGACCGCTTTAACTACGTGGTGATGGAGCTTCAGGTTGGTCGAAATGCGGAGGACTTAATTCCTCATAAGCACTCACTTTTAACTGATTTCCCCAGCCCAGTGTGACACATTAACCCTGTGCTGAAAACAACAATTGTTTACTAAGCAAAATGGCAAACGTTTGCCAGTTTTAAAAATGAGGATGTCCTGCTTCTCTAGTGAATATAATTGTAAATGAAATCTGTTTGGGGTATAGACTATTGTTCATACAAAACAAGAAATTTAAAGGTCCCATTTTATCGAAAAACGGTTGGGATGTCGCAACTATACAACATATATTATAGGTAGAAAGTGCTGTTATAGTGCCGTTACAGTCAGTCCCCAGCTGCAATGACGCTGCAAAGACGCAGAGGGTGCAGATGCCGGAGCAAAAACGGAAACGCTGACCAATCAGAGCAGACTGGGCTTTTCAGGAGGGGGGTCTTAAAGAGACAGGCGCTAAAATGGAACAATTCAGACAGAACGTGAATACAGGTATATTCAGACAGACATTATGAGAAAATAATGAGTTTTTTGAACACTAAAGCATGTAAACATGTTCTAGTAGAAATTCCAAATACAAGTATGTAGTGAAAATGAGCACAATATGGGACATTTAAAAATGCTACTCGGGGCTCTGGAAAAATCGAGCTAAAAATGGCTAAAACAAAACCCTATGTAGAGGTTTTACTGTTCACATACTGTATCACCTGCTGTGATCTACAGACATATCAAAGTGTTGTCTGGTTTTTATTTATACAACCATACCCACAGGAATGGTACATTTTCATGTACTGCACCGACTTCTGGCCGCACCACGTGTTTAATTATAGATCATCGGAGCAGCTGAATTTATATTTTTTTCTCACTGTTGGCTTGTTTTCTGTTCGCTCAGAATATTTGGATGCCACCACTATCAACATTTCAGCCAGTAAAACGTAGCGATTTGGTTTTTATTCCAGTTACTGTGTGTTGCTTTCACATATATTTGGTATTTTATGACCAGACAGAGTTAATGGTTTGTTAAGACAAACAGAAGTCCACCTGTGTTCTTGAAGGTGGAATTAATCAGACTTACTGATCTCGAACATGTTGCTCCCTTAGGGTCGTAACCTGGCTGACCTGAGGAGGAGTATGACCCGGGGAACTTTCAGCATCAGCACCACACTGCGTCTGGGACGCCAGATACTGGAGGCCATAGAGAGCATCCACTCTGTCGGCTTCCTGCATCGTGACATCAAACCGGTGAGTCACTGTTAGCAGAGGGTGCAGTGGAGGATATTTGCTGCTTGGTTCTTATTTCATTACCTAGCAACTATATATTCCTGACACATGAGAATATTTTTTATTTCTACTGTCTGGGAAGTGTTTGTGACACTTGCACTTTTTCTTATTGGCTGCTGGTATTGTTGCTGATTCGGCATTTTGTTGCACTTACAGTAAGCTGGCTCACTTTGAGTGTTGGATAAATGCCCAAAATATAGCTGAATGTAAATATCTGTCTTCTGAGCTGCTGTATGAAATTATATTCCACCATAGGCACACATTTATTCCCGCGGGGCTACAAGAAAATAAATAGACATAACATTTCATTGTGTTTTTAATTCACACGTCATTCATTCTTCTTAATCTTTGAATCATTACCTCCTGTTTTTGTGCTGCAGTCCAATTTCGCTATGGGCCGCTTCCCGAGTACCTGTCGAACCTGCTACATGCTGGACTTTGGTTTAGCTCGTCAGTTCACCAACTCTTGCCAGGAAGTCCGACCTGTAAGTGCCCTCTTCCTTACCGAGTATACCTAATGTGCTCATCAGTACTGATGGAGACAAAAGAAACTCTCCGGTCAGTCTCCATTGTTTTATTTTGAATATATTTGTTAAACTACTGCTGGCAGAAAGCAAAACTCACTTAGCTGAACATGGTCTAGAACAGTTAGTGCATAGGTTTTGATTGATAATCCCTCGCCACTAGCCTAGATCTACCCACACTGCCATAAGGACAATTAATTTAGTCACAAAACCTCAGAAGTTGTGTTTTTTATGTGATGTAATAATATGTCAGAATTCTGCTTAATGTCGGGCCGCCTGCAAGTGCCAGAAGATGAACGCCTGCAGGTTTTTAATGTGATCGAATAATGTTGGATAAAACATTGGTGAAAATATAAGCTGTTGTGTTTCATTATTTTCTCTTATGTTAGCTGAAAACCTATAATTAAAATGCATTTATATTTTTTCATTTAAAATCTGTTTATTGTCTTCTTTTTTTTTTTTGTCAGCCCCGTCCAGTAGCAGGGTTCAGGGGAACGGTCCGCTATGCATCCGTCAATGCACACAAGAACAAGGTCAGTATCTCATCTACCCTGTGCTGCACTGCACTGTACACCTTTTTTTGTGATGATCAAACGTTATTGATTAATGTTAACTGTGGTGTAATTCTGCAGGAGATGGGTCGTCACGATGATCTGTGGTCTCTCTTCTACATGCTGGTGGAGTTTCTGGTCGGTCAGTTGCCGTGGAGGAAGATCAAGGACAAGGTAAGGACAACTATTAATCGCTGTCCTTCACGGAAACTAAACAGCCTCGTCCGGGGAAGCTGTAAGTGATGTGATGTGACAGGCGTGTGTGTGTGTGTGTTTGTTCATTCCCAGGAACATGTGGGGAAGCTGAAGGACACTTACGACCATCGTCTGATGCTCAAACACCTGCCGGCTGAGTTTGGTGTGTTCTTGGAACACATCTCCAGCCTCGACTACTTCACCAAGCCTGACTACCAGGTGACACAACTTGGATTTGAAGAGTGAAGTGTTATCTGTGAACATTAGAAGCACAAGTGATGATATAATTTGATATTTTAGTAAAGTGTGCAGTGATCTAAAAAGATCTTCTCAAGTCGATATGTGTTCAGAACTCACAAAAAGGGGTTAATTATGTATTTCTGTGTCGTTACAGCTGCTGATGTCAGTGTTTGACAACAGCATGAAAACCTACAATGTCGTTGAGAATGACCCTTATGACTGGGAGCGGACCAGCACTGATGGCACTTTGACAATCAGTGCCAGTGCCACAACACCGCAGCATCACACCCGCCTCACTCCGGCACACATGGGGTACATTTGATTGAAATGAAGACACTTTTAGTCGAGTTAACGCTGGAGTTATTTGTATTAAATACCATAAATAGCCGTGGTTGAAATTCATCACTTTCTCCTGTCTTTTACAACCTCAAACATGAAATGATCTTTGTACCTTTTGTTGCCCCAGTATGGCGAATGCTTCCCTGATCCCCGGCGACCTGCTGAGGGAAAACACAGACGAGGTTCTGCAGGACGAGCAGCTCAGCGACGTGGAAAACAACCCTGCTCCGGAGCGCTTGCCGGGCTCTCCTCTCCACCCACTCCGCAACCAAGAGGCTGACGTCTGGGAGGAGCTGGACCGCAACCGTAACCGCATTAGGACGGCAGTCTGGAAGGTGGACAGCTGTATTAAAGTTGTATCACCTTAAGTAAAATCCACATGTTTATTAGTAACTAATCAGTCACTGACAAAACTGACTGCTTTCCACAGGCAGCAACGGAGGAGGAACACAGCAACAACCAGGGCAACCACGGATATCAGAGCCCCTATGCTGGGCCGAGCCTGGGTTCCCCAGTCAAACTGCAGTCTGAGGTGGTGGCTTCAGACCGTGATGGCCCCCTACTGAGGAAGCTCCGCAACATTCACAGTTTTGAGCTGGAGAGGAGGCTTGGCCTCGAGTCCAAGCCCAGTCCAGATCGTTTCCTGGAGACCTGGTATGTTCATCAAGTAACTGATCCATCTCTGTTAAAATCATTCTTTCCTGAGGATAGAGCAGAGAGTACATCGTTCGTATATGTCTTGTGTCCGTTCAGCTCAGG
Organism: Echiichthys vipera; assembly: GCF_963691815.1. NCBI lineage: Eukaryota > Metazoa > Chordata > Actinopteri > Perciformes > Trachinidae > Echiichthys > Echiichthys vipera. Next base: position 6,510,188 of record NC_139837.1, on the reverse strand, counting down.
GAAGCAGCAGCTTGGCACCCAGAACCAGGAGAAGGAGCCTGACGGAGCTGCAATCATCCAAGTAACTCAGGGTGAAGCTGTACCTGCCGGGGAGCGTCCTGATAGGGTCTGGCACTATGATGAGGAATTCTTGTCTCGTGGTGGTTCTCCTAAACCAGCATCCTGTGGATCTCTGGAGCAGGGAGAGGGAGCAGCCAGCAGCGGGGGCTTTGTGGCCCTCAATCTGAGTTCTGGGAGGCAGGACTTTGACTCAAGGGAGTGGGTAATGGTGGAGAGGCCCAGTGGCTCTCCAGGAGCCAAGGCTACCACCAGCCCCTCGGAGGAGGATGAGGAGCCAGAGGTGCTCCTGCCAGGGGACCAGTCTCCTGAATGGGAAAGGGGCAATCCAAGCCCTAACTCTGGAAAAGCTAGACAAGAAAGCACGGCTTCCTCCAAGGGAAGTGCAAAAGTGGACAAGTTGGAGCTTAGCATGGGTCCTGCAGGAGCATTGCCCCCCATCACTCCAACCAGCCCAGCTGAAGCTCTGGCTGAGGGAGTTCTCACTCAGGTAAGTCCTTTTATTTGAAGGCCCTTTCACAACATGGCATACATGATACTGACTGTAGTCAGCATTTTACAAAGTTAAAAAGCTGTACAGAGTCAGAGCTTTAGAACCTCAGTGCTAAAATCATACAAGTCAGTTCCACCAGCTGCATCTTGCTCTAGTTTGAAGCTAAATGTTACTGCTTTATGTCTTCTTGCTTATTCGCTTGTGTATATTTGTTAGAAAAAAGATATTTGAGTCACAGCTGCAGAGCTCTTTTATCAGATCACAGCATGGGGGGGTGGGGGTGAGAGCTTACCTTGACTTCGAAATGCGCTTTGATTTGCATTAGATATCATGCATAATTTATCTTATTTGCAGACATTTGCAGTGTGTTTATTTGGTTTTATTTACCTAACAATTTCAATGATTTATTTACAAACTATGCTTTGGTTTGCTTAGTTTAAATCACTTTTTTGCTCCTTTACTTTTTATAACCTTCAGCCAGCCCACCGAAATCCTGCTCAATCTACAAGTTCAACATAAACAGCCTTTACTCAATTGTTGAGCAGCTTTTTTCTCTACAAGAGGAATAACTGTCCCCTGTTTCTTTCCTACAACCAGAACAACTGCCTCCAAGTTGATAATATACACGGCTTTCCCAAAATCTACCTTCCTCGACTCTGTCTTCCCTTCCCAGCCTAAAATCAGCCCCTTATCGTTATAATCCTCCTGTCGCTTGTTCAGAACAACTCGACAGCGTGCTCCCCACCTGCTTGTCCGCCCTCACAGCACTTCCATTACACCTCCTCCATCTTCTTGCTCCCTCACCAGTCTCACGACCCCTCCTCTCTCCACCTCTCCTTCCCCTCTCTTAGCTGCCCACTTCTCCTCCGTCCCTGCCAGAGGAGGTTGCGATGCGGACATCCAGCCCCATCCCCCTGCGCTCTCCTAGCCCTCACACACTCTTGATCACCTTGTCGGACCCCTTGCACCTGCGCCAGCCGCCGGGCATGAGGCGCAGCCAGTCCGTCGACCAGCAGCATCAGGAGCGTCCCTCCTCTTCCTCCTCCTGCCACGCCTCCCTACCGCTGCCTCCAAACCCTGCCCCCGGCACCCGCTCACCTAGTCGCAGGAAACTGCCGGCCATCCCGGCGGGTGCTGCCAACGCCAAGTTTCCCTCTGTCATACGCATCACTCGTGCCCAGCTTCAGCAGGTGATGAGCTCATCGCAAACTGCTAAAATCCTCCATTCTGCTTCCTCTACGTCAGTAGCAGTACACCGGCTGTCAACATTTTTGTTCTTCCTTTCTTTTTTTACTTTTTTTTTGTTTAAGTTGCTTATTTTGGCTTCTTTGTTACATTGGCTTGCTTATTGTGTTGTTGTCAGGCAGCTCTCTCCTGAAACCATGTGGGGCATTGTGCAGGCCAGGCAGAGCATGGGTCAGATGTGTCCTTGTGTCTGGACTTGTGTCCTTGTGATCTGTATAGGGGGTGTGTGTTTGTCTGATTGTGGCATGTGTGTTTGGAATGTCGAGTCATGACTACAGGTTGCATGGTCTCTTTTGTTTCAGATCGTCTTTGTCCTCTCTATCTTTCTCTTTCTCTCTCTCTCCCTGTATTTGTTCCTCACCCTCTCTTCGCTGAAGCCCCCTGCGAAGTTGCGTGAACCTTTCCTGTCCTACTTGCTGGTTTAGTACTCACAGCTTGACTGACACTGCCATAGCACTTGTGTGTTTCGGTCTGATAATGGTAGCTATGGTATTGCATGCTGTTGCCAAACCAATTACCATTTATTACCCCATATTATTATAAAATTCTTCTCCTTTTACACATCTGCATCAGGCTCTTGCTACAGAACTACAGCACTACTCGACATGTTGTAGTCTATCAGCAACAGGCCTTTGACAATTAGAATATTATTCCCATTTTGTGTATGGTTTATTTTTTTTAAATAACACCGGTTTGTCTTTCTCTTCCCTCCCGTGTCTCCACCTCCCCCTTCCCTCCAGTTGACAGCTCAGCGTCCCTCTGGGCTGTCCTCCCAGTCAGGATCAGAAAGCGCTCCACAGTGCCTCCTGCTGGAGAGGCGTGGTGATGCTGAAGCTGAGGCTCAGCAGCTCCAGGAGCACACAGCGGACATCAGCTCCCCCCGGGACAATGTGCCCACCCGTCCGGGGACACCCACAGACCCCCTGGCTGAGATGCTGGTCAATGGAGACATCCACACCAAAGCTCAAAACCCTGCATCAAACCGTGTGTCTTCCCCTCGCTCACCCCGTTCTCCACACACGCCTCCTTTGCGCTCACCTTCCTCTCCACATTCTCCACACTCTCCTCGCTCTCCTCGCTCTCCCCGCTCTCCCCGCTCTCCCCGCTCTCCTTGCAGCCCTGTGTTTGCCAATGGCCACCTCTCTCCATCTGTCAACAGCCAAAGGGATTTAAGTCATGGAGCATTCCCCAAGCTGAAAGACCCTGAGAATGATTCTAGCCTGACTCCCTGTGCCACAGAGCCTCAGCTAAGGAGCGAGGGGAACAGAGAAGTGAACCATGCCCCAGATCAGACCAACGGACAAGCCTCCTTTTCCCCAGTTGCCCCCCGTAAAGACCCCAGCCGAAGGCATAGTCGCATCCCAGTCCTGGAGCCCTCCAGCCTGCTGGAACTCCCTCCTGCAGGGTCCGCTAAGGAGAAACTCTTGCAGAAGAAAGCCAACCACCATGGCCCCGTCCCCTCTCCCACTGCCTCACCATCCCTCTCTGATAGGCGTGGACCCATGGTGGCCTCTCTTGCAAGGGACCCGCTGTCCTCCACCTCTGACCGTTCTCAGGATGAGGACTCTCTTATGGGCTCCCGTTCAGATCGTCAGGGAGACGAGGCTCCTTCTCTCTCTTCCTCCTCCAGCCCTCTGTCCCGCAAGAGCAGGATCCCCCGTCCCGTTCATTCCGCTTCTTCTGCTGAGCAGCTAGCTGCGCAATACCTGCCACGCCCGCCCCCTGGAAAGCCACCTTGCCGCCCCACAGCGGAGGGCAGGTAATTTGTTGATCTGCATCTTTTGCTTTTATGGATCAAACATTTTATTATTAACGGAAATGTTTTCTTCTGAAACATTTATGATGAACAACATGACAGAAAGGGCATGAGGATGAGAAAACATAAGAAAACCCTCGCTTTTTTACTTTCTTGTAGATGCTGAGATAAAAATATTGATACCACACTCTGTAAAGAGCCAGCAGGTGATTAGTGTAGCTCAGCATAAAGACAGAAAGCAGGGAAATTCGCTAGCCTGGCTCTGTCCAAAGCTAAAAGAAAGCCACCTACCAGCATCTCTTAATTTTACTAATCAACTCGTTGTAGTCTTCTTTGTTTAATTTTTACCATGCTGGAACTATTTCTTGGTTGGGCGCAGTGTCTTCCTGGAATATAACTACCCATCAAACCACAACTTCTTGTTTTTACATTTCTATGTGTGAACGGATTTTAAATTTAGTCAAATTTAGAGGTACTTGCTGTCAGTCTTTATGGCTGGCTTAGATTAGGAGAGTGATACCGACACTCTCATCTAACTCTCAGTTTGAATTGTCAGCCTGTTTTCTAGTTTGCTTTGAAATATGTGACTTGGCTGTTATTCATAACCCTCCCTGCTTTTTGTCTTAGGCTCAGGCGCTACCGCATCCGAGCAGGCAGCAACAGCGACTCAGACCTCCTGACATGCCTTGCTCAGCTGATGCATGGCTCCCGTGGCTCCCCCCTTCACCACCGCTCCTCAGCCCAGCATGGGGGTTCCAGGATGGGCATCTGCAGCCTGACGAGCTCTCCGCACCACCACCGCAGCTCAAGCGCCTCCCCGCGCAGCTCCTCCTCCCTGCAGCGCTCCGTCAGCTCCTCGCCCTCCCGCCACGAGCACCGTGGCGGCGGGGGAGGGGGTTGCCTAGGCCGCAGCCGCTCGCCTCCAAGCTTCTCTGGCTCACCACCTCCCCGCCGCTTCTACCCTCACCACCAGGAGACTTGCTGCAGCCGCCAGGCTCGCACGGGCCCCTTCCACCTGTCCAGGGGAAAAAGCTGTAGCCGAGACGGCAAGTGCTCCAGCAAGCTGAGCAGATAGTTGCCCACCATGTTGCACTGCCACAGCAGGGGATGGGAAGACTCTCATTATGATAGGGTAGACCGCTGTCAGGATAAAAGCCTGAGTCTTCCTGTGTAAGTTTCCCTTTTTTGCTGTCAGTCTGGACCTTTCACTTGTCTCCCTGTTTCCCGCTGTTCTCTTCACTCCTTCTTTTTGCACACAGGGTTTGCCATTCATTTATGTGTCCAGCTTTAAAGGAGCTGTACTCGAAGTACTGAAAAAAAAAGTTGGGATTACCTCCACACAGCTCTCACAAACCATTCCCCAATACGTGAAAAACCAATGTTCTTTCACGGCCACATACATGCGCACGCGGACCGAAACTTGGATTACAACACACACAGAGGTAGAGTGACTTCATTCTCTGCTCAGGACGCTGTTATTCCACTATATCTATACATGGCAAATATTTGTTTGCTGCTATATTAATGCTCTGAATGTACAGTTCCTTTAAAGGGGTACTCCAGCGATTTAGTATTGCACTATATAAAGTTGTGGGACTTAGAGACAGTTTTTGTTTTTTTAAAGTGATCAAAATCTGTGCAGCAGAAGCTGAGATATCCTGAATTTTAGTCCGTTAAGTTCCAAAACATGCTGGTTTCTACATTTCCCATAATGTAACTCAAGAGCGTAAGCGCCTGTGTCTTTCAAACCCCTCCAGTTTGTAATAAAAGGCTTTCTGTTAAAAAGCCCCATCTGACAATCACAGGCTGAAGAGTTCTCCTCGTGATGAGTCGACTGAACCTCATGTGTACAATTGGTGGAGTGCCCCTTTAAGATAACTTATTACTCAAGCAATGTTGACATGCCAGGTTCCTGATTTTATTTATATATTTATGTTATAGAGCAAAATGGTATAGCTGCAAAATTAAGCGGTGATTTCCCAATGCAGGCAGTACTGTAACGTGTAAATCCATAGTTAGGGCCAGTGGACACATAAATAAATCATTTTCCTGTTTATTTATCTTCATGCATCCTGCGCCACAATATAATATAACTTATTTATCCCCAGTAATAATGCACTTGGATTATACTGATGGAATATCAGTATAGCTGATCACAACTAAATTGAATATTGGCCTGAGGTTGACTCAGTTATCTCCTTTGCATTTGGAGATTTCAGGCAGGGTATACTATTTACTTTATGCTATATGTGAATGCATAAAGGCAGAATTAGTGTACAGTTGTATTTATTGAGATATTTATTTTGATGCTTAGCGATGCTCACGACTCCTACCCTCTTCTGTGTGATTGTGGATGTGTGGTTCTGTGTCACTCGCGTTGGTTTTAAATGTCTAAAAATCAAAAGGGATTACTCCAAAGTGTCCCTTTTCATACAATCAGTCAATCAGTGCGTGAGGACACACACCTTTTTGTGCCTACTGTGTTGCTGAGAGGGAATCAAAATGTCACACTGATGGAAGGGATTACAGGCTAGCATTGTGGAAGTTGTTTCAGTAGTAGCAGTAGTACGCTTAAGCAACACAAGGTGCATTACTGACGAGTAATGCTCAGACACAGATGTTTGTCTCAGCGTGTGCCTTGGCACTTTGGGCAGCTCGAGGATTCACTTACTGTTTGTAATTAGACAAAAACAAAAAAAGAGCCAAAAAACAGACTTGTGCCAGCGGTTATAAGACAACCCTTTTCACCAGTATTCTTTTAATGTAGAAAAGGTAGCAACACAAATGTTTGTAAGTCAAACGCAATTTGAACGACAGCATCCTTGACTAGTTATTATTTATAATGACGAAAAAGGAAACATTTCAAGTCAAAATCAGTCTTAGCTGTCCGGTATATAAATATATATATACCAGGTCAGTGTTGGAGATGATACTTTGAAAAAACGATGTGAATTTCAGACCTCAAATTTCCGACCATTGTCAAATGCTATTGAAAATGGAGGCCATATGTAAATATCTCTCTCACACCAAAACGATGTTCCATGCTACCACATGCAAGTTTTTATTTTGTTCCTCCTGCGCCGGAGAATGTCTTTTTATATAATGACCTACAGTACGTTTGTGCACAAAGGAAAGGAATCAGTGTTGTTTGTGTTTGATTTAGTTAGGATTCCTCACTGAAACTCTCCTCCACCGCCACCGCCACCGCAACCGCCACCGCCACCGCCACCGCCACCTCCTCCCACTCCTCTGCTTGTAAGATACTGTAAAATAACTCCTTCCAATGCTACTCTTTGCATGCTCGACAGAGGGAACACAGAATCAACTACTGAGTAAAAAGCTGCATACCACTTCCCGTCTATCTTGTGGAGATTTTAACCTGACGCTACCTTTTTAAATCTATATATTTTCTCTGAACCCTTTCAATATTCTTTCGCTGTTCCCCTTCCCACCTGTTGTATGACTAGTTTTCTGCGCTTCCTGTTCTGACTTTGGATGATTGCGTCGCTGGAAAATGATTTAACAGTGATGCAGAAAGGAATTACCCAGAAAAATAATAAAGCCGACTAAATTTTGCTGTGTCTAAAGCATTTTATTGTAGGTTGAAAGATTGATGGCAGTCATAGTCACTGATGAGAGAGAGCTGTGCAGAAAAAAAAGAAAATAAATCACATTGCCAAATATTTTGATAGATTTTGCACATGTGGTTTGACTTGAGATGTGATAAACATGGGCGCGTATAGAGATTGAATGGGCACATTGCTTTGTAGATATATAAAGTGTGCTGTTTTGTGCGGATCTCGCAGATACCTACACTAGCCTCACAGAGCAGCTATGATGACTCATCCTGAAGGCAGACAGTGTTCAGTCAGTCAGTCGCCTTAATGTCTCCTCTCTGCCCCTCTGTGCATAGCAGGGGATGACTGAGCCTTGTCTGTGTTGGAGATCATTCCACTATTCGGCCAAGCCAAGCCTTCCCGTCACTCTTTGTCTCTTGTGTGTAAGTGGCATGTGCTGCCGTGCCTCTCAGCGAGGTCGATTTATCACCACTGAAATCAGCGCTGTGAGGCTCCTGCGTGTACAAAGCCGGAGAGCTCCCTGTATGGGGGCCCGTCGACCGATCGACCTATTGACCGGAGCAAATGGAAAACTTTCAGGGTGCAGCGTCGAAGGTGTGTCTGTTAGTGTGATGACTGTATGCTCTCAAACAGGGGCGTGCAATTTCTACGTGTCGCCGGCAATCAGTCTTTGAATCCTCCCTCTTTCAACTCTTATTTCAAGGCTCACAGATATATTTCAAGCTTTCAAAGTTCAGACCGCTGTTGTGCAGACTTTTAATATATACCTGTAAAATATAAAGTAATAATTTAAATAAAACAGAATTACTGTAAATCCATAACTTATACGCTAACAGGCTTCGGTGAAAGGGAGGAACAGACGCTAAACAGTGCTGCGGGTTTTAAAAGATAATCAGATTTCTTCTCATGTTTTTTTCTTTTAAATTTATTATTGCACATGCGCGGTGTGAAGTTGTAGTACTAGTGTTGACTTCCAGATGAGATTCTCTTTGTCACTTTTCAAGGTGGACCGCTCATAGAAAGGTGTCATATTTATAGTAGCTTGCTGGGTATCCGTGGTTACAGATACCCCATAGGCCAACAGGACAAACCTAGCTGTTTTATTTTTTTAAAGGTGAGATGGAAACTAACGAAAGCTTTGGCGTGCACCGGTACACTTCTCGTGTCGTGGTCGGATTACTTGTTAGTGACTTCTAAATACTTGACAGAAATTATTTATTGTGACATTTGCTAATTTGCCCATCCATGGTTTTGACTTTGTCGGGATTTTTTAATGGTTGATATTCTTGTGTTGTAACGTGTGTCACGGTTTTGAAATGTAACTGTACAGTCTCAAGGAAAGAATGTAACGCGTGGGAGTTTTTGCATTGTATATAACTGTAATTATTTATGTTTATTCTATCATTTGTATCATATCAATGCCTTGTACAGTGTTTTTTTTTTCTTTTTTGTTTTGAAATTATTTTGTATTTTATTTTTATAAACTGGTTATAAATAAAATACTCATTCCGCATGCAGACATAATCTTGCGAAAGGTTTTCTGTTTTTTTAACCCTGACATTTTGTCCACAGCATGAGGACATAAGGGCGGTAATAGTCAAATTGTGTAGGTTTAAACTAATTCATTTTTTATTTATTATCTTTATTTAAGAAATCCTATCAGACATAAGACTGTGAAAAAAGGAGGGGAATTAAATACAATAGATAGAAATAATACAAAAGATACAACAACATAAATACTCTAAAATCTTTGATATATTTATGCCAATTCATTTTAGTCAGGTTTTTTTATTTCTATCACCCAATTTACAAATTTGCCTCAAGAGGCTTTACAATCTTTACAGCGTACAACACCCTCTGTCCTTCTCAACCCTAGCGTCGGGAAAGGAAAACACCCCCTAAAATAGACATTTAATGGGAAAAATGGAAGAATGGTGGAGCAACAGAAGAAGGATCCGTCTCCCTGGATGGACACACATGCGTTAGATGCCATGAGTACAGAATAACCAACATAATAAAATTACAGTATAGACCGTGGAGATCGTTGAACATGAGGTGTTTATTTTTGTCACAATTCAATTAAAGTTGTGTTTACTCACTGTGCACGTATAGAAGGTAAATAAAAATGATTTTTACATTAGTAGCAATTGAAGACAGATGGCATAATTAAAGGATTGTTGCAGATAAGCTCCAGGTTTGAACTAGGTGCAGTGAGATGAAAAGGGATCTGCCCCAGGAAGTAGAAGTTACAGAGAGGGGGGGGGGTTCTTTTGACAGGAACTGACTGTTAATTAGAGGAACCGTGTGACCAGGGGACTGAAAAACTGTCTGGGAGTGATGGGACCAGGGACTGCCTCAGCAACTAATCACAACAACCCAATGACTCAAATCAAATCCACTTTATTTATATGGCACTTTTCATACTTTGTGTAGCAGTGCGCCTCATAGGGAATCAAAACATAACAAAACATGAACAACAAAGAAACACCATGAAAACCCAAACGTCCCACCCCCAAAAGTATACACACCGAAAGAGAACAAAACATTAACAAAGACATGAGAGGTGAAGAGAAAAAAAGAAGAAAAAGGGGAGTAAGAGAGAAAAATAAAAATAATATTAGCAGCAGTAAAAGTAAATAAATAGTAATAAAATAAAGGGGTGCGAGAAGAGTCATCAGATGACGTAAATACCTTAAAAGTACAGCATGCACTCAGAGTTTTGATGGCTTTTTTGTTCTGTGAGGGGGAAATTGTTGAAATATAGCTGGGATCGGCTCCAGCACCCCCCGCGACCCCGACCCCGGGATAAGCGGTTGAAGATGAATGAATGAATACTGTTCCAATTCTTTCATAAACACAGTGAAGTGTGGTTTTTTGCTTGTGAATTTACATTTGTGAATGTGAAATTTATCATCTCATCTCATCTTCATCCGCTTATCCGGGGTCGGGTCGCGGGGGCAGCAGCTTTAGCAGGGGGCCCCAAACTTCCCTGGTCCGTCGAGGCCCCTCACCTTCACTGCCACCCGTGCAGCAGCGCACCCGACCCAAGTGGTTCCTCCTGCGAGTGGTGGGCCTACAGGATGGAGAGGAGGGAGGTGCCACGTCACTTTTTTGGACTGTGCCCGGCCGGGCTCCGTGGCAAACCCGGCCACCAGGCGCTCGACGGCGAGCCCTCCATCTGGGCCTGGCTCCAGACGGGGGCCCCGGGCTTCCTCCAGGCAGGGTCTCTCTTCCTCCTCGTTGTTTTTCCATTGAGTCTTTGTGAACCATTCTTAGTCCGGCCCCTCGCCTGAGACCACTTTGCCATGGGAGACCCTACAAGGAGCACTAGGCTCCAGACACACAGCCCTCAGGTCCACAGGTCCACACAAACCTCTCCACCAAGATAAGGTGATGGTTCCCGGAGAGGATGTGAAATTTAGCTAACAGTAAAATCAAATTAACAAGAAAAAAAGCATCCTCATTTTTACAACTGTGTTCATAACAACCAAATACAACATTTTAATAATATAAGACCAGGTCTGGGAAAATACAGGCAGCTATAAATCTATTAATCTCATCCTACAGATCCTGAGTAAATTCACAGTACCACCATAATATGTCTCCTGTCGGCTGCACACGTGGTTAGTATACGTCATACGTCATACGCATTACGTGCCCGCGTACGCGCTGACCCCGCCCCCTCCCCTCAGTCCTTCAGCCGCGCGCAGCTCCTCACCAGAATGGCGGCTCTTTTGGAATCTGTCCTGTTGCAGAAAGTGGACCTTAAAACGGTCTCGGACTGGCTCAAGAATGACGAGGTAGGTCCGAAATGATTACGAGCTACATGAGTGAGACACCTTTTACGCGTTTGCCCTTTGACTGATGTGTTTTATGAGATGACATAGCTCCCAACTGATTGTAAACAAAACTTTTAGCTGGAGAGCTAGCGAGCTACGTTAGCTGTAGCCTGGGCTGGACCTGGACTCTGGTCCGGACGGGACGATACGCTGTCAACTTAGGTGTTAAAACCAAAACACTGCTTTCCACAGCTGTTTGCTACTGTTATTATTAGTATCTGAAGAGGGCTGTGCAGTTTAGCGGATGTTAGTCAGCGCATTGTTAGCTAGGTCAGCAAGGTAAGTTTACTTGTGTAGCACAATTCAACAACAACAAGGTAATTCAAAGTGCTTTGCATAAAACATTAAATGCATTGGAAAGAAACGCATATGAAATGCCATTTAAAAATATTGGATAAATAATATTTTAAGAAAAGTGTTGGAAAACATATAAGGTGACATTTGAGTAATCTAAGTAAAAGATCATTGAAAGCATTAACTGTCCATTAAGTATCATTTACAAGACCTGTAATGGAAGTTATAGTGCAGTAGAGGTATTCATTTTTTCTACAGTCTAGATTTAAAAGAACTGAGAGTTGCAGCAGTTTTCTGGAAGTTTGTTCCAGATTTGTGGAGCATTAAAACTGAACGCTGCCTCTCCTTGTTTAGTCCTGACTCTGGGGACACAGAGCAGACCTGTCCCATGTTTAGTCCTGACTCTGGGGACACAGAGCAGACCTGACCCATGTTTAGTCCTGACTCTGGGGACACAGCAGACCTGTCCCATGTTTAGTCCTGACTCTGGGAACACAGAGCAGACCTATCCAATGCTTAGTTCTGACTCTGGGGACACAGAGCATACCTGACCCATGTTTAGTCCTGACTCTGGGAACACAGAGCAGACCTGTCCCATGTTTAGTCCTGACTCTGGGGACACGGAGCAGACCTGTCCCATGCTTAGTCCTGACTCTGGGGACACAGAGCAGGCCTGTCCCATGTTTAGTCCTGACTCTGGGGACACAGAGCAGGCCTGTCCCATGTTTAGTCCTGACTCTGGGGACACGGAGCAGACCTGTCCCATGTTTAGTCCTGACTCTGGGGACACGGAGCAGACCTGTCCCATGCTTAGTCCTGACTCTGGGGACACAGAGCAGACCTGTCCCAGAGGATCTGAGAGGTCTGGATGGTTCGTAGCTGAGCAGAAGATCTGAAAACCATTCAGTGCTTTGTAAACCAACAGAATTATTTTTTAAATTCAATTATTTGACAGACAGGAAACCAGTGTAAAGAACAGGCTATTTACTGCAGAAATGTCCTGCGGATGACCAGCAGTATTTATTGACTTAGTTATTCTCTATCTTGCCTCCATAATGGATTAGCTAACATTGAATATCTGAGTAATTTCAACTTTTTAATGATATATTTTTCACAATGTCTTCCTTTCCAACAGGAGTGTGACAGGCTGGCATTCAGTGAACCTGGGGTGACAGTTCACAAACAAGAATTTGTCCCATTTCTTTTAAACTTCCTGAGAGAGCAGAGCAGTCAAGCACTAACCCATGGCCCTGCCACGCCTGCCAAGACCCCTAGCCGCCCCAGACCTGCTGCACAGACCCATGCCTTCAGTGAAAGGAGGGGTTGCAGGTCTGCTGGTGGGGCTGGTTCTCGGAGTGCCAGCCGTGTCCAGCTGTTTTCTCCTGCGTCATCGGTGTCACCTGGTACCGAGTGGGATGCTGCCGGTCAGTCAGGGTCTCACTCTCTTAGTGGGGTCAATGCATTCAGTAGCCCTTCCTTTACTACGGGATGGAGCCCCGCCTCCAAGCCTTCAGGCTCTGAGCGCCGGTCTGGCCAGAGGATCAGTCTTGGGGAGTACATGGTTTCTCCTCCTGACCAACAGAACAGCCCCAGCTTCCAGTCACAGAAGGGCCGCAGGAGAAGTGGTGGCAGCATGGCAGTGGGAGGGCAAGGGAAACATGGAGGATGGCGTGGAGGACATCAAAGTGATGAGGTTGGTCGATGGGAAAACGGAGGCCGGAGGTCTGGTAGAGGAGGAGGAGGAGGAGGGAACAGTAGGATAAGCCAGCAGGTTTCACCTCCATCTGTGGAGAAGCTCAACTTCAACAACTTGGAGGACTTCCCTCCTGTAGGGTCATCACCCATTTCACCAGCGTGAGTGCAAACAACTCTGTCTAACAAAATTCAACACTGACTCCATCATTGAGTTTTAGATTTGTCTCAAAGTTTCCATTATCTTTCAGGGCAAGCAAACCATCGAGAAGAATAAACCCAACACCAGTCAGTGCAGAGCGGCCACACTCCAAGCCTAAGACGTGCTTCACCTCCACCCCGTTCAGTGAATCTTCTAGTCCCTCGTTAGTTGCAGAGGCGCATGTGGGGTCAGAGACAGTGGGCAGTCCTCTGAGCCTGCAAGAAGAGAGGGAGCTACTAAAGAAGGAAAAGTGAGTGCACATGCAGAATCATGCTACTTATACTGACACAAGGTTGACTCCTTTTGAGGAATGGAGGAAAATGTGACACAAATGTTTGTATATGCTTTTGATCCGTCCAGTGCTAGGTTGTTGTTGGCTAGTACCTTTTTCTATTTCATGTGGATTTGCAGAAATGCACACAATTGACATTTTTTTCATTTTGATTCTGGTATTATTTTACATATTTCTACGCCTATGCCACAATATATCATTTCTACAGTTTTTTCTCTACTGTAGCATCACTTGCTCTTCACCTCAGTTTATCTCTGCTGTTTCATAATCAGAAATTTCTTGTTTTTAGGACGAAGCGTGCTCAGCATGTCGGCTCTCCTCTGCCGTCCTCTCTGGACCCTTGCACCCCCACCAAATCAGGGCTTAGGATGGGATCTAAAGTTACACCAGATCTGCAGACACCCTGTCCCGAACCATCCAAAGTCACCTTCTCTTTGGAACTGGATCTCCTGGCAGAGCTGTACTGTACCTGTATTTCTGGTAAGTGACCACACGGTGGTGTTAATGTGCTATGTGAAGAAAACTGGAGGAATACCATTTTAAAAAAAATGTATTTTTATATATCACCTCTAAAGATAATTACAGGCATTTACAGAGAAGAAAGCAAAAATCTAAAGTAAGTAATTAAGAAGTCAGACCTAAAACATAGAAAATATCATAATTTTTTAGTTAAAACGCATTAGTAGTATGTCATCAAATGTATGTAAGAAGGGTTTTTGAAGATCTCCAAATATGTTTTACAGAAAACCTTGTGCCAAACATTTTCCTGGAGCTTTTCTTCGTGGTGCAGTTGCTAACGTCTCGGTCTCCTCACAATCATGACGATGACGATGAACAGGAGAGTTTGTGTGCAGTGAATTCAGGTGTGTAAGTTTTAGTTTTTTATATTACTTTAGTCCTATGTCATCACAATATTAGGATTTTATGAGGATAATCTTTCCTTTTATTTGAAATTGATATTCAGCCCCTTTTTCACATTTTTAGAAGTGCTGGAGAGGTGTTTCCTGAGACAAGTACACAACTGTGTGTATTTTGCGGTGAAGGTTCTGGAGAATCAGTTTCAGTGAGTTGTCATATCTCGTGTTGCAGTTGTCCTAAATGTTCTCCTCTTCACTAACAGGAATATGTCAGCACACAACTCTATAATTAGGTGATACTCTAGTCTCCCTGAGTTGATTCCTAACAAATGTATTCTTGTCAGGTTGGTATCTCATTTGGACAAGTGCACCTTGCGTCTGCTGGCAGAGAATGAAAGAGTGGCGTCTTTCTCGCCGTATCTCAGGGACCATCTGACCCAGGCCCAGGATGGAAGCACAGCCCAGGTAACACACTTGTCCTGTATTTTACTGCGATAAATGTATTTTAATCCCAGAGTGTTAATGAATATAATTCAATATTGGTACCAATACATCAGGCTGTTTTTAAGACAGCACCCATTACTACTACTAAATATTTTTTTATCTTTATTAGATTGTGTTAGTAATGTTTAGAGCTGCAATGATCAGTGAAATAACTGATTAGTTGATCAACATTAAACTCATCTGTAACTATTTTGATAATCTATTAAATATTTGAGTAGTTTTTCAAGGATAAATAACCAAAATTTGACTTTTTCAGCTTCTCAAATGGGAGAATTGGTTACAAAACAAGACATCTGATGGCGTCACCTCAGACTCTCTTTAATCACCAAACACTCGATTAACTGAACAATAATTTTATTTATCGGTGATAAGAAATAATCATTAATTGTAGCCATATTAATGTTTAATAAATATATATTGTAGATGCACTTCTTTTACTCATTATTATATAGAAACGTTAATAATCCTTGTCTATACTACGCTATGTCTTGTTTAATTAATATGTTTTTATTCCTCCATCTGTTGCAGCTCTCTCCTTCAGTTTCCACTTTCATCCACTCAGTCCCATTCCAGCCTGCTACTGACAACCGGTCCAACTTTGGTAGTGACAAGGCCTTCCACATCTTTAAAAAACAGAGGTATATTACTGTTTCTTTGTCCTTTTCACGGCTGTCCTCTCCCTACATGTCAAGTAAAAACTACGTGTATGAAAGTTGAAGTGTGTAGCAGATCACTTCTGGACTTGGAGAGTTCATGATTACAAACAGACACTTCAAGAAATTGCCTAATTAGACTTTATCATCACATTTGCATTCAATGTTTTTGCTCTTTCCTCAGAGATATTTTTTACGAGGTGTTACGGGAATGGGAGGACTTTCACAAAGAACCGGGGTGGAACTTTGACGCTGCTCTCGGCACTAAGATAAGGTAAGTCCAGTTAACTTTAAACATTTTAGCTTGATTAGGTGTAATTCAAATATTAAAAAAAGTTTCAATCTAATCAGTTTCTCTGATCTACTTTTCTGCTTCATTATTTCATCTTCTTTTTTAGAGGAATGATGAGTCAACTGACCTCTGCAGGAAACCATTCCCATTTTGCCCGTCTGTTCCTGAAGCAGCTTGTTCAGGTGGACTGTGGCACCTCATTTACACTAAAACTATAGCTCTTAACACATACTACTTATTTATGTCAAATGGACTTTTATCTACAGTGATAACATGTCTACGTTAAATGAACGAGTGGCATACAACACACAATAACTGCCTATGTTTTTTTTTTAGATGTGTAAAGGCCCTCGTGTGAACAACTCTCCCGGGGATACTCCAGATGCTGACCTGCTCGGCATGCTGGGAGCTGACAGCCTGGGGCGACTGAAGCGCCTTGAGGAGCGTCTTATTCAGCCTCATGGAGTCGTTGGCCCCTGCCCTCCTCCGTCCTTCCCTGGTCACCAGGAGTTCTTCAGGGATTTCCTGCAGAAAGCTAGCTGGTAAGAAGATACCAGCAGTTGCACTAAACCATATAAAAAATGATGAAATAATACATTTATTTTAGTGCTATTTAACCTGACTAGCCAGTTCGAGTCTAATCTTATATTTCAAGATATATTGATATATTTCAAAATGGCATTGATAATAACTCATTATGTCAACTTTGTAACACTAGTAGTTTTAATTTTTGAGCATGTTTTTCATTTGCTAGATTTCCTTTTTGAACTGAATTAAACATTTTTCTTTCGACAAAGGCTAAAAGCTTTCATTGTCTGTTGTCTGTGATCTAACATGTCTTACATCTTGTGTACCAGCTGCCAGCTGAACCAGCACTTGCAGGACAGCCTGTGCCAGCAGCTCCTCCAGCTGGACGAGGTGTCCATCCTGAGCCCTCCAGTTTCCATTGGGGAGGTAGAGGAGGAGGGAGATGGGGACATGGAGCAGCAGGTATACTATCAGAGTCAGACAGAGGGATGTTATTGAAATGTCAGTGTCACAGATTTATTGCTCTAAGTGCCCCCTCAGTGTGGATCAAGCTAGCTTTACAATACAGCATTCAGTGGTAAAGAAAAAAAGACAAATCTGACCAACATGCTCTTAATTATTATAAAAACCTGTGTCTCTCCGTTCCATCCACCTCATCAGGATGAGAAGCAGCGCTTCACCTCAGTGCTGCTCCTTGCTCGTCTTCTGGCTAAGTTTCTGGGGTTCATTTCCTTTCTGCCTTACCAAACATCTGAGAGACCATCCAGGGAGATACAGGAGACTGCTATAGCCCTGCGCAGCAAGGTGAGCAAAAAAAAACATTATATTACTCTACTAAACTACATCCTGTTTTAAAATAGAGCAGGTGAAAGCCTAACTAAAGTATAAGTTTCCTTTGTATGCTGTATCTCATAAAGAAAATGCTAAAGTTTTCCTCATTTTAGTCCAGACCAGCAGTAACTAAATAAATGCATGTTTGCTGCCAGGTATTTAATTCATAAAACCAATGTCTTGGATCCTCAGAGTGTTCCAGTGCTGGATGTGTGTGCTGTGCTGAATAACAGTATGAAAAGGAGGCGCACCATCCTGACTGTGCCCTGGCTGGTGGAGTTCCTCTCCATGCTGGACTTTATCGGCCCTCTGCTGCTCTGCTATAGAACTGCATTGGGCAAACTGCTCCTCTTGTACAGGTCTGTCTCAGTTTCTGCACATGTATCCAATAAATATTTGATAGCCATTGTAAAATATCAAATAAACACCCTTTTGGTGGTAAAACAATTGATTCACATTCTTGCCTTTTTAATAGTGTCATTATTGGAGTCATCTTATCCACTTTAATTTTCCCCTTAAAGTGTGAAATTTAAATAACAGCTTTAACAGACTTGTTGTTTGACCTCTGCCTTCTTAGGTTTAATCTTACTTTCATATGCTCGTAGGAGAATGTTGCTGGGCAGATGTGGAGAAGTGTGTTACCTGAACAAGCTACTAATGGTGTCTGTGTTGGGTTGGCTTTTCCAGGTGAGACACAACTTCTGGATATTATTTGTTTTTGTATATCGTGAGAAGTAAAACATGACTGGTTGTTATTCAAAAACCTAGAGTGCTCGTTTCTGTTTGTCTTAAAGTCATATTCATTTTAGACACAACATTGTATGTCATTGAACTTTATGTAGATCCCAGTGATTCCTGAGGACATTTTCTTCACCAATGAGTTCACTGAGGTAGCCAAGCTGGAGGACGGCATCACGACTGCTGCAGGGCTCGTAAGTGAAATAAATATTCATTCAAGTACCTGTCTGTCTACCAAATGCTTGTTTTTTATTTATTGAGTTTTTTTTCTTTTTTATTTTCGTAGGACTGCATTCCCCTGGTGGATCAACAGCTTCTCTATACATGTTGTCCATTTCTTGGTGAGTGAAACATGGAAATACATCTTTTATGTCCCCTAAGGGATTAAAGGCACATTTCTGTGTGTATATTTTGTAGTAGTATATTTACAGTGTTCTCTATAGAGGAGGTAAAAGGCTGTTAATCAGGGGTCGGATAGCTTAGATCACATTTAGTTTATAAATGTTGACTGGGCCACAAAGCGGCATGCGCTTGTTCCCGATGTGGATCGATGTTCTGCCTTGTTTTTATCGGTGTAGGTGAGTTCCGTAAGCTCCTCGCTGCCTTTGTGTCGGGCAGCACAGCCAAGAGCGGAGGAATTATCCGCAAGATCACTCCCACTTCTGCCGAGCTCAGGGATGCACCAACTGCCAACAGGTCGCAGCAGAAACTACAGGTGAGTCAACGGGAGAGGCAGTGAAGCAAAGTGTGGAATAATATCAGTGAATTGCCTGTGTGCAAGTGTTTAAACCAACCCTAATGTGACAGGTGGACCTTGAGCAAGCCTTCTTTCACAACCAGCCTCCGTCACTGCGTCGCACCGTGGAGTTTGTAGCTGAGAGAGTTGGATCCAACGCGGTCAAACATATGAAGTTAGTATCAAAGCTTGATTGTTGGGTCTGGGCAGTGCACATGAGCAGTCGTGGATTTCTGAATGAACCGTGTCTTTCACATTTTACTAAGCAGTTTATCAGTCTGCAACTTTGGTGTGAATTCACCACCCTGTTTAGATGTATGTCTATCAAAACCATATTTTTAACATAATCAAAATTGAATTGTACAAAATGTCAGTGATTGTTGTCCGTGTATGTGTGTTTTGTGTATTCACATCTATGTGTGGATCTGCAACAGGGCCACATTAGTGAGTGAGTTGGTGGAGCGCGGTGAGAAGATGCTCAGAGACGGACTGAAGTCACCAAACTCAAATCCTTCAAAACTGAATGACTCCATCTGTGCTCAGCTGTGTGTCTCAGGACTGGAAGCCCTGGCAAAGGCCACCAGGTACGACAGCTTCCTTCACAGGCAGCTAGCAAAACTGTTGCAGGTTCCTTTTTTAAAAGGGTTATATGCAATTATCAGTGAATGGCCATTTCATTGTTGGATGTAAAAGAAACTGTTGCCCTTCTTGGTTCCTCATCACACCATTTTTATTTCACTGCTGTGTGCTAATCTCATTGGGGTTTTGCAGATTTTGCTCTGAGAAGAGTCCAGAGGCCATACGTATTCTACTCCCAGATGAGACCTCCCCTGCTGTAAGTCCTGTAAAAATCACCAAATCAACCAAAAATAATATCATGTAAAAAAGAATACCCAAAAACACATTAGAAACGTGTGTGTCTGTGTTGTTCCCATGTTTTGTTACACACTATCTCTGAAGGTCCTGACCACATCTGAAAACATCACCAAACGTCTTGCAACAGAAAAGGCCTGCAGCTGGCTCTCTGCCAACATCACAGGTAGCTACTGCACCATGCAGGGCTTTTGCATGTCTTTACTGTGCCAAATACAAATCATGTACAAGCTGAATTGATTCATTCTGTTTTTCCAACACAGGACACAGTATTTTTGTTATTTTTGGCTTACAATGTCCTTACAATGATTTTTGTATAAAAATGTGCTTTATAACTTCAAACAGGACATACTGCAATGATGTACTGCTTCATTAATAATGTATGTCAAGCAACTTTAAAGTATACCTCATTCTAGTGATACCATGCAGTGATGCGAAAGCAGTTCTCTCTTTTTCACATATTTAATTTGAATTAATTAACATGTCAGGAAGCCAGGGATCGCTGTGTCGCTGTTGACAAAAATGTGAATTGGTCATGTCATTTCCGATACCCAATATGCTTAATAACATCCGTATTGGGGCCAGAAAAGATCTGCCGTATCGCTATTTTAATGTTGCTGCAAGTTGATTTTCATGCCACAATGAATGGTAGCTACTGGCTTCCATGAAGTCAGGAGAAAGCATTCAGCTATCCAAATTAAAACACTGTTACATGCCTCAGTTCCAATGTAAAATTTTTGTGTAGATCATAGTTTGTATTTTTGCAGGCCTGTTGAACTGGACTGATTAAAATGTGCAAGAGTGTTGCTGATGCTGTATGTAGTTAACATGTAAACACATCTATCCTTTAAAGAACTGGACCTTTAACCCTCTCAGTGCTGCCAGGATTGCGTTACACAACATCATTGTCACTGTAGAAAGGAAACCAGTGCTGCACTTCAAGGATCCCTAAGATTTTCTTTTTGTTTTCTCACCATCAGCCCTGATAAGACGAGAGTGGAAGACCAGGTATGATCGTGTGGTGAAGGCTATGGGTAGCCCAGTGGCTCCGGACTTGAGGGATGTGGAGGGTCCTGTGCTTGAGCTGGTCACCCAGGAGCAGTTGACCACTCCGAAGAGGAAACAAGGAAGTGAGAGAGGGACATCCTGCCTTCCACACTGCAACCACAGTGCTCCACTGCCCTCCGACATCCTCATTGAGATTAAGGTACGCCTGCATGAGAGGAAATACAGATGCAGGGGAATTGCACAGAAGTTCACTGTTAAGTTGTTCGTAGGCTAAAAGGAAAGTTTTTCTTTTCTTGACATGGTTGAATTTTAATACAGGAGTTGCTGAGCGTTGCAGTAGGCCCCAGGACTGATGAGGAGCTGCCGACCGGCTCTCAGCTCAACACGCTGCTACAGAGAGTGGGAGACACTCTGGCCTGCAGAAAGGTACATGAGACACACACGTGCAACAAAACAAAACGTGTGATGCTTTTTCTGATTTTTGCCAGTATTCATCACATTTTGTTCCTCTTCTTTTCACTTAGTTCTCAACTGTGGTGTCAGAGCAGATGCTACTGAACTCTACTGTCTTGTTGGCCTGCAAACTGGGTAAGGGTGAACGAATGATATGCTCTTAATTAGAGTGAAACTGTGTGATTTTTGGCATGCAATGTGTTCACTGTTTAACTGTAAACTGGTTAAAAGCAACATCGTGTCTAGTTGATGTACGGTGTAACAAAGCTGCCTTTTGTGTGTCTGCTCAGTGTCTGCAGAGCTGCCCATACTGTCTAAGTCAAGGTGCAGCGGAGGTGACAGGGTTGTTGTGGGTCCTAGTTCAGGATCAGAGCCTCCTGTCAGAGCGCTCCTGGAGCAGCTTGCTGAGCTGTGGGAAGGAGACTGCTGTTCCTCCACCCCCCTGCGCCTGCTCTTCACCCCACTCACTGTCACTGCTGTGCTGAAGGCCAGTGACACCGAGGTATGTCTACCACCGCTGTCATGATGGATACAGAATTATTACTGATGCTACTACAACCACTTCTACCCTTTTATATGCTTATAGGATTTTCCCCTCAAGTACTTCATACTGTATGTGCATGACCTTCTGTAGACACTTAAAATTGATGACATTTTTTGTTTGATTTCTTTTAAAGTTATTTGACTCTGTCCGTTTTCTTTGTTATTCTGTCTTTTTAGTGGAACAACTACCTGTTTCTGGTTAGACAGCTGGTTGACAGAGGACTCTTGAGCGAGGACGAGGTCATATCTCATTGGAAGAAGCTAAAAAACTTGGCTTTGCCAGCGGTGAGGCTTCACTGCATTCTTGTCATCGTCTGTTCCTTTTACTAGCAATTTGACCTCTTTGACTTTTTCCTTTTGCTCACTTTGTTCTCTCATTTCTGTGTAATTTCAGGAACTGATAGAAAATTTTCAGCTGCAGTCACAGAGTGTTAAACCCTCCTTGCCTCTGGCTGAGTTGCAAAGCCACATGGATATGCTGCAGGTCTCACAACAGACAGTAGAGGGAGCTACATGACAACAATAATCCTACCCAGCATCCCACGGCATCTTTTCTGTGATAACCACAGTGTTTTACGTCACATCTGTCAGTGTGTTATTCCAGAGAGAGAGACACAGATTTTTCTTTTTGTGTACCATTTTTCTAAATTGCCACTGCACATCACATCAAAGCTGTTCCACAGGCAGCCTCTGCACAGGCTTTCCAAGCTTCAGACTTTTGTTCTTCACCTGTGAAGTGTCAGCAGCCTTTCATGAATCCCTCTGCTCTTTAGCTGAGGTGCAGGTTAAAACCAGAGAACCCTGCCAGTCAGAAGCAGCGGTGGGACCACACCATCTCACACCTTAG
Organism: Echiichthys vipera; assembly: GCF_963691815.1. Lineage (NCBI taxonomy): Eukaryota > Metazoa > Chordata > Actinopteri > Perciformes > Trachinidae > Echiichthys > Echiichthys vipera. Next base: position 6,487,877 of record NC_139837.1, on the reverse strand, counting down.
ATCTATTGAACTTTCCCACAAGCAAACCTGGTAGATGTGTTTGTCCGAAGGGAAAGACTAGTACAGCCGATAAGCCTTTTCAAACAGTCAAAGCCATAGCAGGAAGCTGGCAAAGACACAAGAAGGGTCAGCATCAATCTGACAAGGACTCAAACCGAGTAACTTTAGTGACATTACTCATTTATTATGTCCCCAAGTTTTACACCAGACATGCCATAGATCCCCAAGAAACACTTGTTGGTAAAATCGACTGAAAATGTGATTTTTGTTCTGGTTGTTGTTGGTTTTTTAGACTCACCGGAGAAAATCTAACGTCTTAATTTTAGTACAGCACTTTCACACACTGCCTTGACCGTTACTACTAGTGATTGCATGTTTATTTCATGAATGCAGCTCTGCGTTTGTGGTTGTTTTTAGTTCATGTTGAACGAGCGCTGCATTCCCTGCTGCTTTTTAAATTTAAATATTTTTTATGTTGCCACAAAAATAATAATAATAAAGATGTATTCTGATTTAAATATGTATTATGTGTTGTTATTTAAAAGATTTTTTTTAAAGGGGACATGTGCTTATTTGGTTCAGACTTGTATTTTAGGTATCTGATAGACCAAAAACATTATTTTAAAGATTTGTTTTCCTGCTTAAGACCCATGAACACACCTCCTGGCAGCAGAAAAATGTAATTGTGACGGGCGACACTTCACACATGCTGCGCTTTCTGCATATATGTTGTGACATCACAAACTTACAAAAGTCCTGACTGCACGTTTAAAGGCGGTTTCTGAATATGGGATGTTTGCATTTCTCTGGGGATTGAGAGTTTTGATACATTTAGAGTATTTAAATATTCACCTCGACCTTTTTTAAGACCTATAATATTTCAGGATGGCTAGAGCAGGGGTGTCAAACTCAGGCCCGTGGGCCAAATCTGGCCCGCAGTGTAATTATATTAAGCCCGCAAGATCATATCAAGGTTCTATGAGAGTTGGCCCGCGAGTATAAAGCACATACACGTCTACTTTTCTGTTAACAACCATGAGCATCCATGCTACCAGTCTCTACAGACAGACTTAATCCACCCCTCCACAAAAATGACCAAAGAAAGCTGGAAAACAGGAGCTTTCAACACCGCTTACAATATTACTTGTTTATGAATGTAGAGACCTGTTTGTCCTGTCTGCAGAGCCACCATGGCTGTAACAAAAGAATAAAACGTGAGAAACACCACGACAAGTACAAGGACCTGCACTGAAAAGGTTCAACATTTATCTGGAGAGAATGTTTTTTAGTTAATTTAAAGTTTGCCCGCAACTTTGGCCCAGTTTTTAAATTTGGCCCACTGTGAGTTAGAGTTTGACAGCCCTGGGTTAGAGAGAGAAATTGCATGAATTCAGGGTGTAACAAAGGGCGACGGTGGCTCAGTTGAAGAGTGGTCCAAGAGATCGGTGGTTCGATCCCCACCTCCCCCGATCTACATGTCGAAGTGTCCTTCGGCAAAGACACTGAACCAAACTGAATTCATAACTGAAACACTGTAAGTTAGAGTTTGACAGCCCTGGGTTAGAGAGAGAAATTGCATGAATTGAGGGTGTAACAAAGGGCGATTGTGGATCAGTGGAAGAGTGGTCCAAGAGATCGGTGGTTCGATCCCCACCTCCCCCGATCTACATGTCGAAGTGCCCTTGGGCAAGACACTGAACCAAACTGAATTCATAACTGAAACACTGTGAGTTAGAGTTTGACGGCCCTGGGTTAGATAGGAAATTGCATGAATTCAGGGTGTAACAAAGGGCGACTGTGGCTCAGTGGAAGAGTGGTCCAAGAGATCGGTGGTTCGATCCCCACCTCCCCCGATCTGCATGTCGAAGTGTCCTTGGGCAAGACACTGAATTCATAACTGAAACTGTCCAAAAATCACCTTATTATCAGCCAACAAAACAAAGTAGCCTCGTTTAACACTTTAAATAGTAGATTTAAATAATAACAGAAATGCAAAAAAGAAAAACACATTTGAATATGTCGTAGTAGGTAGGGGGAGTTTCCAGCAGCATCTCCCCTCCCTTTGTACCCAGCAGGAAGTTTCACTCCTTCAGTTGGGAGTGAAGTTGAGACAGCGGGCGGTTGAACCCACGACCAGCCCGGAGAGATGACTTGAACAGCGGATGGCAGGACACCTCCCTCCCGCTCTTTTAACTCTTTTATCGGACTAATATGCAAGAAGACAAAATGCTCACACGGGAACTGTTACTCTACACCAGCTCCGAGTTAAACCACCGTAGAGAGTTGTGTCCGTGAAGGCATCATGGCAAACGTTAAAGTTGCTATCCGAGTCCGTCCCCCCAACGCGAGGTGAGTCACAACATTAACTAATTTAGCTAATGTAACGCGAATTCAACGACTTAATTCACGGACATTATTAGAGATAGCTTTATTATTGTTGCCTCCTCATTTGACTTCATACCCGAACTGTTTGTTGCTGCCAGTCATGGGACTTTGGCTGCTGCTTGAAGCTGTTTACACACAAAACAATAAGCTTGTTTTTGTATTAATTAGCTTTAACAGACACCAACGTCAACTTGGACAACTAAGTTAGCTTGCTAGCTGCAGACTGCAGGGGTGCACATGGTTGGGGATGACAACTGTGGCTGTCAGTAGTGTTGTGTGACTAAGCATCTTGTGTGCAGGATAAGTGTGTGTGGTGCTGCTGAGTAATGTGCAACACATTTGGAGCTAGTTTAGGTTTAAAGTGTCTCACTTCTGCAGCTTTGGTTTAGATTTACATTTGTTTCAGTCATGTAAAAAAGATCAGAAGAGGTCATAGGGAAAATAATGATGTTACACAACTACAAAGCTTAGAGATGCATGAATAAAAAAGTGCTTTTTTGACTAAGCAGTGGGAAGTATACACTTATTTTATCCAACAACTTCTTCACAATCCATTGTTAGTAAGTTAACAGTTTCCTCTGTCATACATTTATTTTTTTTATTTCTTTATTATTATTATTATTTTCCAAACGTTTTAACTTATAAGTATCATACAAAATACAACTTATTTCTCTCATATGTTCCCATCAAATATATATTATAATTTATTGCATAGCCTATTTATTTAATTTAATAAAAAATATAAACGTATTGATGTATTTTATATATATTTTTCAAAATATAAATTAATTAAGAATTAAAAGCTAATTTTCTTTCCACAACAACCATTAAGATAATTAATTAATTCAAATTTAATTTTGATGGATTAAAAACACCATTGCTGTGTGTGTGTGTGTGTGTGTGTGTGTGTGTGTGTGTGTGTGTGTGTGTGTGTGTGTGTGTGTGTGTGTGTGTGTGTGTGTGTGTGTGTGTGTGTGTGTGTGTGTGTGTGTGTGTGTGTGTGTGTGTGTGTGTGTGTGTGTGTGTGTGTGTGTGTGTGTGTGTGTGTGTGTGTGTGTGTGTGTGACCCAGGATGAGGTTTTTTAAAACAATCAAGTAATATTGTACGGAAATAAAGGAAACACATGACAAATTAACGGGCCCTAAAGTTTGATCTCTTAGCCTATTTACCTTTAAATAAAAACATGCTGAACATTTGATGGTGCCTGCATCTCAGATGTGCTTTCCTGCATTATATCTGGGTAATATCAGTGGGTGTTGTATGGTTGGTTGGACAAAACAAGCCATTTAAAATGTTTTTGGAGACCCAATGCTATCAAAATTAAAAAAAAAAAGTTAGTTGCAACACTGCTCATCCCACATTGTCTTACAGTACCATGAGGGTATAGTGTATCAGCTTGTTCCAGCTCTTTTATTGGAGTTAAGGGATGTTTACACTCAGTAACATGGCTCAACCTTTCCATCAAATGGAAATACTCTTATCGATATCTTGTGCATCATTTTATAAACTTGCCACCAGCAGTCAACCTTGCATTGATACGTAATGCAATCTTTGGAATAGCCACTTAAAATAAACTTCTGCGAGTTCAAACAATGTTTTCCTGTTTTACTGAATACATTTGTAATGAATCAATCTCAGCATCCAGAATCTGTTTTAAAGGGTTTAGTAATGAATAGCCCACTGGAGTAACAGTGGTGTTTAAGGAAATGAGATTACGTCAACTAATGCTATTAAGGCATGTATGCAGTTAATGCCTTTTTTCAGCCCTAAGTATATCATTTACAAAACACACTTAATTCTCATTTGCTCGTTTTACTTTCAGCTATTCCCTTCGTTTAGTGTGAGGCATTTATGGAAAAAGTTCTCCTCTTGTTTTACAGTGCTGTGAAATCTGCTGTTTAAGTAGCAGAGTAACGCTGTGAGGTTGTAAAGTTGCTTTGCTTCACTGGAGCACCCCAATTGCTACATCATGTTGAATAACAGGCCCTCAGGGTCTGGATATATAGTACATATAAGTCCCATAGTAGTACACTGAATTAAATTGAACTCCTGCAGGATGTTTTGCTGGGGTGCTTAATCTGAAGGCCACTACAGTAGCGTAACAAAGCATTATTCAGGCTATGAAGGGCTGGACAATGATTCTTTCAGCCAGTCTTCCTGGTATTTTGCATAACAAAAGCATTTCTTATACATAATGTTCACTGTCATGCAAATCCCTGCTTCCTGATTTCTGGTTCTGTCACTCTCACTCTCCTCTGCTCTATTTTATTTTAAAATTTTTAAAGTGACGGATGTATTTCCTTACCTATGTACCTATGAATAAGAGCCGGCTATGAGACAGAGATAAGATTAACATCCTCATGGTTAGCTGTGTCTCTCATGTAGCCAGGCACAGAACAGTGTGTCCTGCTCTTTGAGAGTGCAAGAAGCCACTCGCATGTGCAAAAAACACGTCAGTCGTCTTGGTTGGTGTTTGTACCGACACACATTTTTACGAGGTTTCCCATTTTTCCACCACCGACCTCCTCTCCTTCATGCTACTTGGAGCCTGACATTGAAGGTTTGTGGTTTTGGGTTGGGCCACTGCTGGGGTTGGCAAAATGAGTCCCGCATGGTGAGGCACAGGGAGAGCTGAAGATTACAACAGCCTCCTCGCCTACCCCTTACCCACCACAGAGACGGAGCGAATGCACTACAGGCAGCATTCAACCATCATCATCGCTCCTGGAGATCCAAATTCTCTCAGCTCCATGTTGTGATTGCCTCCAGTTTCGCTTGTGTTGCATCAGATGTGCTTGGTCCAGCTGCTGAAGCACACAGAGCTGAATTGACCTTGTTTTACACGCATCCAAGAACACACACTGGTCCCAATTACACACACACGCACCCACACACCCACACACACACACACACACACACACACACACACACACACACGCTCTCGAATTTGTGGAAACAGCCCCAAGTCTCTGGACTATGTGAGGGTCTGTTTTCATTTGAATCTGAAACTGGTCAGTGACGATTTCACGGATCACACTTACAAAGATTCATTGTGTTAACTGTCATGTGACGGCCTCAAGTCAAGTGGCCTTAATTTATCTGGACACCCTCTCAATTATATCTGCATCTTCAAAAAGGGGGATTTAAACCCATTTCAATCTGTCTGCAGGGCGTTGAATCCAAAGTGAAACCTTTTGTTTAATCTCTGTCCAGTTCGGCGTTGGAGACACTGATCAATACTGATGGCGTCCTTTAGACCTCCTCCTCTTTATTGGAAGCACGTGTAAATGCTTTCTCTCCGATCTGATCTCTCCCTCCCTTCTCATGAACATTTGTCATATTTCTTTAAGCTTCCAAATATGGATGTTTACAGAGTTGACAGAAGCATTTGTCGTCTTCTTCCTCACAGGGAGAGTGCGGATGGGGGAAGGCTAGCAGTACAAGTGGAGGACAAGCTTGTGAGGATCAAAAATGTAAAGGTGAGTATTTTGGTGTGTAAATATCCAAACCGCTTCCCCGTTATACCCAATATTGAGTCTCTACTTGTTTGTTTTTTTGTTGTTGGTAGGACTGGGTACATTGGGGGGAGTGTGTATAGGGTATCTATCACAGCAACAGGATGTTTACAGCTTTGGATCAGCCTTTTCCTACTATATGTCACGGTTGTTTATTATGTGTGTTGAGCTCACACATACACCCGGATTGAGAGACCCCTCCTGACGAACCCATTTCCATCTGATACACTGCACGTCAATACAAACAGTACTCCAGACTGAGTTGCTTTGAAATTCTTTTGGATGGAGATTTAAACCTTAAAATCACCAAAAATTATTCACACTAAATGAAATAGAACGCAAAATAGCTTTGGTGTTAAATTAGCAGTTCGAACAGGGACTCTCACCCCAGGCGTTATAAACCATAGTCCTATTTTCCAAGTGAGGAACAGTGTGAAATGATGTTTTATACTATATTTTTGTTGAAGATGGCCATTTTTGGTTTGCTTTTTGTTTAAGTTATTAGTTTAGGTTTCAAGGACACATTTGGAAATAATTACTGTGTGAGCTTCACATTCTTGTAAGCTGATACTTTCTCCAACTTACCAACCTGCTGTGTCAGATGGCTGAGTAGACCTGTCTGATTGGTTAAGCTGCATTGCCCGCAGGCAGTCTACTATTAACACCATGTTTTTCCCTTGAGAGTGTTTGCATTAGCTAATATTGAGATGATAAAACTTTGGGAGTTTGAAGGGGATGACTTACAAATGCAAGTATAGTTGAGGATCATATATCAATGTCCATTTCTAGTGTGTATAATTGATGCAAACATCCAAAAAGTGACAAGTAATTTCAAAACTCACATTTAGTAACAACCTAGTCACAAGAATACGTGTGTGTTGTTGGTAGTTACAGAGCTGCTCCTTTTTGTTTACATTTGAAATGCTGACGTATAGAAAGAAGTTTGGCAGGAGAGAGTCTGTTACAAATGATGTGACAGAGACGAACCACATATGGCCTCCCTCTGCCATGGAAAGGGATCAAGCTCCACGGCTCACGCGGGTCTCATGGGAATAATTATTTATGGAAAGTGGGACAGTTTGGGAAGATCTGAGGGTGGAAAAGAGGGTGGATTCCAAAGGACAGTAAGGCTAACTAACAAGTACTACAACCTATAAAACCTACTTAACTACATTAATGAGTGTGAAACAAGAGAACGTTTCCCGTCTGTTCTTTTCCCCTAACTTGATTTAACTGTAAAACGTGAGTCTTTATCAGTGGTTGGAGCGCTATTGGCCTGTGGCTGGTGTTGCTATTGGCTCGTCCCTTACACTAAAAGGCCATTGCAGAGTTTCCTAAAAGTGTTGGGGGGTTAAACAGTCATGTTTTCAGATAAGCCAGTTGCTGTGAACAAAACTGATAACCAGAGCTTAGTGTGGCCTAATGCTGTAGGTAGAGAAAGGAAAGGCTATTTACATAGATGGTTGGGTGGATTCATCGTTTGGATGATGATTTAGATAATCGACTGCTTGGTGTAAGATTCAAGATTCAAGATTCAAAGATTCAAGAAGCTTTATTTATCCCGAGGGAAATTATTGTGCAACAGTTTCAATACAAAGGTGGGAAAGGATCAGAGTAACAATAAGCTAACATAATCAGATCAAAATAAAGCTAAGATAAAATAAATCAAACAATAAGTAAGTGTGACAGAGTGCAACAGACATTGTGGTTAAACGTAGGTTTATACAATATACAACAATACGCACTGTGCAGTTAAGTAGCATATTGAAATAAAATAAGTACAAACTAAATAAGTGATAAGGAGCGATAAGTGAAACAGTGTTAAAAGTGTAGCAGCATTTCTGACTGAAGTAAGTTACAGTAAAGTACAGTGAAGTGTAGCAGCATTTCTTACTGAAGTAAGTTATAATACAATTAAATAAAGTGATGCAGTGGTGATATAAAGTGACAAAGTGACATTTTCTCAGGATACAGTGTCTCCACTGTTCCTTACCTGACCGGGGGGAGATGAATTATACAGTTAAAGCACAAAAGTGACTAAAGGACCCCTTGAGTGTCCTCGAGCAGGACATTTAACCCTCACCAACTCAGACCATGCTGTTTTTGCAGCTGGACCTGCTCTCTCCAAATGTAAACATGATGCCCTGATTTCACCTCACAAATGTCCAAGTGCATTGAAGTCTGATAGTAACTCATCTCATATACCAAAAATGAATGGTAAATATCAGGTCTTGGTGTCAGTCTCTGGAAAAGGGCTTTCGAGTCTTGGTGGTCAAACAATTGTTTATCAATATTCATTAAATAACATTGTTTTTTATAAAGGTTCAGATCATTACTGATGTGTTATTGTTTAACATAAATCCTGCATGCCATCATGCCTTTTTATTAATGATATTATGCTAATATATTTCCCAGCTCTATCAACAATCCTAAAGGGAGACATCCTCAGCCCCTTTCTCTACTTTCATTAACCTCAATAGACCAAGATTCAATGCAGCTAAAATACATGTTGTCCTTAGATTAAGGTGTTTCACCACAATAACACACACACACACACACACACACAGTGTGCACAAACCTGCTTTCCACTTAGAATGAATTCCTCTATATGCAAATAGATGGAGTTTTAGGTAAAGTGGATATACCTGAAGAGATCTTTTAACCTTGTATTGAGTTTAAAAAGATGCTGGAATACATTGAACGTCACAAATGGAAGATAACAACATGCTGAGTAAGAACAATATGTCTCTCCAGGTTAAATGCAGTGATTTTGAAGAAATGTTTACACGCTTTACTGTTTTTCCAGTACAACCGTTGTGCCTGGACAAGTCCAAATGCTGCTGTGCTGTCTTTCCTCAGTTCAGAATTTACTCTCAGTGAGCAGAAAGGTGTTTACTGTTAATGCAGTGAGGCGACTAAAGCACTGGAGGAGGAGTGAAAGCATTGCTGATGAATGGAAACCGTTCGCTTGCAATTCCACACCTTAAAAGTCCCATAAACAAAAGCTATAGTACCTGGGTTTTATCACTGGAATGATTTTATATCGCTCCTAATTCTCTTTCTCGACTCTTTATCTTATTAAATGTAAGAACGTGTTGTCTTCTTACTTTGAATTGCAGTATGCAACGTATTAGCTGTTGATAAAGTACTGTAAGGGAAATTCCTTTACTTATTGTACTTACCAAGTTAAGGTTAAGTTAAGGCTTAATCATACTGTATTCCTTGCCTTGTTATGCTTTAATATTGACTCGTATTAGATCATATCATGTAAAAAATAATCCTCATGTGCTTTACTCTTGTGTTTCCTTCCCTGAAGCTGGATGGCCGTACAGATGGTGCTGTAGATTCCAGGGAGAAGCTTCTGGAGTTTTGTTTCGACTACTGCTACTGGTCGGTGAACCCTGCAGAGCCTCACTATACCTCGCAGGAGGAGGTAATGACCTAACTGACTGTTTTTATGCAAACTGGAATATCCAGTATCTGACCTTAGTATCTGGCTATTTTCCAATGATACGTTTTTCACATTGGTTGCTCACTGAACTATTACAATATTCCTATGATTTTCCCATTTGCGTGCTATGTTGCATAGCCTGAATAATGAGTCCGGTACATTACAACATCAGAGTTTACATCTAGTATTCAGCCTCAAACCAAAGTGTTCTCTTATGTTGCTACTGTGGTTCCTTCTTGTGGTTATCTTGATGGAAAAATATAAAAATAAACATAACTTTGACGGATTGCTCATGTTCTCAAGTGGATTGCGAAAGCAGAACCAGCACAAATAAGGTTACCATGGGAGGAAAAAAAAAATCACCATATTTGTTCTATTTACATGGCATCTTTTTAATCTGAGTGTTGTCTTGAATGTTGTACAGTAGTCGGTACAGTGAATGAGATAAGTCAGTGGTAAATGTTTTTGTAATGGATGAATATATTGTATATCTGTAAAGAGGTAGGCTCTGGTTTGACATGTAGCCATTTGTGCAGCACTGCCTAAAGATTTGTCTCATTTTCGTGCCATGTTTTATGCCCTCTTGTGGGCGGAGACCAAGTGCGTGCTGATCCAGGCTCTTGGCCACAAGTCGACACTGGGCAAACACAAGCTCTGTTCCAAGAAAAGAGCCCAGAGGAAACCCTGTCCTTGTCGACAGACCACAACAAGACGGGTGTGTGTGTGTTGTTTCGTGCATGTTTTTACACAGTTGGCCACTCGAGGGATATGATATCAGCTCCATCTGTTACCCAGAAGTCTCTTTGCCTCAGAAATGGCATAGCCAGAGTCAGCTTGTTTTTCATGTCCCGGCTTTGATTGAGCCATTAGGTATTTTGTTGCTTTGATTAAAGGGTGTTGCTGGAACCTGAGATAGGCTCCAGATCAAGAGGAAGTGGTCCCCAAGTCCATTGCAGGGAATGTCACCAAAAGAAATGTGGTCTTTCCAAAACCTATTTCTTTTTTTTTAGATAAGTTGCCTTGGTATTAATTTGTATTTCCATCAAGTTTTCATTATTCAGCACAATAGCCACGGCCTAACTCGGTGCACATCAGTAACCCGAAAATGTTCTAACCCCGGTTGAGGGAATAATCTTATTATTGAAGTTCCCCCAGTATACATGAGCGGGGCAGAACGGGAAAATGACGGCGTAACTCGATCTCCGGTACAGTAGGTGGCGCGCCGCCAACATGCAGCTCGTCAGAATAAGACTTTTTCTTGCAGTTCACCTTTGTCATAATCACAAGCCGACTTTTGGACAGAATAACGTCAGAAATGGGTTTTCTTGGTAGTGATGTTACTTGCCACGGCGAAGTCCTCCCTTGGTTTAAAGGTACCGCTGGTGTTGGTGTTATTTTTTTCAGGTTGTTATCGGCACTGTTGCTTCCAGTTCAAAAGCCACTGCCGCGCTGTGTGGAGAGTCGGTTATAACCCAAGGGGGATTGGGAAGACGCAAAACCCAATATAACTCCGGTTAAGCTGTTTACATGCATGAATACCCGGGTTTCTAAAGGAGTTATCTAGGTCTGTAAACTGGGGTAATAAAAACTCTGATTTTACCCCAGGGTAAGGTGGGTGTTTGAGAAACCAGAGTATTGCCTCTATCCGAATATAATCAGGTTTTTAAACTGCATGTAAACGCAGTTACAGTCACTTCTCTATACTTTCTCTCCTCTGCCACTCCCCCACTGCCTGTTTCTCCTCTTGTCAGAGCCGCCTTTGTGTTTGAAAAAGACCAGGCTGTGATGACGGCCTACACACTGCGCGGAGTAACAGACAACACAGCACTTCTTCCTTTTTTTAAACCTCCTTTTTATTCCTCACTCTGGCTCTTGCTTTGGCTGCCGCTGTCCTCAGCAGAATTGTGTCCAGTCACAGTGGCCCGGGTTGTCACAAGACATTCCTCTGTTGACCCGTGGTGGGTGAAAGGACACCAGTAAAGGACAGAGCCGCTGGATTTCTGACCTCTTTTCCTGCACCAGAATCCAAAGAATCGCATCTTTAACAAAGAATCTTGTAGAAGACGACGTCAGCCGTTTACTGATCCCATCACAGTTAAATGTATTTGAATGAGGCATTTCTCTGGTGGATGTGAAGACACAGTGCCTGACGTAAAAAACAGACAATACTGTGTTTAATGTTCAAGGGCAGCAAGCCAGATTAATAGAGCACAGTGGCAGGTGAACACTATAATTCAAGAGTCACTTTAACCATTTTACCAGACAAATTGCTTTTTGGAACCGTGTAGAGTCTGTCTAAGTGGCAGGTTGAGGAGGGAAATTTGTTTCCCTCAACCAAAAAATCACAGCATTGTTAGAAGTTGATGTAATTTTCCCACAATGTTGTGTCGCCTAGTTTCACTTAGTGGCATTGCATTTAGGTAAAGTGATGTTATTGATTTAGTTTCTCTCTTATCTGGGATCTGAGAACCGCATATTTACAACACATTAATGAGACACATTTCTTTTGCCAGCAATGGAATTCCCTATGGTTTCTACTTTCAAAATATCATTGAGCATGGTGTGAATGGTTGTCTGTCTCTGTTCGTCTCTATGATCCCTGTGATAGACTGGCGTCCTGTCCAGGGTGCACCCCGCCTCACGCCCGATGTCAGCTGGGATCGGCTCCATCCCCCCGGGACCCGACAGGGACAAGCGCTTGAAGATGAATGAATGAATGACTGCTTTTCTTTTTTCAGTGCAGGAAGAAGGACTTGCTCTGAATTCCTCTTGTACTGCAGTCCCCACGAAACTCAAACAATCAGAGCCAGTGGTGGAATGACACAAGGGGAAAAATGGATCTCAACTCTTGCTTTTCCAGTCCAGCGCGATCCCACCATACCCAGCCAGCACCCCTCAGAGACTGGCCGGCCCCTCCCCACTCCTGAGCTCGACATGTCCATGCATCACTGATAGTTTACACCAGATAACTGTGGGAGGCTTTTGAGCTCATACACTGTTATAACACAGAGAGTAGACAGGAATTCGGTGTCTAACTATATGTTGGGTTGCAGACGTGGTTGTATTCTTGTCGCTGAGGGCTACCCACAAGACAAAAGCGTGTCTTGCAGTATTGGAGGCTCAGTTTTGGAGTTGTATATTTGAAAGAAAATCCCAAAAGAAGGTTGAGTAGAGAGGAAGGAGTAGGGCTCTGCCAGGTGAGAATAAATAGGTTTTTGGGAGAGAACCATAATCCGTAATGGGAGTCAGCTGTTGGGACTGTTTGTCTAAATGCTGCCTTTGTTTTGGGGCTAGATATTGAGCTAATAAATAGCTTTTCCACTATTTAATAACACAGACCCCTCACTTTGTTTATTGCTTCTGACAGTAAGAAACATGGAAGAGGGAAATGAAAGAGAAGCAGAGGCAAGAGAAACTGATTAGGCACAAAGAGAGAGTGCAAATGTGAATTCCTCGGGTAGAGGAGGAGCAGGAGGAGGCGGGGGAATGGGCAGGGGGTCCACTGTGCCTCTGCAGCCCCCAGCTCTCGCCTGCCAAACTCACAGCTGCTTCACTAAGTAATTTTTCACAGTTAAATTTCAGCGCAAAGACGTCACTGCTGAGGATTCGTTCTGAGAGCACAATGCTGTTTTTTATTGCCAAAAGGAGTCGGCTTGCTGGGGTTTTTCCCTCTTCTCCTCCTTCTCCTCCTCCTCTTCTCTGTGTGTGTGTGATTTGATTATGCTCGCAGTGTTTCTAGGTCTGTGTGTCAGTGGTGCTGCAGACTGGGGAGAGAATAGCTTCTCTGTTTATGAGAAGAATCCTCCACACGCACGTGTGCATTTGCTCCCCCTCAACACAGTCCGGTTCAGTTCAGCTGGGTTTGAATGAACCACAAACAGGACACCAAAAAAACAAATGCTGTCACCAAAGAAATCAACAACAAGATCTACGCCATATGGAGAAAAGGCACCTGTGATTTATGTAAGGACTTCCTGCTTTCTGTCAGTGAAGGCAGCTGATGAGTTGAAACAGGAGAAACTGAAAGTGTATCAAAATAGGAGCTTTTGATGATTACTACCTAGATTACAGTTGATTTTATAGAGATATGGCATCTTATTGGAGTCATCATAGCTGTTATGGTTTTCCCGTTTTTTCTCTTAGCAGAATATCACAAAAACTTGTGAAGAGATTTTAGAAGAAATTGGTAGAAAGCTATCAGTTTTTGCTACAGATCTAGAATCATCTCCTGAAATTGTTTTCAACAATTTCTAATCAGTAGAGCATTTTTAAACATGTTTATATTTTCTATGCATGCTTGGTATGCTGCACATACTTGACTAAAGGACATCTGGCATGTGTATCCCGTCATTAATCCCTTCCACATATGCACTGCAAATTACTCAGCAGGGCTGTATGTGAGAATGCAAATAACCAACAGGACAGGGCATTAAACTGAGTTTACCTTGCCAGCTCCCTGGTAAAATTACGCTTTAATCTCTGAGGGAGCCTTTGTGCAAATACAGCCACTTATTCTCAGGTGTATTCACAGAGAGAAAATTGGCATCTTGACATTTCTATCATGCTGCAGACCAACAGCAGAATAAAACAAACCTCTGACAGTGAAGAAAGGGGATTTTACACAAAGATGGGCATAAAAATGTTTCACTGGAGACACACAAGATTTGGAAACTTCTGTTGTTAAGGATCAACTCTCAAACCTTCGGACAAACTCAAAGAACAGCAAGAGACTCCATCGGTGTCGTGTAACCAGTCATGTCCTTTCTCCTGCACACTCTACGTAGGCGCAAAACAAGTTATGTCCACTCCTTTTGTGTAAAAGAGAAACTTTGTCTGGACCTAATTCTCCTGACATTGTCACATCTGATGTTATCATTGCATTTCCCATTTTCTCCGAATAATTTCCCCTTAGTTTTGATATTATTTGACCAACTGATGGGCGTGGGCTCTTAACTCAGACACTCAAATGATCTCCAATCGTATAGGAATAGTAGTTAAACTCATGTCTGACTTAAGTAATATTGCACCAGCTGAATCCCTGGTGGATGTACATACAGTACCACTGTACCCTATGGATATCACACAAGGCTCCCATCAGTCTGACGGCTGGAGAAGTAATTTCCAGCCTGCCATAAAGAGTGTGACATACATCTCCACTCTACAGTGTTCTGGCCCATTTAACAAGGATTGGGGGAGGAGCGGCAAATCCCCAAACTCTCTCCAGATATGGTTTTGTTTATTTGTTTTAAGTCCAGCCTTTGCCCCTGTGTCCGTTACAACAAGAGTTTATACTGAGAAATAGAATCCACTGCCAAACTCTGTAATTTTTTCACTTTCCTGTCCTCTGTTCCTCTTTTTCCCACATTCCCATGTGTAGGGAGGCCTGAGTAACGAAGAGCAGCCTATCTGTTTGGCCTGCACATCTCTGTCTCTCCCTCCTCCCTCTCTTGCAGCCTCTCTGCCCTCCCATGCTAATTTGACCTACAAATTCTGTCCAAGTGTGACAAACGAGAGCGTTGTTGAACTCCAGCCAAACAGCTTCCCCTGTCTCCTAATCTGCGTCTTCCCTCCCTCACTGTAGTCCACTCGACACATTTCTCCTTCCCTCACCTCTGATTCTATAACCTAGATTCTTTGCAGGAAGTCAGGATCTCCAGTGACATTGATTGTGTGTCTAAACAAAAGCATTTGGCTTTTGCTCAAGGCCCAGCTGTTTGTGCAACCTAGTTGGAAAGCGTCAGATGGGAACCACGCAGCCCTCGCCTTGTCTGCAGCTGTCCAGTCTTGGACATGGAGGAGAGTGAGGGAAATTGTTTTTCAGGAGTTGATAGCTTTGCTTCTTTGACTGACTGTTTAGGAGAAAGTTGCATCTCCGTTATTTTTTTCACTTGCAGTTCTTTGCGTTGAGCTCAGAGACGTCCTTCCAGCGAGAGTGGTTGTGGAGGGAAAAGGAATCTCGGTCCTCTTGGTTGTGTCAGACCTGGCAAAAGCAATGAGAAGCTGAAGTTTTTAAATGTGGCGAAGTGCTTCACTTTGCTTGCCTGGCCTTTTGCCATCACCCTTGACGACATCTTACACAACCACACACACACACACACACACGCACACACACACGCACACACGCACACATTACGCATACATGTTGCTGATGTTTTTCAACCACTTCGCTGCCTTCCTCCACTTTTTTTTCCTGTGTTACCAGGCCACCAACTAGGCTGCCACTTTGGGAATAAAAAGTGTGTAGTACAAAGTTTTTTATCTCTGGCATAAAACCCAGCTGGTTCTTTGTTTTTCAGGAGACCTCATTTTCCTCAGAGAGGTCTGCTTCAACTTAGACACCATGTGACATTTCAACTTTCCTTTTAAGATCTGTTGCCAAAGTAGGATTTAACAAGATCTCATCTCTCTCCGTCTGTCACCGCTTTATTTAAACGTGGTTGTCCTGCATATCATGTGGCTGTATTATAATTCAAACGTGTGTGTACATTATCCAGCTCTCTCTTTCCATCTCCTGACATCACAAATGTGGATCTTAGCGTTAGTCTGCATGCATTATATTTGGATATATGAGTGTGCTGTGATGGTGGGGTTTGCAGATGAGAGAACTATGCAGCCAAATATCTCCGCTAAGGCATCCCTGCATGGCTGGATGATAAAAAGCGAAATATAAAGATGCTGTGAATATTGCATAAGTCTGTGACATGCAATAAAGTCCCCCTCTTTTCTCTGAATGCTCTTCCCTCACCTCTTCTACTTGATTATATGGTTTGTATTGGAGAGAGGTTAAGATGGTAGAAAGTAGGTGACTTATGCAAAAATCGCCTCTTTTGTATTATAACCTGCACTTCATATATATACACCGCAGTATATGTCATGCATTTAAGCCAAAGAGGACCCTCCTTGTCTATGCCTTCTGCGAGATCTGGAGCCCTTATGCCACCTTTTCTAACCCCACAGCCTTGTTTTACTGTTCCTTCCTTCCTCTATGTTTTGACCAGATGAATTTGACCTGCATTTCCTGCACAAGAATGAATCTATATTCTGCTTTTCCTCTTTCATTGTTAGATTGTGTGTACGTTTTCAGAGGAAAGCAAACTCTGAGGCTTTTGTCCTTGTTGTGGATGCCGTTTCCTCCAAGTGGCTTAACCGACCACAGACAAACACATGCGCACACACGCACACACGCACACGCACACACACACACGCACGTGCAGCGGCCTGCTGATGACAACCCCCTTCCTGTTAATGGACGTGTTTAGTCTGTCCCCTGTGTGTTTTTTGGAGGCGACCGACCAGCTTGCACTCTTACTATGGCTCTTGCCCAGTCACTTTATCTCCAAGCTGTTTTTCTCTTGCTTCATTAGATCCTGGAGTACATTTCCATTCCCACAATGCAACCTGCCGCTTGCCTCAACTGCTTTGTTCGTCCTCAAATACCTCCCAATGCTGCAGGAAAACTTTGAAAGTAGGTTGTAGCAGAGGGCCATGTCGTCCTTTTTAAGCAGCCAGAGGCACAAATGACAAAAAATTGCAATGTTCTGATATAATTTTGTGTGACAGTGATGACAAACAGGATTGTTTTAATGTTGTCTGACATGGCCTGTCTAGACAAACTAATGCACACCGCTTTAATTTTCCCAAGAGGTTGAAATAAGTTTACGCTTCCTCTTGTGGTTTTGTTCAGAGGTCATTTAAAGCATTTTTTTTGCAGACTTTTGACAAAACCAAACTTTTCATTTTGGCTAAATGAGGCAGAAACAGAGAAAACAAAAGGGATAGTGTACAGGGAGGAAAAAGAGAGAGTCAAGTTCAGAGACTGAGCGCACAGATGAAGTGAAGTTCCTGCTCTTTGTGCTAAGCCTGGAGGGACCCTCGGCCTTGTCATAGCCCCCACAGAGTAAATTTAAGAGGGTCAACTTTAACAAGAGCTGTATTGATTCTGTGTGTTTGAGGGAGGAGAGGGTGTCTGTGTCTGTTTTTGAATAGTAGGACGAGGACAAGACAGGGGCGGCGCTGCTTTTTGTCTTCATGTTTAAGCCTCTATTCAGCAAAGAGGCAGGGGGCAACACTTGGTGGTCTGGACTCCAGGGGGCTGCACACTTTTGTCACATTTCTATTTCTTTGGCAACAGTTACAAAAGGAACTCACTGTTTGAATTATCTCTTTTTTTAAATTTAACATTAACATAATATTTAAGTCAGGAAAATAGATTCATCTTTGTTTTTCACTGTCCATGTTTATTTACAGAATATTGATTGAATTTCTGTCACAAATGTCCCCCGGGAACATAATTGTAACAGCAGTTAGTTTGTTAGACTAATTGCTTCAGCACTGAATCAGTTGGCAGAAAATAAATCAACAACCATTTTGACAATTCATTTATCACCTCAAGTCACATTTCAAGCAGAAAGACCAAACCTTTTCTGTGTCCGGTGAATGGTTCCTCATGCTTTCCTTCATTATGTAAATGATTAATTGATTAATGATTGAAATAGTCTGCAGAATAATGCACAAGGAAAAATTCTTGTTTGTCGTTGCAGCCCTAGTTAGTGCTAAAAGTGTCAAAATGGATTCCATACCTGGGAATAATGATGTGCAAGATGTCTCTACCTCAGTGCCTGTTGGGTGATTTATAAGGTCATTGAGTCAGACAGCCGCTGTGGCAGCACTTTTACTAGTTACACGTGGCTGTTGTGTGCAGATGGTTGGCCAGGCTACAGGGTAATACTTTAAAATGAAGAATGTGTTTGTTGGGTTTAGGGCTGCAGCAGACACTTATTTTCTTCATTGATTTATCTGTGTCGCTATCTTTTGATAAATAGCTTAGTCTGTAAACTGACACGACTTTATTATCAAACATCTTGTTAATTTTTCTTTTAAATGAATAATTCAAAGCGTAATTCAGTCAAAATTTGGCCGACATAGTTGTTCTTTTATGGTCTGTCAATGGTATTATTCGATAATTTCATTGGTTGATCAATAGAAAATGTATTGGTATGGATTTTTATTATTATGGCTTTGATTTATAAAGCGCCTTTCTCAGTGCTCAAGGCGCTTTACAGAGTCCAGATTCCATTCATTCACACAGACATACATGGGGGTGGTGAACTACGCAGTAGTCACAGCTGCCCTGGCTGACTGAAGCGTAGCTGCTAATCAGCGCCCACGGCCGCTCCGACCACCTCCTCAAACATACGGCAGTCATACACGTTCACACGAGGCAAGGTGGGTGAAGTGTCTTGCCCAAGGACACAACGACCATGACACAAGTAGGGCAGGGCGGGGATCGAACCGCCAACCCTTCGGACATTGGCCGATTCGCTCTACCAACTGACAACTGACAACTCTACCATTGTTCTTTGACATCTTGCATTAGTTGATTAATCGATTGATAATGGGCAGATTATTCAATACTTAAAATAATAGTTGTAGCCCTAGAATGGATAAAGTGGTGTTTCAAATGCATATTCTGTGACTTTTGAAAGCAAAGTAACCCAAAACATAATGTTGCATAATGCTGATAGAGTTTTAAAAAGTCTCTGTCCTAACCATGGGTGTTTATTTATACACTGGTTTTTGCTTTATCAAATTGTGGTTAGATAGGACATTGATCTCTGTGTGTGAGCTTCACTCCACTGTGCCAGTGTCACATTTGACTTTTATCAGAGAAATATTAAGGCTGTTGAATATTAACACACACGAATTCACACACTCCTAAGAACAGCCGGATGAACATTGAATCCTTTCAGGTTGCTTTCACAAGGCCGGGGCCTTTCACAAGAGCTTTCAACCACATCCAACCTAAACCTATTCCCACCGCTTCGTAAGCCCAGAGTATACACAGGCTTAGCTCCAGGTTCTCGCTTCTCCTGACAGTGGTTGGTCTTCACACACATGGGAGGTTTGTTGAAATGATTCCTGTGTTTGATCCGTGGAGGTCGTGGAAGCTTTGAGAGCATTCCTCCCTCTCTCCTCTGTGTACTTACCCACCAGTATCTGTGGTCCAGGCCTGAGCGCAGGGTCCAGGGGAGTGGACCCCTCACTGATCCCCAAGGTGTGTTATGATTCTGGAGGGGGGAATGTGCTGTGTCTCAGGTCTGGTCTAGATCAGGTTGCTGCCCCCCCTGTGCACGTGTTGCCTTTGGACAGAGATTTTGGGATTACTTTTGGGAACACACTCGTTCTGATGAAGTTTCTTTTTGCTTATCAGTAATGAACAAAGGAACGATAACAATAGAGAAAATTGATAATTTTTCCCAAAATCATAGGGAGTGTGTTTTGCAGGTTGAAAATGTGAGGCATGACACACTGCCTTTTTTGTTAAAGATGCCCTTATCAGACAGTGTCTCCAGCTGCGTTTTTATTGTTATTCTTGCTACAAGACGTCCATCGAATCACCTGTCCTCGGCAGTTGATTTGCTGTGAAGCTAAATGACCTTGCTCTGTGTTGAACTTTTCTCAACTTGAGGCATCCAGGGCACTAAAATGCAAACCTAGCAATGCAAAAAGCGGAGAAAACGCTTCACTCTCATTGAAAACAATGACAATCGGGGCCTTTAGGCACTGCTCTGACCTATAATTCATTATATAAAGTGGAAAACACCCACATTGCTCACCATTCACAATGCATCCTGCGTAGCAAGGTGTTTCTTTATCAGTTCTTATCACAATGCAAATTTATTTGACACTATAAAGATAAGTATCTGGAAATTCTAAGCCTCTGTGAAGCCAAGGACATACAGGTTTGCTGGTTGGCTGTTTGTAAGCTCTGAAAGTAAAAAAAGGTCCATATTTATCCCCTGACGCCAGTTATGTCAGCCACTGTAAGTGTGATGATGATGATGGTGCCAGATAAAGAGCTGAGCAGATTAATCAACAGCACCCCAAACGGCAGCCTCCAAAATTATCATAAAGTTCAAATCAACACTCCTCTAAAGCAGTTTCAGCAAAAACTGAACATGACAACCTTCATGTAGGCTGCCATTTATTGCAGGACTGTTTGACTGCATTAGTTTAAGATGGACGTACCTAAGAAACAGACAAGTGTGTACCCCAGGATGTAAATCTCACTCTTGTTTTGTTGTTGGTATATAAGTAAATTGGATTAAATCATGCCGCACTTTAATTATTCAGCACATTCTATTACAAGACTAATTTGACATGTGTATGACTGTGAGTCAGTAGCAGTGAATACGTGATGACCATCATGAGTTGTTGTCGATGATGGCGCATGGTTACTGTGACAGTGATGAATGGATTTTTCATTTCCCTCCTCCCTCTGTACACAAATACTTCCTCTAGTAAGATGTTTGAACAATATTTCAATCTGCAGAGCACATTTAACCTCTGTTGATTTTCATTCTTTTGCTTTTGATGTCGCTGATATGACGACACTACGCAGGCGTGCTGACGACAACAATGCTTTTTACCAAAGGTGATGTGTTGCTTTGCCCTGATTACAACCTATCCCTTACTGCAAACATAAAACATATGAAAACACAAATTTCATACAGTGTCCACCACCAGACTCCTCATACAAATAGTGGTTGTGATTTGGCCTCATGCTAATAATCTCCAGACTTCATCTCTTGAGAAGGAAAACAAGAGGCCTCAGTTGATTGTTTTGAGTGGGACTCTCCCGGATCCCCCCGTCTCACAACCGCACTTTTAAGCAGGGTTTATTTTCCTGACCCAGTCGCTTTTTTCAGACTTTTTACCCTTACATTTGATTCTCTCACATACACATTCTGCAAAAAGTTGTTTACCCAGAGTATTAACTGACCTCCCTGCTCCTTACCCAAACACCTCAGCAGGAGGAAACATTACCTCCCCACCACTGGCCTGGTGCCACAGCATTGTGATTGTGAAACCTTGGTGTAAGTCTACACTTAGTAAAAACACAATGTGATCGAGATCAAGGATGTCAGCTTACACAGTAAACATCTCATCGGTCCATGAGAACACCTACTTTTTTAGTGAAACTCCTTCGGTTGTACTCATTTACATGTAAACATGAACATGAACGGATTTTTATCCTGAATCAGCTTCTTAATTATCTAGACATTTTTGACTCCATCCAAGTTATTCATAGACATTTCTTAGTCAGTCTTTCTTTGTATATTTGTAATTTTTGTGTGTGTGTGTTAACGTTCCTCAGGTGTTCCAGGACCTGGGTGTGTCGGTGCTGTCCGGAGCCTCAGAGGGCTACAATGTGTGTCTGTTTGCTTACGGCCAAACGGGATCTGGAAAGACATACACCATGATGGGAACACCGGTGAGGAGGACACTGGAATCACTGCATGGCATTATATGCAAACTCACTAGGCACATTTTAGGCATCGAAACTGTTACACAGAGTATAATCCTAAAGCTGGCTGCACTGCAGATGTGAACATTCTGTTATTTGTGAACCAATTATATTCGGCAACTGTCAAAATAATACTGTACACTTTTTGTTTTGTTCTCTTCTGTATGATGCCAGGACGCCATTGGCTTGATCCCTCGGATCTGTCAGGTACGTCAGCGGATTGAGCACACTGATCCATCAGCCACTTGTGTGTCCGGTATTACAGTAAATTGCTTTTCTTCTTTCCTCGCAGGGTCTCTTTAGGTCTGACACATTTCCTGATGGTCAAAACTCAAGCAGAGTGGAGATCAGGTACTGTGTAAATAATGTCTGACTGTGTGATTGTTTTTCCCTTTTTAATAACTGCAAATTAGTACACGTTGCACAGGTACTTAAGGAACAATTATGCTGCAGAGATGCAAGCAAGACAATGCAAATCAAAAGGGATCTTCTTGTCACGATGTTTATTTGACAAAGCAGATATTATGCTTTACCGGTTCTCCCTGCTGTTCATTCACAAGTAAAAATTAAGTATTTTTTACAACTTGAAGATTAGAATATCCATAGTGTAGACTGGGTAACAGCGTAGACCAATTAACCATGACCACGACCCGGTTCATATAAATCCAGGGTCCACTGTGTTATGTCACCCCCCTCCTTTAAGTCTTTGACCTGTCAACTTAAAGGTTAACTTCAAGTTGTATTCCGTAAGATTTGTATCCATTTAATTGTATTTTACGTGACTATCTATGAAAGAGTGAGTCAAAACAATGGTGAATGATCATATGATCCACTAATGAAAGCACTTGTGGCGACATTCCCTCTCTAGATGTTAATAGGCCGCCATGTTAGTGACGCTGTTGACAGCAGATATAAGAGGGTAACATATAGGGGACAGACTGGAAGTAGAGAGGTGAATGTGTCAATGAAGTTTACAAAAGAGAAACAAAAGTAAAAACCGTGAACGTGACGAGATGGAGGGCTCTGAAAGGGCTCATCTGCATTACATCTAACCCCAAAGAGGCCGCTAGACACAATGTATCTCAATTCTTACGGAGAATACAACTTTGAAAATTGTTTCTGATATGTTTTGGAAAATACAGTTGATGAACTTCGAGAAGAACTAAAATGATCATCATTGACATCATATTGAGCGTGTCTTTATAACAGGAAGTTGTATTATCCCTCTGTCCCTGCAGCTTCCTGGAAATCTATAACGAGCGTGTGCGAGACCTGCTGAGAGGAGGAGAGCAGAAGAAGAGAGCCTCCCTGAGAGTTAGAGAACACCCTGAGAAAGGACCCTATGTACAAGGTGAGTGTCCGGGGCACCTGCACCTGTAGTTTGTAAAGCAGTAGACAGCAAAGACATATTGTACCTCCCAGGGCTAAACTGGGTTTCAATTTAAAAGGTACCCTTGCTTTGCCAATCTACCAAGAATAAGATAAAAAAAAAAATGCTGATTCTCAGCTTTTGCAACACCAAGTGTTTTTTAATTTATTTTAATTTAACTAATATATTTGCAATGAAAAACAGATGATAAATACAGGGAGACAATCCTATATACAGTACACACACACACACTTAGATGTACACCTATCTACATGCACATACAGTAAAAAGGTAGAGAGCTAAGGGTAGTTTCAAAGACAAATTAACTGAATTCAAATTCAATATTCAAACATGAGCCCACAGTTTGAAGTGAGATTACACCAGATGCTAAACTAAACAACAACAGATAATTTCTGCTTTTTGTCTTTTCCTGTATCGCTGATTAAATACTTAATTAGAGGTCTAGAGGCTTCAAATTCTCATGACCCCACTAGGACAATTTATTCATTCATTCATCTTCAACCGCTTGTCCCTATCGGGGTCGCGGGGGGGGGCTGGAGCCGATCCAGGGCGTAAGGCGGGGTACACCCTGGTGAGGACGCCAGTATACCGCAGGGCACACAGAGACAAACAGAGAAAAACAACCATTCACACTCAAATACAAACCTACGGGTTATTTAGAGCCATCCATTAACCGGACACCTGCATGTCTTTGGACCGTGGGAGGAAGCCGGAGAACCAGGAGACAACAGACACAGGGAGAACATGCAAACTCCACACAGACAAGTCCCAGCCCGGATTCGAACCAGGAACCCTCTCGCTGTGAGGTGACAGTGCTCTAGGACAATTGAACTAAGATTTAAACAAGATAACATCTGTGCACAGAAAGAACTTTCTTTTGAATAATCTTGCAGCGACTTTAAGTCTCAGACATACAGTATGACGTATATTTAAAGCTTATGGTCTAAAAGATTAGGTGCTTTCACTTGTGATGAGCTCTAACAAGGTATCCACTGTCTATTTGTAAAATGTAAACAAACACTCGGCAGTAGATCATGCAGCAAAACAATCAGTCAGAAACACTTTGCATTAAGAGAGAGAAGATGAGAGCGGAGGTTAAAATTTAAATCTCCTGTCTCTACACGCTCAGACACATCATTTTCAAATTCTGGGCTGGGATGTGTAACGTGGTCTGCAGTATTTTTAGTAATGCTCGTGTCTTGTAAGTTTAGTTTATAAGTCACTGCGGTATGTGGTCACCGGGGGAATTTTGTTCTGTTGTTAAGCTTTTGATCTGTCCCAGAATTGTCCGTCCTGGCTCTAACCCAGACTCCTCTTTTTAGCTTGTCTTACTTACTTTCTTTCTCTCTCTCTTTCTCCCGGGGTCTCCTCATCCTTTCCTTTTATTTCTTCCTCATCCGCTTGCGTCTCTATGTTAAAAGCCCCACATCCACTCATTGTCAGTATCAGGAGAAATCCCAGTTGACCAGAGGAAGTGAAGTCATTTCCTCGTGGTTCCAAGGAGAGCACTTCGCGCACACACACACACACACACACACACACACACACACACACACACACACACACACACACACACACACACACACACACACACACACAGACAGCACATTTAGGGCTCCCAGCTTTTACTTCTTCTTTATCAAACAGTGTTTTACTGTCATTCTGTTGGAGTTCAAATATTTGTATGAAACAAGGAACAAGAAACATGTTTTTGCACCATGAGACTTTGTGGTAATCTGTGTGCATGTCTTTTTCACCCACTTAAGTGATTCACCCTAGGAAGAAGAGCATTGTTGCAGACTTTTCATGCTGTGGGAAAATATTACGAACCAAGCTGGAGCAGCTATTAATGAGACATTTCCTGTTTGAGTCTTTTTCGCATTTCTATCTCTGTTACCAATTATTCCTATAGCAGCCATACATAACCATAATCTTAAACAAATAAAACCTATATCCTCTTTTATCTTTGAGCTTAATTCCTTTCAATATCTCTAGAATATTCTTCAAGGTTACATTATTTTAATCCAAAGGGTTGTATAATGTACATCTTGATACACAACAATGTAGCTGTACTGTTCTCTTACAGGAGTTTCACATCGATTACCGGTACTTTTCACTGTGGCAGTAAATTAAAAAAACCTTTTGAGGTTGATATAAAAACCCAACCACTCTAGGTTTACTTGCTTTAGATTTCTCAGCATTTTTTGTTTCTCTATAATCAGACCTATCACAGCACCTGGTCTCAGACTGCAAGCAGGCCATGGACCTTCTGGAGGAAGGCATCGCCAGCCGAATCACCGCAGCGACCCACAACCACGATGCCAGCAGCAGATCTCACGCCATCTTCACCATCCAGTACACACAGGTCATCATCTCTCTCAGCCCTCTGTTCAGCTTATATACAGCTACACGCACCTATTAATGAGTCGGTCTGCTGATGATCCTCTTTATAACTTTTGCCAGTTATTGCTCTGTGCTATTTTTAGTTGGTACATGCATCATGTATCGTTCTAGTCTGATTACTCTTGACTTTTCTTCACAGGCAATCCTAGAGAATAACCTTCCTTCAGAAACTGTCAGCAAGATTAACCTGGTGGACTTGGCTGGAAGGTAAACTGTTATTTCCTTCTGTTGTGTTTGACTCAAAAGACGTTAACAAAGACATTGACTAAACTGCCCCCTAGTGGATCTTGGAATTTTTTCTTTATTCTCAGTTCCACAATTTTTTATTCAATAATTTGTGTCTTTTATCATTGCAAACGACGTGAACCTCATGTTATGTTTATGTTGTGTCTAACAGTGAGCGAGCAGACCCCCACTACTGCAGGGATAGACTGACAGAAGGCTCCAACATCAATAAGTCGCTGGTCACTCTGGGCATCGTCATATCTGCTCTCGGTAAATGAAGACATTGTTTTATGATTCAGATACAAGTTCAAGTGATAATGTCTAAAGAAGTTTTCTATTTGGAATTAAATCCAGCATGGAGCTCTATAAATTACTATTTTTCCTTCCGCTTTTCCTTACTTACAGTATTCCCTTCTCTTCATAAACCCCTTAACCTGCGCACCTCTTCTTCCCACTGCCCCTACAGCCCAGAACTCTCAGATGTCAAGCAGCTGTCAGAGCATCAACAGCATGGCCTCTGAGGGCGACGGCAGCACGATGGGAAGCCACAGCAGCTCCCTGTCTGGAGGAGGAGGGAGGAGGCACTGCTTCATCCCATACAGAGACTCGGTCCTAACGTGGCTGCTGAAAGACAGTCTGGGTGGTAACTCCAAGACCATCATGATTGCAAGTAAGTGGTGCAGGTGTCCGTATTGTGAAAGGACCATGGTTGTGATTTTTGCACATTTTGGTTCATTAACCATAACTTGCGTGTGCATAAATAAGCTTTCATTTAAATTTTAGAGTTGAAAGGCGTTGCGATCATGAGCTGCGTTCTATCAAAATCAAACCCTAAAGGCAAACATGGAAGAGAATAATTGAAAGTGATAAAGTAAATTTGGTAGTTTATTTTTTAATTCCAACAAAATCTTAAGTCTCTGTAACAGAGTTTCTTGCAAGCACTTGAACTCACCAATATTGAGAACTTTTCAAAACGGATCTTGCTCATCACAGCTGCTGCAGTGTCAGAACAGGCAACTTGAATGTCCGAAAAGATAAACGTCTGCAAGGTTTTTGTTTGTGTGTAATCGAATGGCTGGAAGGTTTGAAATAAAATAAAAAAATATGGTTATGCTTTGGAAAATGGTTTAAGTAATGTGACCACACCGGCAAATCCACTGATATGGCGCCTGCAATAAGTGCTTATTTGTGTGTGTGTGTGTGTGTGTGTGTGTGTCTTGTATGTTTTGTTGTGTGTGTTTGTGTTTGTGTTGCAGCGGTCTCGCCCTCCGCTAACAGTTACAACGAGACCCTCAGCACCCTGCGCTATGCTGCCCATGCCAGAAATATTGTCAACAAGCCTCGGGTTAATGAGGTCAGTGGCTGTTTGGAGTGTGATGCCAAGACTTAATGTTTGATCGAAATGTGTTCAGCAAGTTAATGTGCGCTTTGATTTGTGTGCAGGACGCCCACGTTCGGCTGATCAGGGAGCTGAGGGAGGAGATTGACAGGCTGAAGAGCATGCTGCTCAGCTTTGAAATGGTATGGCGACCTTTTTATCATTAGAGCATAGCACTTACTCTCGCAGGGATACACCCTACGGGGTTTGCCTCCTCCTCTCAAAAAACCCTCTTTGTGCTATAAGGCGTGGAATAAAAGAGATTCCCACATTACATGTTTTTGCAGCAAAGGCTTAATACAGTGAATGCAGTAGATACAGTGAGTGCTTCGTGTCTTTGTGAGAGCTTTAATCCCCCGGGTGGTAAAGATTGAATTGCATTGTAACATGTGGCATTTTTCCTTTGGCACAGTATTTTGACTGATCATTCTTTACCCTCTTGACTGACAGCAGCGAAACCCCAGTCCATCCCTGAGCGACGAGAGGGATGGGAACCTTTCTGACATCGTGCTACAGAACGAACTGAAGGTAACACGGGGTTTACACACATGTTGACGTATGCCTGACATGTACAGTAGTCCTCGAGTGTGACACTAATTTTACTATAAAGAAATACAGTAACATATTATCAGACCGTCTGACCTCACTGACATTTTGACGGGTCCAACATCACAAATGCGAATTTTATGGACAAACATTATTCAAACTGACACGTCTTGAATTATAAATTATAGTCAACAGGGTTTTAGAAAAGACAGAAATATATTATGCAGATGTATTTGTACATCTGTTGTCTTCTGACTTAATGAGGATCTTTCTTAATAGAATCTTTCAGGGAGGTCTGTAGAGTATTCTGGGTAACTAGGACATTGTTTCAATGTATTGAGCTCTGTAAACAAGATCTCATTCACCTCTGTTGTATTGAGATGGCAGCAGACGTCTCAGCAGTGGATATCGGAAAAGCTGTGTGGTTGAATAAGTACATATCTTTGACACATTGTAACATGTTTTTTCTTCTGACTTTGAAACTTGTAAGGGAATCATTGGTATTGAAACTTGTACAAATATACTATGAAACACACGTCTTTGTTAGTAGTTGCAGCAGAAGCATTAGAAGTGGCTGCTGTTGGTATCATTTAGCGTCAGCATTATGCATTAACTCACTGACCACAAGTATTTTCCACTCTGGTTTCAACCCATTTCTCTTAATTGCATTCTTTCATCGTCTTCCTCCATGTCTTCTCGCCAGGTGGAGCAGCTGACGAAGGACTGGTCGGAGAGCTGGAGGGACAAGAAGGAACTGCTGGAGCAGTACAGTGTGGACATCAACCGAGACCGGGCCGGATTCCTCATCAACTCCCTCCAACCACACCTGGTTACTCTCGATGGAGATGTTCTCAGCACCGGGGTCGTCTTCTATCACCTCAGGGTACGATGATTAAAAAGGCAGATAGATGTGTTGTGTCCATAGATAGTATTGATGCTTTATTCTGGTCTTTTCTTTATTAATTTTGTGCAGGTTTTTTTTTAGTGTAAATATCAGAATGCACGTTAGGTATAGAAAATGACTGGTATGATTGTAGCGCAGTTGTATTGTTGTATTAGACGGTACTAAGCGTGTACTGTCACTCCTTCATTTTTCTTTGTACGTTTCTTTTTGTCCCCAGAGACAAAGCGCTTATTTGAACAACATGATGCAAACTATTGCAAAAATATTTTCTTTGCATTTTCTCTACTTGTCTTCAATTCTCAAGTTCATGGTTTTTCAGTAGTCTCGACTAAAACCATCTTTTCTTTCCTGTTAGATTCTTCCCCCTCCTCCTCACACTATTTCTCTCTGTTCTGCTACAAACACTCTTAAGAAAAGGTGCGTTTCTACTGTCTTTTCTTTTCACCCTACCCTCCAACTGTCCTGTCGATCTCCCATCTTTGTGTGTGTGTGTGCGTGTGTCTTTATATGTGTGTGTGTGTGTGTGTGCATATGTGTGCGTGTGTCTTCCGCAATGCATAAAGCTCGATTGGATAAGAGGCTCTTAGTTCTGAGGCTAGGACTCAGGGGAGATTAAGCTGTCCTGATTCTGACAATGACAAGCATACCCTCAGGCCTGACAATTACACTGTTTCCTGCCTGTGAAGAGCTGAGGCCACCTGGGAACACATGTGGTCTTGACACCATATAATAAAGCCTTTAATCCCTTTAGATAAGACTTCAAAGTAAACAAATTATATATTTTTTTCTGTCAGCTAAGTGGAAGATCAGAAGTGAAAGGACAATAGTTCTCAGAATCACTTTGAACATTTTTTGTCATTATATCCACTGTTGCTTTTGTTTTGGGCATAATGAGCGCTAGTCCAGAATGCACAGTAGGTCTTTTGATGTTTTTGTTTATGTTCATTTTAGATAAAGCTGCCATGATTACACATTTATTTTCTTACAGGAAGGAGTGACCCACATAGGACCTCAGGAACAGTTTGAAGAACCACAAATAGGTATTGTTTATTCAGTTGGTCTTCATGTTTCGTCATCCAGCTGCAAATATTCCTTTTCAGACTGTGTAATAAGATTTTTTTTTTTTTTCAACCGTCGTACATTACGAGAGTCTTCAAAGCATCTTACAACGATGCATTATCGCAGAGTAGACATGCAGCAGACTGGCATCTTTAGACAAAACAAGCAGAATATAAAACATGAAACATGGCAGAATATACAAGAGAATGCATAACAAATCAGTATAAATCCTAAAATGGACTTTTCACTTTTCATAAAATGCTGCATTGAGTGTTGAATGCTTTTAGCAGTACAGTAGCTGCATTGATACAGCTTTCTAAATCGGTTTGTGCGGTTGTGTTTTTCTTCTGCATTGTGTCTGTAGTTCTGCAGGGCAGTTCCAGCTGCGAGATTGAAAACCATGGAGGGGTAGTAACATTGAGACCGCTGCCGGGCTGCGTCTGCCTACTCAACGACAGAGAGGTCACTGAGCCCAATAGACTGGCTCAAGGTCAGCTTTATTCACACTGTCTTCTTCCCACTGCATTTTTTACACATATTGGATATTTTGTAGTCAAAGCGTACAGCGAAAAGAAAGTTGTAGCATATTTTTAATATCTGCTCTGTGTCTCGTGGATATGCAGGCAGGCAACTTGCTTATCACTTTTATTTGACTGATTCAAATTCTTATAATAATATCCTGAGAAAGCTATTGTCACTTCAATGCCTTTAGAAGCTTAGCTTAGGTACATCACTGATCCAAAAGATTTCAGTTCTGTTGTCGACACTTGTTTATTAGCACTTGTTATTGTATTACTAAGGCACTAATGGTGTATTAATAATACCCATACTAAGTAAATATTAAGTCCCATAAGTAATTCAAGTAATAATAAGTCCCAGGTTTCTGTTCAAAGTGACGCGTTTCATTTTTAGTGCATGGCAGTGGTAGTAGTTTGCCACTGACATTGCAAACTATCACGCAGAGAGGTAACTAATGACTGTACATTAATTATTACTTATAGCAGAATTATTGCTAAACATAAGTACTACCAGAACTGCATGCTGTAAGCATTATTTGTTGTTAAAAAAAATGAAGAATAGTAGATAGAAAAATATCCTTTTAGCAGAGGTAATGCTGTCATAATATACATAAACATTCAGTGATGCCTAAAATCAGACCTAATCAGCACTTCACACTAAGCATCGAGGCCTGTCATGTGATTGTTGCACTATGCTGGATATCATATATAGGTTAATATACAATTATATACTCATGCTGAGCAGATAAGATTTGATTACATATGTGGGTTAATGTACAATTATATATGCACGCACACTGAAAGGTGGACAGATTCTTTCCAAAGGGCAAACATATAGACACACACTCTCATACACCCTGCACCACTGATACACTGCAGCACATGAACCCACTGTCCTCAGCTTACATCAACACACTGCTACAGGCTGAGCACAGCTTGTGATGAAGGATATGCCTCTCTGTCTCTAGGGATGGTGATCACCTTGGGAGGAGTGCATAAGTTCCGCTTCAACCACCCAGCGGAGGCAGCTGTCCTCCGGGAACGCAGACGGGTGGGTGCTGCTCAGCTAAGAAATGAAAAGGATGCTGTCGGTTGTGATGGCAGCCGTGATGATATTGATAATGAGCATATTAATGAGTTGCTGTGGTCGATATACAGTGATGCTAGTGATGCACAAAATTGTTTCAGATAGTTTTCTTGCAAAATACAGTATACAGTTTGTTCTGATAATAGCTGTGATTGTTTATTTTTTCCTATTTCTGGTAAATATTCAAGTTGATCTTTTCTTTACTGTTCCCAGGCCAGTGAAGGTGGTATGACGTGCACCTACATTGACCTTTGCCCCTTGACTCCTGACCACAGGTAAATACTGTCTCCAAAAAGAAATTCACAGAATAATACAATATTCATCACTCTGTGTATGCTGTATGTGTGTGATACACAGAGAGCCAACTCTGCCAGCATGCAGAGTACATTACATAATTGATAAGATGTACATGTGTTGTACATGTAGAAATAGGACAGTGCTCCATTTGTGTGTCAGTTGGTGGAGATCGCATGTGTTTCCATCAGCCCCCACCGTCCTGAACAATCCCAGTTCGCTGTTTACAGAACGGGCTCAGCCGTTGCTGGGTTACTGCTGAGCCTCTGAAATGAAAACCACAAACAGAAGCGTTTACTTTAAACCTGCCACCACCAAACTACTACATTTTAGACATGATTTTGTACCTAGGTGAGGTGAAAATACTTCTTTGACTTTTTTCTGGGTGTCTTTCTGCTTTTTTCTCATCATAGTCTCCTTCTTTGTATTTTGCCCTGGATGTATGCGTCTGTTTTACAGTGTCAAAGAAGTGAAGCTCAAAGGCCAGCTGGGTGCCTGTCTCTCCCCCAGTGAGGAGCCTACTGTTAGGCAGTGTGTGGAAGAACAGCAGCGCTACGTGGAGAGTTTGCGACAGGAGATTCAGGCTGAACAGAGACGGGCTGAGAGGGAGCTAGAGAGGGAGCAGGCCCATCTCCGACAGGAGCACAATGAGAGTAAGCCGACTTCACACACACACACACACACACACACACACACACACACACACACACACAAACACACAATGTTATTGCTCATGCAGAAATCTGTTAAGATATCAACCCCTTATGATTCCCTTCTGTAAATCTTTAACCAACAGTCCGGCAGTGGATTTTTCAGCAAAAACAGCACCTAACTACTGTAGAGCTGAGAATATCCAATGAGTCTGGGGTTCAAACGGACCTTATCCCTGTACCCGTCCTGGAGCGAGTCACATGTGAGGTGTCGGAGGATCAGGAAGGTCAGGTATTTGACCGTCTGTCCCAGGTGGTAAGGGCCAGGAAGAAGGCGGTGCAGGAAGAGCTACTAAAGCATCACGCACTTTGCCGTGCTGAGAGCCGCATCCGTCGGAAAAAGTTGCACTACCAGCTGGAGAGAATCGCCCGCAAGCAGCATCTTTTGGAAGCTAAGAGGGAATTACAGCGGCTGGAAAGGGCCCTGCCTCCTGGACCAGACAACCCAGAGTCTCCTGAGATGGGATCTCCAACAAAGCTCAGAGGAAGACCATTTGTTTCTCGGAGACACTCGTTCTCTGCAGATCTTCTGTCCCGGCTCTACCCACAGAACACCCCTATCTTCAGGTAAGCACATAGAGTCGTAAAACTTATAGAGTTCATTGCATGGAACTTCTTTGCTTAACTAACAAGCTAACGCAGTACAAAATGTTTCAGTACTTCATTTTTATCCTTCTGTTTTGTGTTTGCTTGTACCACCTAGATATAAATTTAGATCTTAAATTAGTCTTTTTCTCTCCTTGGCAGACACTTCCTCAAGAGAAACAGATCCACAGAACTGATGTCAGATTCTGACTCCATCTGCAGCAGGAAATGGGTTTCGGATGAATGTCTTCCTAGGGAAAGAACCCAGAGTTGTTCCGGTACAATGTCATCAGGACAAAGTCAAGCCTGCAGGAGTAGAATAAGCTCCTCTGAAAACATCAGACAAACCGCCAAAGAAGAGCACCAAGCTCTGCCATGCAGAGAACGACCAGAAAGAAAACCTCTGCTGCCAAACCGAGACTTGTCCTTTAAGAACAGATCGGATCAGAACTCAGCGGTTACTCTGAAGTCACCACTTGGAACTACTTTGCAGCCAGTCAGCAAAGAAAATACACAAGGACACACAACATGCAAAACTAGTTCTCAGGTTGTGCCATGCATGAATGAGATAACTCCACCTCATGCAGGTAACAACAAACTGGAAACCATCAGGAAGACTTTTTCTCGCTCTGTTGGGCCCAGGTTAAAAACGGCTTTCTCTAAAGTGTTTAGGAAACCACCATCGTGTGTGAATGGAGGACGAGGCCCCAAACCTCTGGGGAGGATAGCAAGCAAAATTCACTGGAGACAAAGAAGAGACCGGAGCCTTAAAGATACAAAGATGAGCCTAAGCAAATTTGCTGTTAAAACGTCAGTCTCGTGTGAGCAGCTTGACCAGAAGACTCTTTTTGAGCACACTAAACCGAGGCGGTGGCATAGTACCGATGCTCTAATGATGAGTAAGACCAGCAGATGGGTCGACAGTCAGCAGGAATTGATGGGATGGGAGGAAGAGCAAGAAGACAGAGATGAAGGAACGTCAGACTGTGACAGCCTTTTCTCGCTTGATTCGCTGTCCTCTGCTTATGTGACAGCCCTAGCAGAACAGCTGAGACAGGAGGAAGCAGCTCAGAGTGAAGCAGAGAGCGAAGACAGTCAGATGTCAAAAGATTCATTGGCAATGGAGAGCAGTGGGAAATACTCAACAGTGGTGAAACTTAGCCAAACAGTGGTGCCAGCTTATTCCCTGGTGACAGATTGCCCCCATCCACCAGCGCGACACAATAAAGCAGCTGAGATCAGTTTAGACCGGGACGAACGTCAGAAACCTCAGATTATCCCAGCAGAAGCGTATTGGAGCCAGCAATGCTGCCCAAAATCAAGACCCAGCGGTGCAACAAGGAAGCCTCCTTCCCTCAACTCATTAGCAGATTCCAGAGGCAAAGACACTGTACACAAATTGATTGAGGACTTTGGGAACATGCAGACTACTTTGACCATCAGCCCACGCTCCCTGAGCAGCTGCAGTGTGAGGGAGCCAGAAAACATGCTGGCACTCACCGATGCCTGGTCCTCCACTGACGCAGCAGACAGTCCCAGGATTCACAGGGATTCTCTGCCTTTCCAAAGAAAAATGATGTTCAGAGGGTTAGAGAGCGGCGGCAGCAGCAGCAGCAACCTCTCAGATTGTCTGAGCGAATCTAGAAGCTGTAGCTCAACATCCACCAGCACTGAGGGTGTAAATATAAGGGTGCAGGAACGCGGCCTTGACACATCCGAAACATTAGATTTTCAAGACTCCCAGGTTCTAACATCATCAGATGAAGCCCAGAAGGAGGTAGGATGTGTCGAGCAATCAGAGGGACAAGTACAAAATGTAGATAAGGCAGTTATAGATACTCCAGACAGCAGCATCAAAAGTCCAGCCTCCTCACCCACCTTAGATCAAACCACTCGTGTGACACCCACAGAGCTCCACTGCACTAAACAAGTAGAATCGCTTCAGGTGTGCACAGATGTATCTGACACAGTGGCCGCTGTCACTACGTTGTCCTCTGACACAGAAATGTGTAAGTCAGTTTCTCAATCAGTAACGCATTTATCTACAAGTCCTACTAACCAAGGTCATGTATCGAACACAATGTCAAACTATTCAAGTACCTTCACACCGTCCAGTGAAGATGAAGTACGTAGCCGTCTAGATGGCGCTACAGAAATGTTGAAAACTATTCAGCAGCATGATATCGGGAACACCGAATATGTATCTTTTACAGGATGCAAAGTGTTGGAAGAGGCTGAAACCAAAGGGACCGAGCAGTACATTGCACTACAGCAAGAGCTTGTTAAATCAGCTTGTAAAAATCCCAGGAAGAGGAACAAAGACCAACAGGATCCTTTCATGGGCAGCTTGAAAATTCCAAAAAGGAGCAACGGCAAAGAGTTGGTAACTTTGTGCTCTGCACCAGCTGGCAGTCAGGAAGATATCTGGCTCGATGACAATAATAACACCAGTGACTCCAAAGGGGAACAATCTGCCGTGGAAGCTGACAGCCCTGGATTGGATTCTGTCTGTGTTGATGGCAGCATTAGACAAGACACGGTGGCTTCAGAGGCGTCGCCAGTTTCTGATCCCAGGAGCAGGAAACTTGGACAGATCTTTGATTACTCTGAATGTGGTGACAACAATCTTCAGAGTGGTACCTCTGCGGGAGAGAGGAGGACGGATGACATACGAGATGTAACAATAAAGGCAGTCACTGCAGGAACAAAAAGGGGGGAATCACAAATGGATAACCCCGGAAAACATCAAGAAAGTATAAAACCCATATGCAAGTCTGATGCTATTTGTAGCGCAATTGACCTGCGGATCTCCAAGGTGGTCAAAGGACACATGAGTCTGTCGTTGATTGGCAGCAATTGTGACAGGGAGAGCAGGAGTCAAAGCATAAATGGCTTGCCATCATCTGTGTGTCATTCTGGCTGTAATAGTGATTCAAATAGATATACAGATAGAGAGCTGCGAGATGAAATGAGTGATCAGGTGAAAGAAGGAGCAATCCTTGAAGAAAACTTTTCAATGGAAAGGAAGACAAGTGAAAACACAGTGAACAGCGAGCGCCTGACATCAGATATGCCAGCTGAATTGAGGACTAGCCATGAGACCAACAGGTTTAAATCTGCTGAAGTAACACAGAAGATTGACCACGTTCATAACGTCTCTGATATGACATCAACCTGGCCATTAATTGATCATTGCGTTTCCCAAAAGTCCTCTGCCAAAAACGACATCCGATCACACCTGACACTCGACAGCCACGGAGAGTCTGAGCACTCTGGCAGCCCCGCTTTGCAACCGATTTGTTTTTCCGTAATAAGTGATTCCTCCATTGATTCTCAAGGAAATGCTCTTTTGGAGAATTATGCGTCAATTATGTGTCAAGAAATTAATGACTCAGGTAAACAAAAGGTAACATCTCATCCTATCATTAATGGTGCATGCTTGAATGAAGTGGGCCTCCCTGCTGTGACTCCTGAATGTCACCAAATAACCCATAAAACAGCATCATCCATGGGTGACACAAAAGAAAAGCGTGACTGTAATCCTGTAAAAGATGTCAGTATGGAAGCTACATCCAGTGCTGAAGATAAAGGCGGTAATTCGAACAATCAGACCTCGCCATGGACGAATCAACAATATTTAAAAAATAGTCCTCATTCATCTAGAGCTACAAAATTATTATCTGATGGAGGAAGTCTTAAACTCAAGCCACATGGACGTCACGGCAACCAGAACATAGCCACTGATGAGAATGCCTTTGTGAAAGGGTTTGCTGTTTCTCCTGGCCATGATGGAAATAGTGAAATGGAGAGCACAACAGAGGATAAACCTTGTGTCGCAGCACAGGATGAGATCAGCTGTCCACAGGCTCGTCCCAATGTCTTGGCTCAGACTTGTGTGGTCAATATGAATTACAACAACAAATGTCAAAATCTATCAAATCCACTCTGCAAATTTCATAAGGATACTCAAGATTGTGTAATAAATAGTGAAAAAGAGACGGTGACCCCAAAGATCTTTGAAGAGTCAAAATATGAAACGAGTATTTCCATGCAGCCACGACACAAAATTCTGCAGGGGAACGCCATTAGAAATACAAGTTGCTATGGATCTGTTATGTCCAAGCAGGTCGAGCTAAAAACACAGGATCCTTCTGCTCTTACGTCTAAAAAGGACAAGTCTAAGAGGTTCAGAAAGTCTAAGATCCAGACTTATCCCACCTCTTGGTCTGAGTCCTCTAATAAATCATCGGACGAGGAGGATGACATTACCACGGTGCACCACAGCCGGCTCTCCTCTAAATGGGTTAAGCTTGGCGCTCAGAGTAATGGCAAAGACGTAGTCAAACAGGGTAGAAGTAAAGATGCAGATATTTCTACCAAAGTGTCAGCGAGCAAACCTAATTCGAAGACTTATTCAGCTCGAACTCAGGGTACAAGTGAAGTTAAAGTAAGTAGAGATTACACCCAAAAAAGACTCTCTCTATCCCCTCAAGCAGCGTCACAAAGGACAAATGGAAAAAAAATCATCCCGTATGCAAAGAAAAGAGAACCACAGCAAGACTCCCCTATGCATTTTGCCTCCAGTGACATCAACCCTTTTGCTCACCAGTGGCAAGACGACGACCCTGACCAACACCGTTATAAGAACCCAGCATTCGGAAGTGCTGCTGACCTATCCAGTAAATCTCCTCTTTTGAACAGCACTGAGAAACGTATGACAAGATGCTGCAGTGTTGACAATGGTTTGAACGGGCAGAACTCTCCTTTCTATTCTCATCTGAGCACTTATGCCACCGACAAGGGGCTCTCCAGTACGCTCAGCAGCATGGAGGATTATAAAGAACATGGGAAGAAAACATCTCAGCTCACAATCCGTCAACAGGCATCTGTTGATATTCATAGTCACATAGCCAATCTGACAGTGTCCAGTGATTCTTCAACTAGGGATGCTCCTGGTGGGTTTGGTAACAACTCCAGTCAGGTGGATGAAATTATGTTTGTGTACACATCTGAGCAAGAGTCCCAGGCAAGCAAAACATGTGCCCAAAGGCGGAGGAGGACATGTGAGCATGGCACTC
This sequence comes from Echiichthys vipera, assembly GCF_963691815.1. NCBI lineage: Eukaryota > Metazoa > Chordata > Actinopteri > Perciformes > Trachinidae > Echiichthys > Echiichthys vipera. Next base: position 6,450,041 of record NC_139837.1, on the reverse strand, counting down.
AAACCGAGCGTGGCTTTCAGGTGGTCAATGTTGGTAACAGCAGTAGTGCTCCAAAGAGGAGAGAGCGCCACAAAAGGAGTAACACTGATGTACCTGCAACACAGAAAACCAAAGTGGACATTAAGGAATCTCCAACGTGGGCCAGTATGGAAAGCATGTCGGCTCACCTCTCAAAGCTGATCGACAGCACCTCAGACCTGCTGGGGGACGTCCAGGGAATGAGAACAGGCGACGCCCTCAAGTCAAGTCTGAGGAGGAGCGTCAACTCGTCAAATAACAGCGTCTCTTTCAGTGAGTCTAATGACTGCACACAAAGAGATTGCGCGACTCAAACAGCCGTAGATGTTGGGATCCAAACCGAGAGGTCTTTAGCACCAACGGAGAAGGAAGTCGCTGCTCATCAAGCACCCAGCGAAAAGTCCAAATCTCACGAAGTCAACGTGATAGTGAAAGTGATTGGTCCTGAGGTCGTCAGCGTGTCCCGAGAAAAGAATGTGCACTGCGCTGTGAAGAGTACAGTTGAAAAGATACGGAGCATGCCTGACCTGAGCTGTTTAACTTCTGCTGCAGCATCAAGGTCTGCCTCGCAATTAGAGAATGGCCCTTTAAAGACTGCAGGTGAAGGTCAAAGACGAGTAAGATCGGCTTCTACTAGAGGCACAAAGCAAAGCACGCCCAAAGCACTGTGCCACAAAAGTGTTGCGATATCGGAATTCTCCTGTGGATCATCGAAAAACGTCTGCCAAGAAAATCACAGACCCTCTTTAAGAAATGACCCATCACTTTCTTCAAAGAAACATGCTACATACACAGACCGTGCATCCTCTCCCATACTGACTGTGGGAGCCAGATCACATATGAAGAAGAAAGGAAACCAATTCACACTAAATAAACACAAAAAATCTGAGAAAGACAACTTTACCGTGTCTTCTGGCACACAATCGGCCCGCACAGCTGTTTCAGAGGATGATCAAAGGTCCAGACAGGATTGTGATGTTTCCTCTTGTACATCAGAATCTGTATCACTTGAGAAGGTGAGTGAAATGAGTTGCTCAAGTCCTAAAGCATCTGATAAGTGCTCTGTGAGCCTTAGCTCATCACTGGATAGATATACAGACACTGACTGGAGACATGTTACAAATAAAGAATCCAAATGGCAGATGACCTCTCAGCAGTGGAGGACTTCAACAAAAGATTTAACAATGCCGAACCAGATCTCTCCCATATTAAGACCGACCGATGTGCGCGAACGGCGGGCTGGACAGACAAGACCTGTAGTTGATTCTGTGGATTTTTGCGTTGATTCCTACAATTCTTCTCAGGTCAGCAACGGGACTGTTCAATTTCAAGAGGACGACACGGTGTCACTGGCACCCAGCGAGTGCAACACAGATGTTCTTGTGAACATTAAACCCATCACCAGCGTGTCTGAGTGTCAACACCATCACATAGCTCCAGAGGACCTGCCCATGCACAACAAGTTCACCAACTGGTCTGGCATCAACCCCCTCCAACATTCGAAACCCTCCAACAAACTCGGCACGTGTCTTACCAAAGATGACGACAAGAGACGAAACCGCGCCGAGTGGGGTGAGATGGAGAGCTGGGGCTCAAATGTAGAGTACACGACGCGGAGCGATAGAAGGTCGAGAGAGATAGAGAGGCTGCGACAGGAGAGAGAGCAGGTGATGGCGACAGTCAGCCTCAACGTGAAGCCGACACCACTGACTGTGGAGCTGACGGAGGCCAAGCTACATTACGGCCTCGGAGAGACGGATGCACTGTTAAAGATGCTGTCGCCAAGGACCGGAGAAGAGTCCGAGCCACCGACCTCTGTCACTACCAAACAGCAGCTGTATGATAGGTAAGGACACAACTGACCCAAATACTTTATACAGTTGTCTTTCAAAATGTCAATACAGGCTTGGGTTACAACTTATATATGTGTAGTTCCCACAAACCCTTTTTTCCCCCATTTAACAAAAAGGTTTCATGCATCAGTGTTTAATAGTGTTTAATAGGAAATATCTGAACAAAGACTAAGTAAAGAAACACAAAGTCTGACTTTGCATTTGATGCCAGCTTCTCATACCATGTTTGATATTTACAGTATTTGATGCTATCTAAAATGTATTGTATTGTATGCAAAATTAGCTTAAAAACCTCTGTTTTAACATTCAATTTTTTATTTCTGTGAACTTCTCCTCTTAGACACCGCAGGAGTATCGAGAGTTTGAGGCAGGAGAGGGAGGAGCGTCTCCAGACTTCCCGGAGAGCTCGTAGTCTGAGTCCCAGCAAACATCCGCGCTCCGCTCCACAAGAGGCCGTATACTGCTCCAAGGCACCTTCTTCCGCCATGCCCACTCGGCGTAAAGAGTACCTACAACAGCTGCGCCAAGAGGTGATAGACAGCACCAGGTAAGACACTATACCCGTATTAGTCTTAGATTTAAAACATAAATGTTTTCAGGTTAAATGATGGTAAACCCACTGAGTTCTCACTGAGTTATTTAAATGACAGAATACCAGAGCCCCCACGAAGAGAGGGCCGGTGTCCGTCTGACATTGAGCAGCTTTTGCGCGACTACGGACGAGCCCGCGAGGAGGCCAGGACAGAGATCGCGAAGGCACGAGAACGACTGCGAGAAAGGACGGAGCAGGAGAAGAGGAGACTACAGCAGCAGGCCCTGTCTCAGGAAGTCAAGGTCTGTTTTTGTGTCATAACATGAAATTTTAGTTCAGACGTGTGTCAGAAAGAGCTAATAGTAATCATCTGTGCTTTAGTCAACTCGCTTAAAGCACCAGATAAGTGCTGCAACTCAATATGTTGATTACTTTTTTGATAAATCAGTTAATCATGGTGTGTAAAATATCATAAATGCCTGTTACAAGTTCCCAGAGCCCAAAGTTGTCTAATCAACATTTATAAACCCAACGATTTAATTGACAATCATGAAAGACAGAAAAACAGCAAATTCTCATTCTGTTAAATGATCAAGATTGTTGACATTTGATTAATCCATAAATAGTTTTGGTTGAACATTAGATGTATTCGATAAGTTATTAATAGATATACAAATAATTTGCCAATAAGTTAGGCAGAAAAGTAAATATAGTCAATACAAAATATCATCAGTGGATTTTGGGGGACTTTCAGTTTCATGTAGGACACCGAAGTATTGCCAATAATTTCACTGGTATCTCCCATCTCCCTGTGTGGGGCAGGACGACCTGAGGCATCGGACAAGAATCAGTAACAGCACCTTGTGCACAGGATCAAGCCTGAGCCTTTCCTCCGGACCTACGTCAGGGTACAACAGCGGCAACACTACCCAGTTACAGCACGGCAACAGACCACTTCTGACTGGACTGGTAGGTACACTGATGTTACACATTACAGTAGAATGAGAAAACTGGGATTTAAAAAACTAACCTCGGAAAATCCAAGAGTGTAAACAAAATGTTTGAGCTTGTTTTTATACTGCAAACAGCTCATCTTGTGTATCGTATTGATTGTAATTTTTCTCTTTGAGTGAGCATCACAGAGGGTAATTGTGTCGTTACTGTTCTTCAGATCACAGGGTTCCAGGATCAAGGGCTGAAGGTCAGGACACGTCCTCCTATATGTGGTCCTCAAAGTGTGAAGACACAGAGAGCCTGGTTGTCTGCTCATGGTGAGGACTGGACTTTGATTCATAAAATCCAACCAGACATGGGTGAAACATTGTCAAACGTATTCTTAAATTTGCTCAAATAGAAAAACAAAACAAAAGAAAGAAAGAATCATTGACATAATTTTAAATTTTGAATGTTATTTACAGTATATGATCCCAAAGTACTTTTGTCCGTGTCTGTCACGGGTGCAGCACTTAACCCCCCTCCACATTCTCTGTATTGAAACTCCACGTTAACCTCCATGTGTTTCACTAGATGTCCGCCTTGAACCTCCTGTCACCGGGTTTGAGCCCCTGATGAGTTCATCTCCATCATCCCCAACTACACGTCAACGCACCGCCTCCTTTGGCTCCTCCTCTTCAATCTCCACAACCTATCAGGATATCACATCTAGTCTCCTCGGTCGAGCTCTGGCTGAGGTAACACAGACCTGAGCTCATTTAAAATGAAAAAAGCGTTATTATTTATTTCAGTGAAAACACCAAAAATTCCGCCTTGAGATGTAGTTGTGATGATTGTCCCCGATTACATCCATTCTTTCAGACGTTCGTATCGTGTTGAATTGCAAATCTCTTCCTGCACAGGTGCGACTAGCTTCCTCTGGGGATTTGAGCAACCTGCTAATGGGCGAGGCCGCAGCAGGCTGGAGGTGAGCTCAGTCATTCTCTTTGATAAACTCATCCAAAATTCAGCTACTGTCGGGACTCAAGGACTCTCCGTCTGACGTTAATTAGCTGCAAAGTGAAGCCTTAACTTAGGATCACAAAATCTGATAAATATTAAATATTTCATGTTCAAAAGGAATAGGAAGAAGTTAAAAAAAAGTTTCTGGTCCTACCTGGCCCTCTTCTTTTTTATAAATATTTTTAAATGATTGATCACAAACATTATTATTAATTCGCTAATGACGTTTGTGTTTATTCAGATACCAGGGAGAGGAACGAGGCATCCAGACGTACTACAAGCCCTCCTCCAGTCCATCTGTCCATTGTTTCCTTGGGGCCGGGGAGCTGAACAAATCTCTGGACAGTCTGTGGAACATAATCTGCCAGCTGTCCAAGAGCCACATGTATAACCAGTCGGTCCGTTCTGTGTGGACACGACCACTAGATGACAGCACTCAGCTGGGTGAGCCGGCATGTCTGCTCATATCCTGGCGGGGTTTATATTTATTACAACACCAGTGGTTAAATGCAACCAAGTGCTTTTTGTCCAGAGCTATACTTAAGTGCAAATATGAGTACTTTTCTCCTTATGCCTCTTTATATGTCTACACATGTCATTACTATTCAGCAGGAATTCCACTACATTTAGTTGACAAATGTAGCTACTGTATACATACATACATCTTCAACCGCTTATCCCTGCCCGGGGTCACGGGGGGTGCTGGAGCCGATCCCAGCTGACATCGGGCGTGAGGCGGGGTACACCCTGGACAGGACACCATTCTATCACATTGCAGCTACTATATAGATTTACTTAAAAAAACACAATACTTTCTTAGAATATGATGATCATTTATTTTACTTTTAAAACTTCAAGTGTGTGTTGCTGATTATACTCATTTCGGATGCAGTTCCTTTATGTGTTATGACTACTTTTACTTAATAAAAGGCTTAGAATAGTTTCTCCACCACTGGTTGATACAGGGTTGTGATGTGATACACATTAATAATGTCATTGGTGGATTTTCTGAAATCCATTCATCCAAGGTAAGCAGTTTGCAACCTGAGCGTCATGTGATGGAAGAGTTTTTATTTCTATTGTTGCAAGAATACAAAGGGAGAAAAGTATTTATATTTTTGTCTTTGCTGCAAAACTATTTATATTTTTTGCAAGGTGTTTATGGACCCTGCAAAATTATTTGCTTCAAATGACACTTCTGCATCCATTGGCTATGTATAGTATAGTACAGTACACAGTCCCATTTATCACTGACTAGTTTATTGTGTTGCGTGGCCAACTCCATTCTCACACCTGCAGTATGTCACATTTAATACCTTTGCAAGATCATCTGGTTTCTCTTATGTCATCTACTCTGCTGTGATCAAAAGTTTTATATTGAATTTGGCTTCCCCCCCCCCCCCCCGCCAAGGGGTTAAAAAATAAATTGCTTTTTTAATCTTGTTTGACGATAAAGTTATTTTCCATTGTCTTGTTTCTTTTATATTTCCTTTTATTACCAGTCTGATACGTTCTCTTTGTATTTCTCTAGTTTACTTACTGACAGATCCGTCCACTTGCCACCTCAGCCAGCCGCGGGACTTCTGCTGCATCAGCACAGAGTCCAAACAGGTGAGCACAGCTGCGAAATCAACCAGCCGGTCCTGATGATTACTGCTAGTCACCCTTGTAAAAGGCCCACTGAGCATTTGCAGCAGAGTTGTACACAAAATCACGCTTGAGTATGATTGAGATAATTGAATTTACTGTCTTATTAGTGTGTCAGCTAACCAGGATGGGACAGCTTTGTCTTTTTTTAAGGAAGACCAATTTATCATTAACACTGTTACATTACATTTTTCAACATTTCATACAGCATACTATTTAGACACCACTCACGCTCATAGAAACAACAGTGAACTACAGTAAACATCACTGACCCAGAGGCAGTGGGTGTGGAAGGAACTGTGTCAGTGTACAGTTGCCTCTCGACTGATCAAAAGGCTGCACCGCCTGTTTTATTGATGCTTTTTCTTTTGCTCTCTGCCTCAGGGTGGCTTGTCCATTCTGGCAATGCAGTCTGTGTTCGAGGAGTCTCTGCCTCGTCCCAGTGTGGATGCCGTCCGAGGGGAGATGATGCCCAGTTGCTGGATCCTGCAGCCAATTAGACGTAGTGGACAGGAAGCCACCAGGGTCGTCTACCTTCTACAGGTGAGATTCAACTCAATTCAATGAAATTTTATTTATAGTGCCAAATCATAACAAAAGTTATCTCAGGACACTTTACAGAGTAGGTAAAGACCACACGCTATGACTTATTTATTATTTACATAGACCCAACATTTCCCCCGTAGAGTACGGTGGCAACGAAAACCATGGTTGCTATAAAGTAATTCGCCGGCGGATATACTGTAAGTATTGTGCTGACTAGGAACACCAGCACATTTAAACTGCCAGTAAAAGCACAGATGTTTGTGTTGGTCATAGACGGATATATGTTTTCTCTGTGTACGTGGAAGTCTCAAAACACTGACGTTAGGAAATCGTCAGACTCGGACCACGACAGTATGGATGTGAAAGTGTTGTGCAGGAATTCAACCAGCCTGATTAATGATTATGAACTCACTTGCAATCCAAGATTTCTTGTATTGTATTAAAATGAAATGTGCCGTTTTATAAAAGTGGAATTTCAGCCTGGAAACATGCAGGACAACTTTACATTTCACCATTGACAGAATACTCGATCTGATTGAAAGTAACTTAGGCTTGTTTAGTATTTTTATGCCTCCACGCTGATGACGGCTGTGACCAGAGGCGTTAGGATTTTGGTTGTCAGTCCATCCGTCCTAGTCTTGTGAACGGGATATCTCAGGAATCCCTGGGAGAAAATTTCTTCCAATTTAGCACAAATCTCCACTTGGAAATCGGTTTTGGATGTCAAAGGTCAAGATCACTGTAACGAAACGAGTTTCTGGTCATAACTCAAGAATTCCTACACTTATTCACACAAATAACTAATAGGAAAAGAAATAATGAAGTGATGACGTGTCATGTCCAAAAGGGCAAAGGTCAACTTCACTTCGCAATCGTAACGTTCTCTAAAAACTCTTTTCGGGCCATTATTCAACACCATAACTCCAGAACAGAAGGGTAGGTATAAATCTTCTGTGCTGCTGGTTTTAAGCTGCGTGTGAAGTATCCGCGTTGGGCAAAAAAAAAAAAAAAACTCTTTAATATCTTTTTATTCAATTCCTTCTAAGTCTTTACTTCCTATATCATGTAAGTCTAGACCGACATGGATGTAAACTGCAACTTGAATGGTGGTGGAGGATTACAACTGCCAGGTGGTAATTCTAGTTTCAGATTGAAGTTGTTGATAACAGAACATTTGCAGGTATACAAATACCGAGCTGTCTATTAAAACTGCCCGGCATTTTCCTGAAAACGTTTAAAAAGTACAACCTTTTACATACATCGCAGTTTTACTCTTCCGTCTTACAAATTCTGCCTTCGACTTGGATACAAATAATGGTCGCTAGGCAGTGCTACATGTGAAAAAGGTCATGTCTATATCATTTTGTTCTTCTCCAGGTGGACCTAGGAACTCCATCCTTTCCTCAGCGACTGTTGAACACTGTTGCCAGAAGACAGGCAGCTGTCATCGCCGATCTTGACCTTTTCCTCGCTAAATCCACAGGAGTCATGACGACTCATCAGCAGTGAGCACTTGGACTAAACCTTCTCCATAAGGGAGTCGGTCTGTCTTGTGAATTTGCACCTGAAATTTATTTACTTGACTTTTTTTGTAATTATTATTCAAAGAGCACTGTTACATTGACTCCAAGTTAAAAAGTTGAAGCAGCTTTTTTTTTTTTACATATAAACATATGAAGGTATTTTTTATAAATATTGAAACTGTATTTTTATATTTGCGATGTACATGAATGCTTGTAACAATCATAATCCTATTTTACCAAAGATCTCTTAGAAGGCGAATGACTTTGCATGACCCATTAAATGTGTTGCGTTTAGGTTTAAACAGCTTGATAAGTTATGATCAAAAGCTACAAAGTTTCCCCACCTTAATGAAATAATTCATTCAAAGGTTAATTATAAACTGATACGTAGCAGCCATTTAACTCCCTTAGAGGTCGAAATCTATAGACACCATATTGCTAACACGCATTAAACCTGGGGCTTGGCGAGGTGGGGGTTTGGTCATCATACTGTAAATCAAGTGTTTTGAGACAAATCTAGACTCCTGCTCCTCCTCTTTGCCCCGTTTTCAAGCTTTGGAAAATCTGAATTAAAATCTGCAGCACGTGGAAACATAACAAGAAAAAACACCACAATTTGAAGCAGAGTGAGACCTCTTCCTGCAGCTCTCCCTCTCCGCCCTGTTCTCCGTCTGAACGCTCTCTCTCTGAAATGATTTGATTGGCCAAAGTCTTCCTACACTTCTAAAGCCTGAAAACAGCCCAGAGGAGAGAGAGACCAGCAGTCTAGTTTTCTCTCAGAACGCTTGAATTACAATATGATAAAAGATTATTATGGATTTTTTTGCCCAACGGCTCCAAAAATAAACCGCCTGCCACAGGTTTAAGGCCTGTTAGCAATACAGTGTCTATGGATTTCTACCATATTGTATTGTGCACAACCGAATGTGTAAAGGTTAACAGAAGTCGGTCAACAGATAATCGAGGGATACATTGATTTGATATATATATATATATATATATATATATATATATATATATATATATATATATATATATATATATATATATATATAAACTACGAAGGTGTGTTTTCACCAGTGTGTAGTTTTTACCCATCTATGATTGATCGACGCAGCCCGCTCTGTTGTGTCAGTACACCTGAGATAAAGGCCGTATACAGAAGGAAGCATCACTTTGTTCAAGATCTGGGTCATGCGGTATTTTCTGCTTGACATCTTGGAAAGATGATGAGGGGAGTTTGGCAGATGTCACAGTAAAATGAAAGCTGGAAGTATTTGAAGGTCAGTTGAGCTTTTTTTTCTTGTGAACATCGGCTGAGTTGCCCTGACGAGGTGAACCACATCCAGACATATGAAGGAAATATTTGCAAATAATGTCTAAGCCTGATTTGTCACTGTATGTGTACTGATTTGATATGGCACTGCTTATTTTAACCACTCAAAAGCCTTCAATCTGCATAGTATGAACCTCAAATGTCCAGCAGTTTTGCAGCACAAACGGAGAAGGTAAATAAATGTATGGGACTGTACGGATGTTATTGGGAAGGAGAGTCTTCTTGGAGAGCACGGGAAGGTGTTTAATAGTGAATAGTTGCAATTTAAAGTTTTAGCGAAAACATCAATAATGCTGCGGATGGATTTACCTTTTGACAAAATTAGATATAAGTTCAACTCCCCCAATAATTTACATACAGTCCCTGGTTGTTGTGCTAATGAGACAGTGTATTGATGGAAACCTAAGAATTATTTAGTTATTTGTAACGTGTGAAACCACTCAGCCGCACGCGTTCACTGCAGGAAACCAAACAGTTTTGTAGCAAAACAGGGAGGTGGTGAATTAGACAGTTGAGAACTTTTTGGATATAAAAAGTAAAAGGGCGAGATACTGACGATCCTACTAGTTCTGCGGAGGATGCTCAGTAGCTGAGCCTGACCTCTGACCTCCCTTTAGTTCTTTATTAATGTTACAGTAACATACGGACACATCGTGGTACCCTGAACCTGCATAAGCTGACTTTTGTTCTCACCTCTTTTGAAGTCTGTTGTATTTATTTTGTGCCTTCTGTTTGAAATGCTGTTGAATGTGTTTTACGGCTTCGATGGGATAATTTTTTTTTTTTTACGAGCAGAGCGCGGTGCTGTGTTTACAGCTACTTGCACAAAACTGTTAGTGCATTTATTAGTGTATTAAAAAGTGATTTTGTTTTTGTTTGTACAGTGTTGAAGGCTATGCAGACGCTGATCAAAGGCAGGGCTGTTCTCAGTCAAAGCTGGGTCGGCTGCGTCCAGATATGAAGCCATATTATTTACAGCAGTTGAAGGTTCAGGGCTGTTTTGGCAGCGCTCGGTTTGTTCCCGGGGCAACCAAAGAGAAAGAGACACAAATACTGAAGACACAGAGTGAAGGAACATAGTGACAACTTTTTGTACTGATTTCTTTTTGTATGCGTTTCTCCATGTTTTTAAGTGCTCGTTTCATTTTTGTAAAAAGCATTGTTATTTATGTTTTGATGATGTGTTGTAAATGTATTTTATTATAAACACCCTTCTTCTTCTTCTTGTTGCTAATGAGATGTTATGTGGCCTGTGCGTTTGGCCATTTTACACGAATACAATACATATTTGAAGTGAACTGTTGTTTGTCTTCTTTCTTTCAAATAATAGTGTCTGTTCAGTTCCCAGAATGATCCATAAAGGGATATTTCAGATTTTTGTTATGGGGATATGTAGTTGGACTATATCAATAGTTGGTATATTACCTAAAGAAGATGGTAAAAATATCAATATCACTTATATTAAGAATATTCTCACCGCTTTACCTTGCTGTCAGACAGCCCTGTTTAAGTTTGTGCTGGGAAAACTGAAGCCGTTCAATGCTCCGTTCAAAACCACCAGACTTTGACAAAAACTGTTATTTTACCTCCCAGAACACAGGAGTTGCTGGTCTACATCTGCCTCGATGAGTTTGTTTGTTTGTGTTATTGTTTGACTTTGTTTGTTCCCTCTGAACAATTTAAAAACGGCAAACTAACCGATCAACGAAGCGAAGCGCAAAGTGTGAGATAAATAAACAGTTTTAGTCTGAGTATATTGTAGGTAATACACTGACTATGGACAAGTACCTCATCCATTCCCACTACAAACCATCCAAACTATCCCCTTTTTTGCCACTTATACATCAAATTAGCCATTGAGACAGTTTTTTTCGTGTATGAACTATTAATAGTGAAATCCGGTAGAGTCGCTAACTAGCTAGATTAGCTCGGGCAATAAGGTGAAGGCATTAAAACGGCTTTTTTAACCACAAATACTGCTCAAAGTAACACCAAGCCTCCGCAGTAGCATGAGAAGAGTCCCTACACATAAAACAAAGCACCAATGGGCTCCTTCCTTTTGGATTGACCTTGGTAATCCACTTGAATGGACTTTACTACGAGAGGAGCTGGTACAGGGGCCAGTAGGTAAGTCTTTCAATAAACTCCCGGTTCAATTACTATGTTGTTGGTGCTTCATTTTTAGGTGTAGGGACTCATATCATGCTACTACAGAGGTTTGGTGTTAATTTGAGCAGTGTTATCGGTTAGCTGTTTTAATGCTTTCACCATAGTGCCCCGAGCTAATCCGTGTTAGCCACGTCCAGTTGTTAGCGACTCTACCAGATTTCTCCGTTAATAGTTCATACACGAAAATAACTGTCTTGATGGCTTATTTGATGTATGCATATGCCAAAAGAGATGCAATGGTTTTGTCCCGGAATTACACTTTTAAGTGTCAACCAAGAGTATTTCAGAATCTTAAATTCCTCTTATTTATCTCATCTCATCTTCATCCGCTTATCCAGGGTTGGGTCGCGGGCCCTCCTCTTATTTAATAGTCGACAATTAGTGTAAGTAGGCCTGGTCATGAAACTCTTGTCTTTTCTGATTTAAAGAGTATCAAAAACTCTCAAAAGCCGACAGTGAATCCTTGCTCAGATTTAAACTTGTCTGCCCGTTTTTCATACTCGATGCTTTTGTTCATCATATTTTTGAGAAGCTGTTTTAAAAAGAACAGGTTTTGGTATCGATGCTCCGGTACCGGGTCAGCACTGTGATATAAACATACTTACTGTAAGTCACCTTTTGAGAAACGTTTTGTTTTAATTAGAGATAATGTTTTTGTAACATTTACTAAATCTTTGATTCTTTGTGAAATATTGGATGATCTTACCTCTTTGGGCCTTGTGCATAGAAAAAAAAAATACATACTGTACATACTTTAATAATCCCAGTGGGGAGCTTGACTGTCACAGCAGTTTAAGAATCATACCACACTTCCCAACACTTTAATTTAAAAGAAACCACTTTTCTGTGGAACTAACCGCTCATAGACTTGAATCCTGACCAGATTTTAACATTGACTTTTATTTTATTTAAGTTAAGTTAAGTTTAACATAAAATGGAACTATTCAAGTACCTCAGAAAACTTTCAATAACTGTATTTACTTACTTTCCACCGCTGATGTCAGATTATGTGACAGGTGTTCACACTAGTGTAACTGATGGACATCCTTTGTAATGTGAGGATCTTTCTCCAGGACGTGTTTCCTCTGTGTGCTGCGTGTGAATGGCACGCAGAGGCAACAGTGGAGGTGACATTTCTGAGAGGGTCTCGGTGGGTGTTGTGTGTGCGATTAGAGTCCGTTTGGGGCGGGGTGAAGTGTGTGTGTGTGTGTGGGGTGTACAAGAGATCACAAGTGTCTCTGCCATTTAGAGTCACCAGCTCTTGTCAGGAATGTGCGTCCTGCGCGCACAGATCATGTACTGGATGCGCCCACTTTATTTTTAACCCGGCAGGGTGGGTCAGTCGCTGGCTTTCGGGAATGACCGTGGAGTGCGCGGCGCCTACAGCCCCTTTCCCTCGTCCCCCCTTGCAGGACCGTGCCCTACGCGCACTTTGGAGACGTCCGTACGCTTTGACCAGGACCCCCGCTGCTTCAATGGGATTATAATTGGTTTATTGGCAGGGAGAAGGCTCAAGATAAACACTTTGGGACAGGACAACATCCAGAAGCAAGTAAGTGGAAATTGAAATCGGAGCTAGTTGCTCTTTGGCCAAATAGTTTCTGTCAGCGGTCACAGAATGGCGCGTTATTGTTTGCCTTTGCTCGTAGTGGAGTTAAAAGTTTCCTCCAAAACCACCTGTCGGAGCAGGCTGCCATGTTTAATAAAGGCGTCGTTTTCAAAAAGCTCTCACACTAATTATTTAAAGTGAGAGTCACCTGCTGTTAGAGTGACTCACTTTATTATTTAGTTTGAGTTGAACTGCGTGTTATCAGTTCATCTTTTAGTGGAGGCTTCGAGCAGGGGGACGGTGAAAGTGCGCACAATGACGTCACTGCGCGTGGAGAAGTGCGCTCTCCAAAAGTTGTCTCTAATGCTGAGACGTGCTGGAGAAAGTATTTAGATACCTGAGTAAAAGAGGCAGCACTGCACTGTAGAAAATACTGTAGATATTTTAAATGCCACCCAAATCAAAGTACTCAATTCAAAGGATATACATTTAAGTTTCAGCATGAAATAACAAACACATCTAAAATGTTACACCATTATTATGGTTTTGTTCATTATTATTTAATTTTTTTTACTGATGCATTAATGTGTAAGTAGCATTTTTACTTTTGCAAATTGGTCAAGGTGGAGTTTATTTACACATGTTAACCATTTAATATAGTCTACTTTTGGGATAGTTTAATCTGTAATTGCTTCATATTTCATGTTTTTTCATACAACATTTTTAACCTGGGAAGTACTAAAGCTGTCAAGTGAATGTAGTGGAGCAAAAAAAGTACATTATTTTAAATGTAACAGACGTATGCCAGCATAAAAGGGAAATACTCAAGTACAGGTATCTCAAACTTGTACTCCAGGACGTCAGAAAATGCACTGAATCCACCACTGTTGTTAAACTAAACCCAGCTACTTTACACAATTGCGTATTTCCTTTATTTTCCTTTCCTAAAGCACTTGACGATGCATATTCCCTCCTAAAATGTTCCCTGAGCAAAAGAGACGTTCCCTCTCATTCCCCTTAAAAGGACAAGTGTGTGAGAGTGTCGCCGTGTCTGGACGAGCTGGGACTTTTTTTGTGTAAACACACTCTGGGAATAGTTTACTATCGATTCCTCATAACCGGGCTCAGTATTGCTGCAGTCAAAACATCATCGACCACAACAAAGGAACGGTTTTCTCACAGCTTGTGTACATAATCAGTGGATTATGCTAAACAGAGTAGTTTTATTCTGTCTCCCTCGTGTTTTCCCTCATATCTTGTTAAAGTACATGAGTAATAGTTAGTTTGATGTTGTTATTGATGGTTTGAGGATCATTTTAGAGATGCAGACTTTGGTGAGTCCAGTAACCCCCCCCCCCCTCCTCCTTCTCCTCCTCTCCCTCCATATTGATCTCTGTCCATTCTGTGTTTATGTCTCAGATTTACTCTCTGCCGGACCACAGGCCTCCCTCTCCTCAGTCCAGTTGCTGCTACAGTTTCACACACACTGTTGCTCACACATCTTGAACCACGCCCAGCTCTTATTTCATCCTCTCCATCTGACTCAGAATAATGTGCTCACTACTATAGCCAGCTAATGTGTTTTGCTGCTCAGAGTGCATAATGCATAAACACAGTTGACTCACAGCTGGGGGGGCATCGTTTCCAGAGTTGTTATTCATCGCAGGTGCTGATTCGATGCTTAAATCGTACTTTCTTTGTTTACAATGTAGTTTTGCAGTAACATCAAATCAGGGAAATCACAGGCAGCGGGAAGTTTATCATCAAAGAAATGTTTTTTTCACACCCCAGAAGCAAGGAATTGTTTTGTTTATATTCCAACTCCTCAGCAAATCTTAAGAGTCAAAATCTCATTCACACATTTTAATCATTTCCCCAAAACGATACGCGCAGAGCTGCATCCAAAGGCAGGCTGCATTATTATCATGCAACATGAGTTCTGATTTAAAAAAAAGCAGTGCTTGGAAATCTGGAGAAACTCCAGCCGGCATTTTAATCATCCCTCCTGACATTTATACAACTTCTTAGAACTTATCCGTCCTCCTCTCACAATGTGCAGCCACAAAAATGATGAAATGCTGAACCATGTGCTGAGGTCTTTATCTCGAGGTGATAGAAAGCAACACCAATGGGGGTGCCAGTGTATTTTATCATTTGTTTCTTTAGTCCTATAATAACTTAACGTGCGTTGTATCAACCTCATATCACATTTATACCGAATACCTCATAGTGGTAACAACAACAATATGACTTATGGTAACATTACGTCATTTATGTGTTAATGATGTTAGCTTTGTGGAAGTCAAACATGTCGTGCTGAGTAGATTCCTTGTTAGTCATCTGGTGGATTGCCAGAACGTTAATCATCAGATTAATCGTTTAAATCCTTTATCAAGAAAAACAGCAGCGTTTTAAGCCTCTTAAATATGAGGATTTGATGCTTTTTTTTCTACTTAATATTATTGTAAATTGCATATCTTTGGGATTTGGACTGGTAATTGGACATTACAAACAACTTTTATCATCATTATTTTAAAATGTCAAAAAAGAAAAGTGTCAGAAATCATCAGAAAAATTTTAATTTTCCATTTTTCTTCTGTTGCGCATTGAATTTAATATCAAATACAAAGAAAAACACTAAATCTTCACATTGCTTGAAAAACAATTTAATACATTATGACAATGGTTGCATATTAATTTTCTGTTGATCAACTAATCCATTCATCAGTTAATTGTTAATCGTTACAGCTGTACATTGAAACTTAGTGATTTTCAAAAATCTGCGTGTGCACCAAACACTGTTACTCTTGCACTCAGCACTCTAACTATAGTGATTTCATCTTTTTTCTAGACTTTAATGCTGCATTGCAGGAATTTATAGCGACAGGGTGACCCACCGTGAGTCTTGCTCAAGGACACCACAAGAGGACACCTCAGTTTTGACAGACAGGACACTTGCTGCGGCAGAGAGTGAACTTCCCGTCACAGGACTTGTCTATAAGCAGCTTGCCTGTGATACAGCTCTGAATGAAGCCTAGTACTGTCTCAGGGAGTACGAGACAGTCCCAGCTCCGTTTGGAAGCAGTCAATGAGCTTTTCCACGCGATTAGAGTCTTATAGCTTTTTGTAGACAGCTGACGGTTTGCGGAGACGGGTTTGTACGGTGTGTAAAGAGGGTTTGTGCAGTTTGATTGTGTTCTGCAGTGGTCCTGTCCAGGTTGTGTGTGAGGTGATAAGGGGATCCCCGGTGGTGGGTGGAGCATCCCTGGGCTGATAAGAACCCTCTGCGGAGAACTGATACTGAGCAGGAGGAGGAGGAGGGAAACCTGTAGGGTGCCATGTGCATCACTGTGCATCACTGAGGGCCTCTTCTCTGAATGCACCTCTGTAGTGAAGAGATGGGAAGTTTACAACATTGGGGCACCTTCCATTACCTGCTGCTTTGTACTCCACTATAATGTAGAGGCGAATATTCAGTTGTATGAAGTATATTTTTACATAAAAGTACTAATATCACAATTAAAAAAACCACTTAGTTGTAGTAGTATAAAAGTAGAAGTACAGTACTCACTATGCAGCCAAATAGGCACTTGTTGTTAAACTATTATGTAATGTAATATTAGAGTATTATTATTATTATTATTATTGATGCAGCAACATGTAAAATGCATTTTAATGTTGTTGCAGGCTGCAATAGAGAATAGATATTTTATACTGCTGGGGGGGTATGAAAAACAATTTATTGTATTTCATATACCCATTATATGTTTTTAAAATCTTCTTCTGCAAAGTAACTATTAACTCAATTCATTAAACTACAAGTTAGTTGCAGATCGCTAACGTTAGGCCAGATTCAGAATTTCTCAATGAGGGAGAAACAGTCGATGTGCTTCCAGCTGCACGTCTGAGTTTTTTTTTTTACTTTCTATGTGGGAAATCCATGTTAAACCAAATATAGAAGAGGAGTTTTTAGATATTTTGACACGTGTCTGGGGTGGGACTTTAAATCTCTCATATGAAAAATATCCCAAAAGTATGTGGCAGCTGTTGTACTTAGTCAGTGCCACATGAGGACACTGTCATGTTTCTTTTTCTTCTCCACCTTTGTTTACTACACACAAGTTGTATTCCCCGCCTCGTTTCAACTCACATGCTTATTCTCACAAGTACTCACCGACGGAAACACGCAAACACACGCTGCTCAAACTACATGAGCGGCATCATTCAAAAGAAGGTGGTTTCTTCATGTCCTGCAGGACGGAGGGGCTGCCCTCCCCCCTGTGTGACACGATAAGAGAGCTATGCTGCACCCAGATAGAGAGCTATCTGAGCTGCTACCCTTCAACCCGCCATTCCACACAAAGAATACACAGACACACGGCAGGGTGACAGTTGAGCACAAAATGGAGATTGGGCTACAGGAGCTAGTGGGGCCCACTTGAAAGCTATGATAGGCGGGTAAGAATATACCTGTACCACATCTGAGATAACATAGATTTCTTCAAATTCCCAAAATGACATTCTCATGACAGGTATACGAAGATACAGCTCGTCCCCAATGGGGCTGCTAGATTGAAGCGTAACAGTTTAGTCCCTGCAAATAGTTATTTTCAATATCAATCAATCATCAAAGGATGGTAAATCGTAAATGGACTAAAGGTGCTTTAACACTACATGCCACTTTCACCCAATCCCACATACATTCATACACTGATGGCTGCCATGCAAGGTGCCATCTGCTCACCAGGATCTAATCTAACCCTTCAGACGCACATTCACACACCAATGGCACAGCCTTCGGTTCAGTGTCACACTGCAACATGCGGACAACCCGCTCTACTTCCTGAGCCATAGTCGGCCATCGTTTTTTTAAATTCTTTTTTAAAAGCAATCCCCTAAATGTTCTTTTTCCATGTGGGAAATAATAACTCAAGTCAAAAAGATTAATTGATTATTCAAGAAATAATCTGTACATGAGTTCTATAATTAAAGTAACTGTGAGTTGCAGCCCAAGTGTCACTCATTATTTTCTATTTGGATGGCCTGGGTGACTAACTGTGCACGTTATCATAAATAAGAAGTCAGATCAATCAATCAGTTCCTTAATTCTCAGTCATTACACTGAAACATCTTGTATGGGTTTGAAACAGCAGTTTATCGTAGTGTTTCAGCCTAAATCTGCCTATTTGATCACATCTGTATACGTTCACTTAAAGATATGATTTAAGAAAAAAACTGCTTGAGATAATATTTTGTGTCTGATATGGTCTTTCCACTAAAAAGTTAAATGACTCTGTTTAAAGTTGTCTCCTTCTCCGTCTTTAAAAATCCAGATATCTATGATAAGTAAATATTGTTAAAGCAGCCTCAGCTTCAGCCCTGTGTACGTTGAACCTCAATTAATTATAATCAGTCGTTATGACTTCTCTCTGTCTTCCCCCTCTGTTTCAGACTACCTCCAGTATTCAAGGTCCATTCTGTCTCATCTCCCTACACGCACGGACCACCTGAGGACGCTGCCTGCCGTCCCCTCGCCCGCTTGCCACGCTGGCTACCGCCATGACTTCCACCACAGACTTTGACAATGCGGAGATCACGCAGCAGTACAGCCGCATCAACACCCGCTTCGACCTGACTGACGAGGAGCTAGACAATGATAACAGCTCTGCCCGGCTGTTTGAGCGCTCGCGCATCAAGGCCCTCGCAGGTGAGTGTGTGCGTAGTAAACAGGCTGCGTCCTTTCTGAGGCACTTGTGTGACACATTTTTGAGATGACAGTGTCTTTTTAAAAGCGTGGGAAGGGCAGCAAGGGTGAGTTATAATGGGTGTCTGTTAAACTTCGGGAGGTTTGAATGGGGATCTGTGTCTCTTGATATAAACTAACATTGTAAGTGATTGGTAAGGGCTATCTTCATAGGTCAGGTTACAAAATAACAAGGGGAGATGGAGGTTTTAAGTGCAGTTGGGAAGAATATGTCCAGCCACTGTGGAGATATCTATGTCAGAAGTCAAGAAAACTATTTTATAAGATGTGTGACCCTAGGATAGATACTTTGAACATTTGACCTTAGGAAAAATATTGCTGAGAACATAAAACCATTTGAAAGGTCTCCTTAATTGTCATATTAAAAGGATATTGAGCTGGGGAATATTGATATACTCCCTTTAAATGGGCTGGAATGTGGCACTGACCTTCGCTTAGATTTAATCAGAAAATTACAAAACCTCACTCCAGGTGACCCTTGATTTTACTCCAAAGCTCTCAGCCTGAGCTCTGCAGGTGTTGTGCTGTGTGCTTGTGTGTACACGGTACTCGTGGTGTCACCCCCCCCCCCCCCCCCCCCCAGCAGCTGAGCCCTGCTCTGCCCCCCCCCTGCAAGTACGTGGGATCGCTTGCACATTCCCAGAATGTCTGCCGTTTGACCGCTCTGGACAGCTGCCCTGCCCGTCTGCCTCCCATAGCACAGATCTCTGGCATTTCAGAGCTAAGCTGGTATGCTGTGACACACCTGTGGGGCGGCTGCTTGGGGTTTTAAAATAGCAGTGTTTCTGTGGTCGAAGGAAGCGTAACAGAAAGGGGGAGTTGGGGGTCACAACATGTTTATTTCTGTAAAGCCGTAGACACAAGAGAGGTCAGCCACAAGGAGGCAAAACATTAATTCAGCTCTGTGGAGAAGGTACTTCTGGGTAGCACTAGTGCGATACGGACACCAAAACATTACTTTTTTTGAGTTGTTCATCCGTCCGTTTGTTCCATTCTTGTGAACGTGATATCTCGGCACTAATGTCCACTTGGACTCAAGAATGAACGGATTAGATTTTGGAAGTTAAAGGTCACTGTGACCTCACAAAATGCATTTTCGGCCATAACTCAAGAATCCCAACACTAATTATGATAACATTTTACACACATGTCTAATAGGATCATCATGTTTCTGTCCATTATTTAACACCATAACTCAGGAACAGAAGTGGAGACATTTAGTCGGATACTGAATCGTGGCACAGTGGTGTGGTGGTCACCTCACTGTAAGAGGGTTTCTGCTTCGAATCAGGGCTGGGGCCCTTCTGTGTGGAGTTTGCGTGTTCTCCCTGTGTCTGCATGGGTTCTCTTCGGGTTCTCCGGTTTCCTCCCACAGTCCAAAGACATGCACATGTTCGGTTAATTGATTACTCTAAAATTGCCCGTAGGTGTGAATGTGAGTGTGAATGGTTGTCTGTCTCTGTTTGTCTCTATGTGCCCTGGGATAGACTGATGCCATATGTCAGCTTGGGGCTCCACCCCCCTCCCCCACCCACACCCCCTCATTACATTACTTTATGAAAAATAAGATTTCTACAAACCCTTTCTTAAATCATTAAAATAAGCTTACATGTAAACACAAGCGGATATACAGTACAATCATTTTGCTGATATAAAAAAGGTTATATTTTGCAAATTTGTAGAATAAGTCTGGTGATATTCTAACTTATGTGAAAAGACCAAAATCAGCAATGAAATGATCCCAACAATGTATTGTATTCCTTTGTGCTACAGAGCTCCATTGTTGTCCTTAAAAAAACACTGATGAACTACGCTGTTGCACTTGTTACTTGAAGTTACCACAAATGACCACAGGAATCTGGGACTTCAAGTAACTTCAAGTATGTTTTAATAGTACAGGCTAAACAAAAGGCGTGCTCAACTCAAATGTCTATAGACTATAATGGGTGCCGACATGAAAATCACAAAATGAAGAAATTAAGTCTTCAGAGTTGACGAGTAAGTACTTTTAATGATGCACAGCAGTAGAAGGAAACGGCTAAAGCCTAGGGTTGAAACATGTCTGTTTCCTTCTGCTGCTGTGCAACATTCAAAGTGTTTAATAGCGCAGGTCCCAGAGTGTGTTGACCACTGCACATAGCAAAAACACATAAAGCACATAAAGCACATGTAGCTACTCTGTCAGAAATGCAAGAGAGGAACTGAAACTTCTGATTGCAGCATACAAAAACCAACTGTAGTACTATTTTATGATCAAATGATGTGTTCCACATACATGAAATTCTTACACGCACAAACTTTCCCTGTTAATCCCTCGTGACCCGGTATCTCTTCTACTGGATGGATAAGTAGATAGATAGATAGATGGATAGATGGATAGATGGATAGATAGATAGATAGATAGGAACTTTATTCAACCCTCTGGAAGGTTACTCAGGAAATTGCACTTCCAGCAGCAGCACATCATATCAAAATAAAATTAGAGTTAAAAAGAAGTCGAAATGTGCAAAAGTCAAAAATGCAAAATATACATATATACAGGGAAATAATATACAAGAAGAAATACTATACAAGCAGGTATTTACAGAAGGTGTGCATAAACAGTAACCATGAAGCCAGCTGTCAATACTCGATGCTCTACACACATTTCGGCCTGTGAAGACACAATACAAGGTGTTGAGGCTTGATATCCAGCCCGACATCTGGGTGCTGAGTATATTTAAAGTCATGTCTGCTCTCACCCCTTTATTTCTGTCTCTTTAAGGGATGAAGGCTTCTGTGTGGGTGTTGGTGATATTGTGTTAGAGTGCTGCTGCGCTGATGTTTCTGTAATGCAATCAGTGTTTCCTGTCAGAGAGAAAGAGAGAAAGAGGGAGACAGAGAAAGAGAGAGAGAAAGAGAGAGAGAGAGAGAAAGAGAGAGAGAGAGTGAGAGAGAGAGAGAGAGAGAGAGAGAGAGAGAAAGAGGTAGAAAGAGAGAGGAAAGTCAAGACAGAGGCAGAAGATGGGAAAGGCTCTGAATGATGCTCTCTGCTGATTTACAGCTTGTGAACTCAGAAATATGCATCCAGCGTGCCTCCAAAGCACAGACATAACGTATTGAATATCCGGCTACTTACACCGTCATATCTCTTTTTAGGTTTATGTAAGGGGCAGTTTTATGTTGGATCATTGGCACAGGAAATACACTTCACATTCAGTGATGTCACGACTGTGTGGGAGTGCTGGGGTAGAGGGAGGGAGTTTTGTGAGCACGTGGATTTATTGAAACATATTGTATGCATGGATGAGGCTGAAGAAACCACTCTGAACTGAACCGAAGGCTGCCTGAGCCCTTGTGCCGCCTGAGAGTGTAGGCATAGCATCATCACGGCAGCAGTGAGAAGAGACTGAGAAAGAAAGAAAGAAGGAGGAGGGAGGGAGGGAGGGAGCAGGAGTGAACACGAGAGGGATCTGGAAAGGAGGACAGAGAGCCAAGAGACAGAGAAGAGGAGAGACGTGGAGTGCCAAGCTCCTCTGCTGGCTCCAGGCTGTGTGTTGTTGTTGCTGTTGTTTTGGGGGTCAAGATGAGCAGCCCGTGCCTGCTGCGTGCCGCCCCTATCAGCCAACCCCGGCTCCGGGAGGTCAAGATCAGCCTGAAGGCCAGCAGCAGGGAGACCACAGTCATCCGGAGCAGTAGCGGAGGCGCCAGGGAGGCTGCCAGCCGGCCCTATGCCTCGTCAGAGAAAGAGGCCCCCGCTCGGGTCGGCATGAGCATCAGCCGGAGCAGGAGCACCCCGCCGGTCCACCGGGCCCAGAGACCTGAAAGTAGAAAGACAACGAGGGGGAGCAGCAGCAGCAGCAGCAGCAAGCAGCAGAAGCCCGAACCCCACTCGGAGAGGAATGGCACTCTCCTGCACCTCCCACTGGCGGTGGCGCCCGCTGGACTCTCCCCCTTCTCTTCCTCCTCTTCCTCGTCCTCCTCCTGCACCCCAAGACGTCAGCGGCCCTCTCACCCTCACCCTCCCCCCGCCCTCCTCACCTCCTCCTCTTCCTCCTCAGCAAAAAGTATGAAGCGGGCGCGCTGGCTGAGTTACAGCACCTCCAACATCTGTTTCAACTCCATCCTGGACGGGCGCTTCAGGCAGCTGCAAGGTACAAGGGTCCCGATGGACGAGCTGTGTGTGTCTGTGCATCTGCGTGCGTTGAGAGGGAGTTTGTCCATCCTCTCGCTGCCTCACTGATAAGATAGAAAGAGATAACACTTCTCCAGTCACGCCCCTCCCTTCCCCAACTTGTGTTTGTGTTTAGGCCAGGACGGGGCCGCAGGGAGGTTGGGCTGTGATGTGACTAAGTGTGAGGTTAGTTTGACACCCAGGTGTGGGAAAAAAAAAACAGTCTGAGCTTCCAAAGCGGTTGCTCCTTTATTGAATGTATAGGGTATTCATTTATTTATTTTTCAGGAAGCCGTGGCTCTGTCCCAATTGTTCACTGACTTGGCTTTGAATAATTCATAGGCAAACTCCTAAAAAGGTTGTGATGTTTTTTCCCCATTCAAAGGTAGTGTTATGAACTCTCATGTGCTTCTTTTTCTTTAAAATAAAAACATATTCATCGCTTTAGCTTCCCACCTATTCTCCATACGGCCCTCAGCCTTCACAAACTGTTCTAAAGAACAAAGCATTAAGTGGGGTTTGATCCTGTAACCTACTTTTCCCCCCTGAATGATTTGCATTGGTGGTGATAAAAAAGAATCAATTTCTCTGGCGCTTTAACGTCTCCCTGCCTGTGGTATTAAGGTTATAAGAGAGAGGTTTGCCGTCACTGTGGATTTTTGTTAACTTGCACTATGCTATCCAACTCCCTGATGACAGGAGTGCATTAGCGAGAGGAAGAAAATGGAGGAGACGATGCAGGAACAAAGAGGGAAACATGCTTTTTTTCCTGCCTCTGCTACATTTCAAGTATAGACTGATTCTGAAGACTGCAGAGTCATCTGATACGTGAAGCGGCAAACTTCTGAAGCTTTCCCAAATGAAAGTGGCTGTTCTGAGCCAAGTTTATTGATCCACCAATTGCATTTCATGAGATTTTATTTACTTTTTATTTCACCGTTATTAGGGAGATCTGCCCAAGACTGCAGCAGAATGAAGTTGGACAGAACAACAATGACACAAAACTTAATAAATAGAGAAAGAGAGGGAAGCTGCCTGTGCTTTGCATTTATTGATTTCAACCATTCATGCATTTTCTTATGTCTCTCTTGGAATTTGACACAGTCAGTGTTGAGTATTTCTGCTGCCCTGTTTGCAGACAATAATTTTTTCCATCTTTTTTTTGTGACATGTTGACCTTTAACCTTGTACTGTAGTTTCTCCAGCCCAGCCTCAACACCTTCCCCTCCAAGTGTCTGGGCCCTGCATCTCCTGCTTACTGTTTAAAAAATACAATCTTCCCATGAGTTTGAAATGATTGCGAATGTATGTTCTTTAAGTACATGTCAAGTTCTGTGGTTCATGTGCTCCTTTTGCATCATTTAAAAAAAGAAGCACACCCCTAATTTAGCATTGCACTGTAAGATTGCAGTAATGCCAAGTGCCCACTCTCCGACTTAAGCCCTGATATTCCACTCGCTTACAACTTTTGGAGCTCCCCAGAACTGTCGCAAATCAGGGTTGACTCAGTGCTCGCTGCTCAGAGCACAAGCGTGATGTGGGAACTTTTCAAGGCAGGTTGAGCGGCTCACTGGTGCACCAAGAGCCACGGACGCCTCCGCTGCCCCGGGGACCGTTGAAGCGGTGAAGGAGCTTCTGCTGTAGCCGCAGATAGACCCTGCTGCCCTGTGGGGCCGGCGAAGCAGCGAGGTGAGGTTCCTGGCCGGAAGAGAAGCCCCAGCTGCTTACAGCCCTCTGTGTATGATACCGGCACCCTTGAACATTGGTTTCAGCTGCACTAGGCTTTCAAGTGTAAACCCATCTGCAGCAATATTAAGTGCTCCAGTTTGGAGACCAGACACACACATTCTCAGGATTCTCCTGGTGAAAGATCTTGCAGTTGGTGACTCCCTTTCTCCAGTCAGTGCTGGTAGTGTGGAAACCACAGCAACTTCAAGACTCCTGACACAAGACATCAAGTTGTGTAGTTTGAACAAGACAGCAACCCGCCGACTTTGAAAAGTTTTGTCGTGGAAACTTGGCATAAGATGATTGGCAGGATCAAAATCGATGCAGCAGAACCAGAGATAACGTATTTATTTACTCCACGCATTCTTCTTCCTCCTTGTCAAAATCTGATGCCTACATTACCCATAAATCAATTCCACCGTCGACAGTTTGGACAGCGATTCTGGTGTGTTATGCTGTAGCGACTAATGTAGCCCCCAGCTGCTAGCCTCAAACAGGGATGAGGAGCGGAGTGAAGACTTGTAGTCTTCAGCCCGAATCTATGCTAGTGACATCATTTGAGGCAGTTGATCAGATTTCCTGCAGCTCCCCCTGAAGCCACAAAAGGCTTCAAACAAGTTTTTCCACATTTGCAATACTCAAACTGTAAACAGTTTTTTGTGTAACTCCTCTTTTAATCCTTACGAGTCAAAATACCGGTACGTTTTGCTCTTTACAACATCAAGAAACCCTGACAGCCTCTAATGTGCATTCATCTGATGTTTAGCCATTGCAGAATGTGAGTCCGCATATCAAAAGCTCGGACTATTCATCTTGTCTTGAGGAAGCGCGTAAACAAAGCTAACAGAGGAGATGTTTCTTTTAAACTCCTGGACAGGCCCGTTAATAAAGACATGGCGTCATGGCTGCAGGACATGCAGTGGCATGACTCAGGCATGTAGCTCGGTGCTGTGGGACCCACTGGGCACCATCCAGTAAGAGCTGACTGTGGGGAAAGATGGATCCGGGTGTAAACAGGGAAAATCCATCAGCATGAATAAGTCATTGGGCTTTCACCGGAGTCAAAGAGTGGATGAGCGATAACACAGTAAAAGCATGTGAAACAGAGGGATGTTTAGTAAAGAAGGCACTGATATGCATTGGTAAAGGAAGTGACAAGGCGCCGCTGCAGTCCAGTCAGTGTGGAAGAACCATCAGAAGGGTTGGATGCTGCAGATGACTGCTGCTCTCGCTCAAAATATTTAATTCATGTCCAAAGACGGTATTACAATGGTAGCCTCTGTTGCAGCACCATTTAGTACAACCAAACATTGAACATACAGTAAAGTTGTGGTTAGCTTTTCGTATGAACTCTTACAGCTACTTTCCTATTTATGAACCTAAAAGAGTCCAAGCCTCCGTTTCTGTTACAGCTCTGCGATTAGTGAAGTGAAAATCATACAATGAGTAAATTAGAAATTACAGCTTTCATTCACATTTAATTTCAAAAGGAGGAGAAATCCTGCTTGTGCACTCACTTTAATGTGAAACCTTAAAGACAAGCTAGAGTAAACTAACCAACCGAGTCAGTTGGCTGACTTAATGACTTGTGTTACATTTAAATAAAATCAGGTATTAAAACGCAGCGTAAGATAAGAGAGACGTCATTGTCATCCATCTCTAAACAGTGCAGTACAGTACATAGATGATCAAAACAGTTTTTTGTCCTGGTACCGGTGCAAACATGTAGTGCAATAATAGGCAAATATAAATACAAGTAATATATATAAATATATATAGTGTGTATAGACATATATAAACACAGTTTACCTCACTTATTCCTGGTTGTGGTCCCATTTGACTTGTTCTCTGCTGCTTAAAAAAATGTTTTAAAGAAACTGACTCAGGAGAATTATCAGTAAAAATCAAAGTTTTCAACAAAGGTTACATAGACATCCTCCAAAGGTGGGTAAAGTATAATGTATGTAATTTTATATCACAAAAGCAGCATATAGACAAAATAACTAGACGGGAGTTGTCCCAATATATCCTAAGAATGGCACTCAAAACTAAAAAAGCGAGTAAGCTCAGAAATGCTAACTGTACTGTAGAAGACCTGGAAAACACACTACAACGCATATATCCTGATATTAATCTCACACAACATTGAATCTCACATCACTAATAATTCAGATATTATATTGATTTTCAGTCCAGGTTTACTGCTACTGGAATTTTGAGGTGAATCCGAACTTCGTTTTCAGACTCGGTGCTTAAGGCTTTGTTCAGCAGCGAGCGCACACACGCAGAGCTGCTGTCACATCGAGCTTGTTGAACGACTCATCCCGAGACGGCTCTGTGGGATGTATGCAATCCTTTCTTCCTCCTCCTGCCTCTCTGTTGTCCCGTGCCTCCTTATAGCCAGGAGCATAGATGTGCACTCTGTCTCCTCTCAAAGTCTTGTGAAGTGAGACGATACGGGGGAACCATGTGTATGTTTTGGGAGATGTTTGCTTTAATGGTCCTCGCCTGTAAAATCGCGAGGCAGCACCCCAAATAGTTCAGAAAGCATCGGTCACATGTCTTATTGCACAATGAGCTGTCTTGTTGAGGTTTTTTTTTGTCTCTGCTGGTAGACTGTGATGTGATAACTATTGTGCTAAATCGACTTTGACACCCCTGTTGGAGTTGTTGCATGTTTTAATTGCCATTACTTTTTCATGCCGCGGTAATCTGTGATGACGTAGCGGAGTGGTGCGTGCTGTTGTTCTGCTGAGGGAGCCGAAAAGGCATGATTTATTTACCGTATTCTGCTGCACCATGTGTTTTACATACAACAAACCCTGGTTTCTACTCTTTGATGATGCTAAAACTGGAGCTGGAGCTTTTGTGGTCATTTTTTTTAGATACTGTAGGTAATGTGTCTTGTTCTATTTTACTGGTTGGGTCCCTGCAGAAAGCCTGCATCTCTCTCTATTACTTTCCGTCTGATCCGTCTTGCCCTCCAACTCCTGCCCTCTTTTTCTCTTCATCCACTTCTTTACCTTTGCTCCAGTCTCTCCTCCTCCCTCCCTCTGTTTTATTGTCGTATATTTAAATCCTTCTCTTTACCACCCTTTCCTTTCTTTCCTCCATGTTCTTCTTATGTTCCTCCTCTTTAGTGTGTTCCTTGCTTGTTCTCCACAGCCTCAGGGTCTGAATCATTTATTAGACAAGTCATTAAGGATGCAGGCCTTTGCACTCCTTAGTTTGCAGGGTTCAGGAGTAAACAGGGAAAGTGTAGCAGGCAGAGCAATGGGAGGTTATGTGTTGCAAAATAGGACGACTCAAGGGAAACTATCTCATTACGAGTGGTTGACCTGATAAACTTTAAGGAACTGTGTGTGTGTGTTTGTGTATATACGTGTGTGTGTCTGCTGGGAGCTGTATGTGCAATAATTGAACTGTAGATAGTCTGCATCGTCCTTCTGTCCTCCTTGCTCCAGATTATTATAAAATACTCCAGTCATAAACTAGACACTGCAGCTAATGATTATTACAAGCTGTGACAGCGAGGCTGGTATTGTTTTCACCTTATGCGTCCATCTGTGTGTGTCATCATGGCAAAATGTTGTCCTGGAGACACCGACTGTAACAGGAACTACCAGAGGGGCTTTTGAGCATTTTGCCAGATTTTGTCAACTCGATAGCTCCGTAACCCTGCAGTCATGAAATTTTACAGGTGTTGAAAACAAAATGAGCTAGGGTACTGGAAGCAGGGGGCTACCCCCCCCCCCCACTTTACGCCCCTGGCCCGATTTGCCACTGTGGCTGGTGTGATCCCATTGCAAGATGCTCTCTAGTTTTCATAATTAGATAAATTAATTGGCCTAAAAAATGTTAGCAAAGACTAAAAAAAAAGCCTAATGTGATATTTTTGAATATCCTTTTTTTCCTGAAACCAAAAATTTAGAAACTAGTTTGGAACAAGAATAAAACTACATGGCACAGAAAAGTCCAGTATTAGTTACTTTGAAAGTTCTGATATGTGTGACACTGTTATTATTATTATTATAAGTTTAATATTATCGTTTATTGACATTGAGTCATATAATTAATATATAAGATCATATTGTGTTGAAATTTCTGTTGTCCTAATGAATGATTCCCAGCTTAGCTTTAGCATCAGAGCACCTTATACTTTAGACTACTATCAGAATTATTATCTTACATTTTACTAATTAACTGTTTAGTCAGTTAAACATTTTTATTTTCATATATAATTAAATGTGTATGTGTATTTTAACAATGTTGCCAAGCCCTTGAATTATCTGTAAATTAAACATATTGGCTAATATGGCAATGAGAACCTGACAAAGCTTTTGTTTTAACATGTTATATATTCTTAAAGTTCATATGTGCACATGATGTTGTTTCATGCTAGATCTGTAACTGACTGGGCTGTTATTAGCTTAATGCAGATATATTGTTTTTGGTGCATATTTTAGACGCAGAACTATTTGCTGCTAAATTTAAAACCACTCAGTACATGTCCTGGTCACAGTTCTTGTACTTTATTTTCTGTCCTTAACGTGCAATAAGAGACAATTTAAATCATGAAGGGCATTTTACATGCTTTCTTAATGCAGACACAACCCCCAGTCACAAGCACTCCCACCCACTCACACCACCCCCGTTCCCATTCACATTAAGTGTGTCCACAAACAAAATAAACAGAGTATAGTACATTGGGTCATGCTGACATATGGTCAAAATCAGTTTTATTTTTGCTGCTGAGTAGGAGGCACATCTGCCGCGCACTGAGGTATGATTTTTAAGTATGAGCCTGGCTGTCACCATGTGGGCAGCGCTCATCCTCCCGAAAACATCATCCAAGTCTGATGCAGCTCCCCGTCCATCATTCCTGAGTTTTCAGGCAAAATTGAAGTCGTGGAATTTCAGCATAAATACTAAACACCTGTGTTCAACTATGCAGCGAGCTTGTGTGTGTTTATTTTTTATGAATGTGATGTAATTATGCGGCAATACTTGTTCTCTGTCTACTCTGCAAGGAGGACGAGGAGACATTGACGGTTAAAGTAAAGCTTTTCCTCTGGGTATCTGTTTGTGATGGTGTGTATCAAACTTGCAGCAGGCAAGTCCTACAATGTATTAGTTTTCATGTCAAGCATTTCAGATAATATCCAAAGCAGGAGTCACCAACAGTGTGTGAATAACAGGGGATAGCTTGGCTCCTCTTAATAAGGAGAGCTCCCCTAAAAAAACATGATTTGTGAAATTTTGGGGGGGTTTCTAATATTGACAATATGCTAGTTTGCCACGCATTACTACTTTTCTGTATCTTCATCTTCATGGATCATACATACAATTATGTATGATTCCTGCATGCATGCATTGTTGCCATCACCAGCGAGGTGTGGCGGTGCAATATTAAAGACTTTTCTAGCTTTAATTTAGAAATTCTGAATCAGAAAAAACCCCGAAAGATCAGAAAAAAGCCTTTCTTAGGCTGAGCAGAACTTTGATGTGGTCATTAACTGATCATTATATACAAGATGAGCTGACACAAATGCATGCTTGCAGCAGCGAATGTTTCTTTTCTATGGTATTGGTATTGTCAATAATGACTTCTGCTGCTCCGATAACTGAGCGAAAAGGTCAAAACTTTCAGCGTTTCATCAGGATTTTATGGATTGATACTGCTCCAATTAAAGCTCCAATAGAAGAGATGCGTAGTACAAATTTACAGCGGGGATCATGTGACTGATCCAGATGTTTTAACCTTCATCCTACCAGCTGGGGTACCCGCAGACCCCAGAGGTTTATTATGTTTCTCTGGTGCTTTGTTCTATCAGTCAAATTCTATATATTTTTGTCAATCAATTTGTCCTGAATGACTGAATTGTGTTGTTTTACTGTTTTAATTAGGGCTTTTTAAAAATATCCAAGGGTTCTGGGAGACCCCGGTCAAAAGCATCCAACTGCAGCCTGTACAGTTTTAAAGAGTCTATAGAATAGATAGATGAAATGTAGGAAAATTATGAAATGAAGTCAGACAGATGCAGCAGACACACATTTCCTCGTGTGCTCTGTTTATTTTCATTTAACATAATATGCAAATTAACTTTAACCGTTTTTTTCTTCAGAAGAAATTCATTACATAACTAATAATGTTGTGAGAATAAATAAGTTAACATTTTGCCATGATGGTTGTTTCTCACAGCAGTTTATTCCTGGGATCCCCCGGCGGTAATCCTTGCATGTTAAATACGTTGATACAGAATGAGGGTCAAAGTGGCCTCATTTTAACGTGTCCCCATTTGACACAAGTGTAACAGTGCGGCCGCTTTGGCAGCAGGGCAGCACTGTGTCGAGGTCGACCATTTAATTGACTTTAATTGAAGTTTTAGTGATGGTCATTGATGCATTACTGAGCAGGCCTTGTGGGCGCGAGCCTAAGGCCCTCAGAGACGGAGCTCCGTATAAAACTAGGGATGGTCCTGATCAGATATTGACCTGCCAATCAAATCCGATCCGAGATGTGTTGGTTATTTTTCCTTCACACAGTATTAAAGCTGCACAGCACACTGAGGCTACAGTAACAGTTAAGTAACAACAGGGTAGCTTTACTTCAGGAAAATACAACTTGTCTATCATGTTTCTGTTGATGGTTTTTAATATTCTGTATAATGCTCTAGCATTTTGTTTAATATCTGTGTAGAGGAGTGTCAGCGTGGACCTGTTATGGCAGGAAGCTTTGGATAATGTGTGTCTCTGGCTTTATTTCCAGCATGATTCATAATTAGGTTAAGGTGAAGCGGAAGCAGCACCTGAGAGTTCTGCTTCACCTGCATAATGACAGTTGCCCGGGGCCCATTGTCTCATAATTGTCCCATTATGTAAATCATATTTCTTGTTTGTTAACTACTATTATTAAGTGAGTTGGATTATATTGGTGGAGCCACAGAATCATTTTTGATGCTGTGTTTTTGCTGCCGACAAAGCTCACTAGCTAATACAGATAACTGGCTATGTCCAGGATGTATTTTCTCAGCAAGTGGCAAGAGTGCAAAGCTTAACTCTGCACTGAGGACTCATTTAACCCGTAAGATTTCTCTGTTTCCAGAGGAAATTCAGCTCAGGGTCTCCATCTATCTGAAGAGCCCTTAAGCAGGACGAGTTAATCCGCACCAGCTCCAGAGGTGCTGTTCCGTAGATGTGTTATTTCATTATTCATGGAGCTCATGTGCTCTTTTAAACTTTTTGCTCCCATCAGATGAGCGTGAGGCGGTTCAGAAGAAGACCTTCACTAAATGGGTCAACTCGATCCTGTCCCGTGTCGGCTGTCGAATCTCTGACCTCTACCTCGACCTGCGGGACGGACGCATGCTCATTAAGCTGCTGGAGGTGCTGTCCGGCGAACGACTGGTAAGAAGCTCCCTTGTCAAACCTTACATTTTCTCCCCTTCCCCCCTTTGTTTTATCCCCCTTTCTCTTGTGATCCCTTTTCTTTTTTGTTTCCATCTTCAGCCAAAACCCACAAAGGGCCGAATGCGCATCCACTGTTTGGAGAATGTGGACAAAGCTCTGCAGTTCCTCAAGGAGCAGAGGGTCCACCTGGAGAACATGGGCTCCCACGACATCGTCGACGGCAACCATCGCCTCATCCTCGGCCTCATCTGGACCATCATCCTCCGCTTCCAGGTAAACTAAGACCTTGGCTACAGCGAAAGCTCATATTTAGCTTTACACACTTCTTTTTGCTGATTCCAATCACTTTAAGATGATCAAACTTTTAACTATTCAGTGCGTTGACTGCGTTGATTTCAAGTTGTGGGTAAAAGTAAAAACCCTGACATGGACGGCTTCTAAATCTGCTTGAATTGAATATATATCACTTCACTACCTGCTATTTCCCTCATCAGTCTGTTACAGGAAGCGTGATGTTCTCTTAACCACCCTTCCCCGTGAAGTGTTATGTATTTCTCATCAAAACACAGAAATGTTAAACTTTCTATAAACTGTATATAGTCACCATTCCTTCAATTACGTCCCTCATCAAAATAAGATGAAACGTTATTGATGAGAGAGGAAATTCAAACAGCAGCACAAGAAACAGGCTAACAGATGAATAACTAATTAAAAAATAGAAAATGCAGCTAAATCATAATAATTATGTACAGTGCAATACTTAGCTGTGCAAATACATATGTACAGAGGTAAAAGGTCTAGTACTGCAACTCCACAAGCCTCACTGAGGTCCAAATGTGACTTGTTAAGAGTCATACTGACATAGTGTGTGTATTATACAGTACATAAATATAGGTATATAGATATAACAGTAAAAGCAAAATATATGAAATACACTGTAGGGCTATGTAATTCATAAGGCAAGCTAGATATGTTTAAATGTACACCACAAAATAGGACGTATGATGAATTATAGTCTATGGCTATATGTATCTGTATACACTAGTCATTAGGGATGTGCATCTCCAGACAGAGGCCGGTACGATTCGGATCCCAATGCATTGCCAACGAGCTGATATATATTAAAGATACGTATGTAGCAACAATGATGCGACCTGAGGCGTATTGAAAGCATATTTAGTCTATGAAGAACTCATTTGATTATATCTTAATCAATCAGAATATTCTCTACTTTTAGTTGAGATTGTTTTTCTAGTGACTTTTACTTGAACTTAAGAATATTTGAAAGCTACTTTTACTCAATTACATATTTTCAGTACTCTAGGAACATTTGTGGTAAGAAATGATGTTTGTAAGAAAATAATGGACTATTTCTTTCCAACGATTCTTTACCAAAACTTGTTTTTAGCTTAAAATAAAAGGCTTTTTAGAACCAAAAGACTAAACACAATCTTGTTCAGCATTTTCTTACATCTAAAAATGTCACTATTAGAGTTGCGGTTCTTGAAAATCAAACTATATTAATGTTACAATCCTCAAATCACATGATGAGCTGGTGATACGTGCTGCCCGGCCACAGTTCAAATATCACTCATCTTCAACCGCTTATCCTGGATCAGGTCTTAGGGGCAGCAGCTCTAGCAGGGGACCCCAAACTTCCCTTTCACGGGCCACATTAACCAGCTCTAACTGGGGGATCCTGAGGCGTTCCCAGGCCAGTCAGATATGACTTTAATAAATGTTATTATGCTACATATAGACCATTATTTAAATCAAATCAGGAAACATCTGATTTGGTTTTTATTCTTAACCTGCTGTGTTTGATGGAGACGTCTCTCGTTCACTTATTAGTGTTATTTGGGTGTTTATGCACGCAGCACAGAAACAGTTTCAGCTGGCAGCCCTGGTGTGTTTTTTTTTGGCGTTTTACTTTTTCCTGGAATGAGATGCCTTCAGGCTCCAGAGCCATTATCATCTGCTGTAAGAGGCACATACAGAACATCAGAACATGTCTGTTTGACTCTTTTTATCTTCTTGGAGAGGGCATGTGTTTATTTTTAATTTGACAGCAACACTGTTATTTTTAGACACTTTAGTTCAAACAAGGTGGCCTACTGCATTATTCAGCCTTTTCAAACAAACAAAAAAAGAGGAATCAGGCAAAGAAAGGAGTTGACTTGGTCGCGTCTGTATCTTTTCAGTCTGCATAAACCAAGGAGGACCAAAGCTGGCTAAATTTAGCCGTCTCTCAGGGCCTGTCTCTCAGATCACATCGCTGCTCTAATTACTGGCCCACTGTGTGGGAAAATAAGAACCTCAATAATTAACACCCCTCCTTCCATCAACTGGACCCTAGGTTGAGATTTGTGAGAATCCAGTCGGCTAATAACATCAATGATATATCACTTGAGATTACATTTAGTATTTCTGTGCGCTATAATAAATGATGAATACCAAAACGTTCCCCTACCGCTGCATCATTAGCGACATGTTACCATCAGTTAAGTTTTTGTTCTCTGCTGTGAATTGTTGTTTGCAAACCTCACAGTCATTAGTTACATTTCATTATTCATCATCCAGCTGCGCTTGTTGTTTTTAATCAGATCCAGGACATTATTGTGGAAACGGGCCAGGCAGACCAGAAGGAGACACGCTCAGCCAAGGACGCTCTTCTTCTGTGGTGTCAGATGAAAACAGCAGGGTAAGTGGGATGCGGGACCTTTAGTGAGAATCCACTCCCGTGCACAGCTGTAAATCTTTAAGTGGTTAAAGATATTGTTTTGTGTCTTCAAATTCAAAACTCATCTTTTAGAAGGTCTCATTATGATCCCATTATTATGCTGATTCAGGTTCTTACTTGTATTTTGGGGTTCTGCTAGAACATGTTTACATGCAGTAATGTTCAAACAACACACTGTTTTCACACTTCTCACACTGTTTGTCTGAATATACCTGTCTTCACTCTGAAATGCTCTGTTTTTAGCGCCTGTCTCTTAATAACCTCCAGAAAATGCCCAATCTGCTCTGACTGGTCAATGTTTCCATCATTGCAGCCGGGGAATGACTGTAACAATACTGTAGCAGCACTTTCTACCTGTATAAAGTATAGTTATGACATCACTACTTAAAGGAAGTCCTGATGGCTCATTGGTGGTTTCTGAATGGTTTCTGAATACAGACTACGTGCATTTCTTTATGAATTGAGCATTTTAATACAGAATTTATATAGCACCCTGACTCACTTTAATATATATATATATATATATATATATACATACATATATATATATATATATATATATGTGTGCATACTATATCACATGGATATTGCACTTTTTAGAGGGACCTTTTGGAAAAACTTTTAATATTTCATTTGATGTCTTTTTATGTTTTCTAGGTTCTCATTTACCTGTTTAATGTGTTATGTAAAACATCTTTAGGCATCTTGAAAAGTGTTCTATGACTTCTAGAATGAATTACTTTATTAGTATTATTTTTGATTAGTTCAGTTTTTATGGTAGTAAATGGGTTTACAAAAAGCAGTCACACGCAATTTGATGAATTTTCAATCTTATCATCATCATTAAGTGAAAAAAACAACAACTAATCTAATAAATGTGCAGCACAATTAATGTCCACTCAAAACCACAGTGTAGGTGTTTTCCATTCTTAACATTACATTACACTTTACAGAACACTGATGAAGCCATAAATTATGAGAGGGTTAGACGAGAAGATCAATGTGATCCAAGAGACAGTCAGCTGAGCTTAGCCTAGGTTAGCATACAGGCTGGAAACAGGGGGAAACAGCTAGCCTGGCTCTGTCCAAAGGGAACAAAATCCACCTACCAGCAAATCTAAAACTCACACATTAACACATTATATCTCAATGCGTAATTTGCATAAAAGACAAAGTATAAAACAGCATGTTTTGGTGTTATAGGGGTTATGTGCTTCAGGGCTGATTTAACGCCTCGGACAGAGCCATGCCAGCTGTTTCCCCCTGTCTCCAGTCTTCAAGCTGACCCTAGATAACCGTCTGTAGAGAGCGGTATCGATCTTCTCATCTACCTCTCTGCAAGAAAGTGAATGAGCACATTTCCCAAAACGTTGAATTATTCGTTAGTGTTGTGCTCTGCTAGCATCTATTTGGATTCTGTCATAATTCAGAATCTGTGTCTCTAAATTTTTGGGATCCTTTTGAGTGAATCATAAAATGCGACTGAGTCTGCTCCGACCTGAAGCTGCAGAAATTAGAGGTTCATACGTGCACATGTGGAGAAGCAGACCCTTTCCCGGTCGTTGATTTAAAACAGAAGCTTCTCAGCAATGTCCCCTATGTCCAGTCAGTGACGTCCACTGCTCGTTGTCTTGCAGATATCCCAACATCAACATCACAAACTTCACCACCAGCTGGAAAGACGGCATGGCCTTCAACGCTCTCATACACAAACACCGGTAAGGAGAGATGAATGGCTAAATCCACTCTCACCAGCTCTGAAATGTAAACACGCATGGAAAACGGTCTGCTCAGTGTCTCTCCTCCTCATTCTGCTTCTTCTCCTTCACTGTCTCATTTTCCTCTTTTTCTCTCTTACTCTCTCCATCTTTCACCGTCTCTCAGGCCAGATTTGGTGGACTATAACACTCTGAAGAGGTCCAACCCGACCCACAACCTCCAGAGCGCCTTCAACGTAGCAGAGCAGCAGCTTGGCGTGACCAAATTGTTAGACCCTGAAGGCGAGTGACTGATGGAGGCTGTGCCCTCATGTAGAATAAATGTTTATGAGCTTTAAGCCTGGTGGAAAAAAAAAAAGACCAGAGATGTTGCTGGCTTGACTGTGACTGACTTGTGTGCCGTTTTGTTTTGTAGATGTGTTCACAGAGAACCCAGATGAGAAGTCCATCATCACGTACGTCGTGGCATTTTACCACTACTTCTCGAAGATGAAGCAGCTCGCCGTCGAGGGCAAGAGAGTGGGAAAGGTGAGATGGAAAGATGACGCACACTGACTGAAGAATTTCTTTGTTTATCCCCGCCTCCCTGATTGTCTTTGGCCTCCGTCTTCAGGTTCTGGATCACGCCATCGAGACAGAGAAGATGATTGATAAGTATGAGACGCTGGCGTCCGATCTGCTGACGTGGATCGAGCAGACCATCATCGTGCTGAACAACCGCAAACTCGCCAACTCTCTGACTGGAGTTCAGCAGCAGCTTCAGGCCTTCAACACCTACCGCACTGTAGAGAAGCCGCCCAAGTGAGTCGAGCCAAGACACCCTCACATTACATCACACTCTGTCTCACCAGGCATAACAAAGGGCTTTCTTTGAATAAAGAAAACTCTTACTTATATGTAAATAAAAAAAGGTCGCTGTTGGATACATTCATGCACAACATAGAGAAGGATATCTTGAATCAAGAGTCGGTTGAGGCCATAAAGTGACAAATGCTGTTATTTTCATGAATGGTTTGAAGTTGGGAGGATGCCAAACTGCCGAAGAATAAACAGCTTCATTGTGCCGTTTTAAGTGACCTGTGTTTGTTTTGTGTCAGGTTCCAGGAGAAGGGAAACCTTGAGGTGCTGCTGTTCACCATCCACAGTCGCATGAGGTCCAACAACCAGAGGGTCTATACGCCTAAAGAGGGAGCCCTGGTCGCTGATATCAACAGGGTGAGAAGGATTGTGTTTTTGTTCCTTTATTGATTCATCCATATATTCCCTAGGGAGGTGTTCCAGGCACGTCCAGCTGGGAAGAGGCCTCGGGGAAGACCCAGGACCAGGTGGAGAGATTATATCTCCACACTGGCCTGGGAACGCCTCGGGATCCCCCGTTAGAGCTGGTTAATGTGGCCCAGGAAAGGGAAGTTTGGGGTCCCCTGCTAAAGCTGCTGTCCCCACGACCCGACCCCGGATAAGCGGATGAAGATGAGATGATGAGACGTATATTCATGTGTGGTTTTTCTGTGTTTTAAATCATTTTGAATGTAGTATCTATGAGTTTTGAACTATTAGTTGGACAAAACAAGACATTATGAAAACAACACCCTGGGCTCTCTGAAGCTCTGATTCATGATTAGTTTGACATTTCATAGACAAAATAAATAAATATATAAACTGAATCCATCAAGAAAATAATCATTAGTTGCAGCCCTAATTGTAAATTCTAGTGAGTATATACTATATATTCTACCCTACAGCGTCCTTGAACGTAACACTCAATACCAATCACCTTCGGGAGTTGTTCTGTAGTTGACAGTGACCTTCGAGGTCTTTCTTGATGGAATCAAGCAAAGGACTTCTAAACTGGAAATAGAAAGTATCATATTGCTATTACCCCCCTTCAACTAGAAAAACACAACAAACATCCTCCCATCATCTGTGTGCAGGCCTGGGAGCGTCTGGAGAGGGCGGAGCACGAGCGGGAGCGAGTCCTGAGAGATGAGCTGATCAGACAGGAGAAGCTGGAACAGATGGCGAGAAGATTCGACAGGAAGGCTGCCATGAGGGAGACCTGGCTCCTGGAGAACCAGAGACTCGTGGCTCAGGTAAAACAGCAACAACAAAACTATATATAAATGATGTTATTAACTGATATTTGTTCTGAGGTTTCTCTTGAATAAGGTCTCGATCTCAATTAGTCTGCTTGATTAGATCAAAATGACTTGTATAACAGTACAGACCTTTACAGTCAGTATTTGCATTTGTTAATTGACACAGCAGGTTGTTTTGCACACGTGATTATTGATGATGAAAGTAAACAGCTGTAACATGAATGAGAGATGAGAAAAATGAGAGGTTGACAACAACTAAAAAGTGTCAGTTGAAGTAAAAAAAAAGCAACTTTCTTAGTGTAAAAACTTAGTTAATGTTAAAGAAATGCTTATATGATTTTACACAAAGTGGTGGATGTTAGTATTAGCGGAAGAAGAAGTATTAAATCCATTAAATGCCCTGGGAACCCAAATCCACAATATCCTTCTAAATATGTAGTTTATGAGTGAATGTACATACAGTAAGCATATACAAAGTATTAACAATTACTTTAAATTTAAATTTGAAATATTGTCATTTTAGGTTTTTTTGTAACTTCATGGTAATGGATTTGAAGTGGGCGTGGTAATATTCAGAGATTATGACATAATTTTTTTTATAAAAGCTCTCTGCTCCCGTCTCTTTGTAGAGTCAAATTAACGTTCACTCTTAACCTGCGCAACCTTTGAAATTACATATTTGATATATCGTTCTTCAGCTATCTCCTAATCTAGTTAGTTGTCTAGCTATCTACCTATGTATCATTTTTTTTTAAATCGTTCGTGTTCCATGTGGAGTTTTTGACCTTCTGTAACGCTATTTAACCGTTTTTCTATGATTTCTCACATTATTACACTGACCTAAGGGTGGCGGTAATGATAAGATATGCTGCAATATGCCAGCAAAAGTCATAGAAGAAGACACCACCTAGTAAACACGGGCATCCAACTGGGCATTGCAATCAGTCAAGAAAAAGAGACAGTGAAACATGTCCTGGTTTCTTACAGGAAGTGTCAAGAGACAAAAATGCTGGATGCTGAATTCAAAGTACTTAAAAAATCAGCTTTGCAAATGTTTTATAAGGGAGGATTTGCATTCAGCACATTTGTTAGTGCACAAGGATTCACCCAATACCTTTTGGCGAGCAACACTGAATGTAAACATACAGTACCATGTGGTTGTTAACAAGAAAACATATTTAAGTAAAAGAAGCAATACCTCACAGTGTACAAAGTCCACTACAAGTAAAAGTGCTTTTAAAATTTAACTTGAGTAAAAGAAGAGAAGTATTATAACCTAAATGCACCTTCAGTTAAAGCTTTAACTAATAAATCATGAGGCTTCTTGATGTCCTCTCCTCAGGATAACTTTGGTTACGACCTGCCAGCAGTTGAGGCGGCGAAGAAAAAGCACGATGCCATCGAGACAGACATCGCTGCGTATGAGGAGCGCGTTCAGGTCCTGGTGGACATCTCAAAGGAGCTGGAGTCTGAGCGATACCATGACGCCAAACGCATCGACGTGCGGAAAGACAACGTCCTGCGCCTGTGGGACTACCTGCAGGAGCTGCTGAAGGCACGTAGGGCGCGTCTGGATAAGAACTTGACCCTGCAGAGGATCTTCCAGGAGATGCTGTACATCATCAGCTGGATGGATGACATGAAGGTAAAGCCCAGGAGGCAATAAACAACATCGACTGATAACTTTAATTCTCTCGACACTAAACTGATCAGATCGTTCTTACCGCCTCTCTTTAGGCTCGACTTCTGTCTCCTGACTTTGGGAAACACTTGCTGGAAGTGGAAGACTTGTTACAGAAACACGCTTTGTTGGAGAACGACATCGCTCTGCAGGCGGAGAGAGTGCAGAGCGCCAGTGGTGCCGCTCTCAAGTTCGCCAACGGAGATAGTAAGTGCAGTGATGGGGACACTAAACAGATTGCAGGCCATGGATCTTGACCAGGGTCAGGTTTTGAGCTTTAATACTTTTGGAGCACATCCCAAAATGTGGCTGTTGCATTGAAAATGGAAAGCTGTCTAACCTTTTGAAAGTGAACGCCTTTTCCACACCTTACTTGATCGGATATTTCCTACTATTTTATTTTGTAAAAGTTCATGATTGGATTAAAAACAACATTAAACACTGCTATGTTTATAAAGTTTAGCTTGTTTTATGAACAGAGAAAATAAATGTTCTTCAGATCAGGGCATTGAGAAAGTATGATATGGGTATAACATTAAGGTCATGTTGACACTGTTATGATAAAATTTCAACCAGTGCCCCAATCATAAATTAGTGATATGGATCTTGGGTTTGAAAAGGCTGACAAACAGTACTAACATGTCATCCAATCAAAAAATGTGATTCACACCTGCATGTAAAGTACATTTAGTGCTATTAATATTATGTTTTTTCATTTTAAATTCTACAACAAAGACCGCAGATCATAGTAAGTCATATATATAAATAAAAAGTTATAATAAAATATACAGTATAATTTAATATATAAAATAATAAATGTGAGTGTCCTTTTTTGCCCTGTCCTTCCTGAGATGAACACTACAGAAGAGAAAATTAAACACGTACAGAAATGGAAATGAGTAAATATATATCATGATTATATTGTGCTTCATTTTTCCCCAGGCTACAAGCCATGTGACCCCCAGGTGATCCGTGACAGGGTGCAGCACCTGGACTTGTGTTACCAGGAGCTCTGTGCCCTGGCGGCCCAGCGAAGGGCTCGCTTGGAGCAGTCCCGCCGCTTCTGGAACTTCCTGTGGGAGGTGGCGGAGCTGGAGAGCTGGATCAGGGAGAAAGAGCACATTTTCTCCTCCCTGGATTATGGCAAGGACCTGACGAGCGTGCTGGTGCTCCAGAGCAAACACAGCGCCTTCGAGGATGAGCTCAGAGCCCGCCGCGCCAACCTTGACCAGATCTTGGCCGAAGGAGATAAGATGATCCAGGCCAAGCACTTTGGCTCCCCGAAGGTGCAAGAATGCATGGATGACATCAGCAGGCAATGGCAGCAGCTGGAGGATCTGGCTGCGTTTCGGAAGCAAAACCTTCAGGACACCCAGAGGTTCTTCCAGTTTCAGGGAGACGCCGATGACCTCAAGGCGTGGCTGCTGGACGCTAAGAGGCAGATGAGCAGCGATGATGTGGGTCACGATGAGTACACAACGCAGCGGCTACTGAAAAAGCACAAGGACCTGAAGAATGAAACCATCAAGAACGGAGCCACCATAGATGCTCTATCCAAACAGGCCAACGTGCTGCCAGAGGAGCTACAAAACACCCCTGATATCCAGAGGCGTCTGAGAGACATCAAGGACCTGTACATGGAGCTCATGTCTCTGGCTGACCAGAGACAGAAGAAGCTAGATGACGCTATGGCCCTGTACACAATTGTCAGTGAGACAGACGCCTGTGAGCTCTGGATGGGCCAGAAGGAGACGTGGTTGGTGGGTTTAGAGGTGCCTGAGAAGCTGGAGGATCTGGAAGTAGTACAGAATAGGTAAACAGAAGAACTCATGTTATTATGCACTCTAGATTACATCTTATTCTCTCTCAAATTGATATTCAAAAACAAAAGCAAAGCATACATTTTATGTAATCATGTATCCACGTGTATATGCATCATATGTATCGTGCTGTTTTTATTTTGAACCAGCACTTTTCTTGTTTTTAGGTTGAGCATTCTCGCTCAAGACATGGCAAATGTTCAGCAGAGAGTGGATGACGTGAATAAAGCGGTGAAACAGCTCGAGGACAGCAGACACCCTCGCACCAAAGAGGTCAAAGAATGTCAGATGCGACTGAATAAGAGGTGCCTTGAATCTATTCACTATAAGTGTCATAAACTTTACTGTTAATTTGCTTTTTTCATTCAGCGCTACACCTGAAATAAAAAAAACAAAAAAGGTTCATATTTTGAGGTTTTCGATTTCGGTATCCCTTTATTTTATAGGTCTATAATTTCCTGATAACTTTAAAGAAGAAGAAGACCAAAGAAGTCGGCCATTTAGCACTAATAAGAGTTCATTGCTAGCAAACTCTTTCAGTCAGTGCATTCATCTGGACATGCAGAAATGTGAAATGAGTCCACAAGGAAGCATATAATTTTTAACATATATAAAGGATAAAGTTTCCAATTATTATGAAATAGAAAATAAATTGATTATATTTGCTTAAGTTTAAGTAAATGAAGCAGTACTTCCAATAATTCTTCCCTACAATAAGTATGAAACTACACGGTTCTTTCCAGAAAATCTCAGGATTTATGGGAGATTATTGGGAAATAACCGATCTGTGAAATAAGGTATGGTGAGCTATTAAACATACCCTGATGATGATCAATAAATACTTGTCTTTCAGGTGGGAGGCCTTCAAGGCCATGGTGGAGGACAAGAAGAGGAAAGTGGATTCTGCCGTTAGTCTGAACAACTACGGGCTGGAGTGTGATGAGACAGAGACCTGGATCAAGGACAAGACACGGGTGATCGAGTCCACACAGGACTTGGGCAACGACCTGGCAGCCGTCATGACCATCCAGAGGAAACTGTTCGGCATGGAGAGAGATTTGGCTGCCATCGAAACCAAGCTTACCTTCCTGAGGAACGAGGCCGACCGGCTGGCTAAGGACCACCCGGAGAGTGCAGATGACATCTTGGCCCGCAGGGGCGAGCTGGACGCGGCCTGGGACACGTTAAGAAAGACCCTGAAAGACAGAGAGGACTCTTTGGGCGAGGTCAGCAAGTTACAGACCTTCCTCCAAGACATGGATGACTTCCAGTCCTGGCTTTTCAAGACCCAGAAGGCTGTGGCTTCAGAGGAAATGCCCGCCACGCTGCCGGAGGCAGAGGAGCAGCTCAGCCTTCACGACGCTGTGCGTGAAGACATAAACAACCATGAGGAGGACTATCACCGCGTGAGGGACACCGGGGCTCAGGTCACCCAGGGTCAGGAGGACGATCCTCAGTACCAGCAGCTGGAGCAGAGGTTGAAGGGGCTGGACCGCGGTTGGGTTGAACTGCAGAAGATGTGGGACAGCCGCAAGAACTTCTTGGACCAGGGTCTGGGCTTCCAGCAGTTCATGAGGGATGGCAAAGCTGTAGCAGCCATCCTCAACAACCAGGTACTGTAATGCGTGTGTATGAAGAGCAGGATTAGGATTATTACCCTGTCTTTGAAAGGAGGAGTTGTCAGCTTCCATGGAGTTAGGGTTTACTTTTTAATGATGGGGTTGGTGTTGCAGAAGGTATTGAGGAATGTAGCATGGTCAGCTACCACACCACTGGTTGTGTGTCTCAAGGGTGTTTGTCTTTTTCTGTCTTTGCTTTGTTGCAGGAGTACACCTTGGCCCATGTAGACAAGCCCGACACCTTAGCGGGGGCAGAGAAAGCTTTGAAAAAGCATGAGGACTTTGTGAGCACCATGGAGGTCAACGAGGACAAGATTGACGGCGCTCTGCAGGGCGGGCAGCGACTGGTGGACAGCAACAATCTGTACT
Source organism: Echiichthys vipera (assembly GCF_963691815.1). Classification (NCBI taxonomy): domain Eukaryota; kingdom Metazoa; phylum Chordata; class Actinopteri; order Perciformes; family Trachinidae; genus Echiichthys; species Echiichthys vipera. The sequence goes on along the minus strand of NC_139837.1, from coordinate 6,405,814 downwards.
CTGGGAAAGTGCAGGAGAAAACGGACTCAATCCGAGACAGGTCAGTCGTTGTTAGTCTGTCTGATTTCAAGTGTTTTCAAAAGAGCTCTTGAGTTATTATGACAGGTCTTTTTTTGTTTTGTTTTTACTTCTGAGGCATATTTGACATGATTTCAGCCACATTTGGTATTGATTGATGGACAGGTTTTGACTTAGAGGGGTTGTTTTTGTATCTTTCTCACAATCTCAGTCATTTTACAAACTGGAACTGGTCAGGGAAAATTTGAATCTATAATTACCAAAAAGTTTTAAAATGACACTTAAAATCAATCTTAATCTAGGAATAAAACACTTCTTTGCTGAGTGTGAGCAATAACACGCATTTATCAAGCGACTTACTCCCACCTACTGTGAAGTCTAAGAGCAACATTTAATCATATTTATGCAAAAACAAGATCAAAATGCAAAATACAAAGACAAAACTGGAGCATAAACTATATTCTACGGCTGATCAACCCCATCTCTATCAAAATTAGGTTCCCGCAAAACTAAAGTGCATTCTCAGTTACATTTAAAGGTAAATGTTCTTTGTAATACCCTGGATTGTGGTCACTGAGTCAAACACCTTGTTAACATTGTGAATTCTAACACAAACTACTTGGTTAGGTTTAGGAAAAGAGTGTTTTGGGATTAAATAAGTATGTTTAATATAATGTATATCACTCTAAAAACATGACTTTTGGGTGCACCATGACCTCCTCCCTCAGACTTCTGCAGACTTTCTGCAAACATCAAAAAGAAATGATGTTTCTCCTCCAAACGTTGATTTTGAAGGCAGTTTTGTTTCAGAATTGGCTGATGGACAAATCAGAGAAATCATATAATAAGCAGAATTTAGTACCACATTGACAAGTTCAGACAATAACTACCTATGTAAAGTGATTGGCAACAAAGCCACTGCCAGCGTTATTCTTGTTTACACATGAAACCAAAAGAAGAAAGAGTCTATACCCTGCTTTTAACGGCTTTTTGTTTTGTTATCTAGTATCTACTCTTAACCAACTTTAGAGTCTTTTGTCAACAGGTCAAAATGTCACTTCTATTTCATTCTTACTGACTGCCAGAGGCGATGCTTAAGCACTGGATGCTCCCATCTTGCGCATGCGCAGGTCGAGTAATTATACTAACAAAGTCACCTGTGACACCTGGGTGACCCATGAACATCTGTGTATTCCAGGGTCACCAAAGGATCTGTTTCAACTGCATGTTCTTGCGAAAGCTGAGAGAACCAAGTATCAGAGAACTCAGGCAGTCACCCAGAGTTCATAGAACCGCAGTTATGTGCGTAGCTCTCGTTTTAGCAGTTTGATAAATACTGTACAGGCCCTGATCTTACGTAGAAAAATAGTTCTTTTCAGTGAAACGTATTCTTCTTCATAGTTTCAAATGGCTCAGCAGTGAAGCTGTTTTCTTATCACCGTATCAATATTGTCAACAAGAGGCAGTAGAGGGGGCATAGGAGCATGTCCTATTAAGTAGCTTGCCAGACAGGCGCCCGCAATAATGGATATTGATCTTTAAGTGCGAGCCGTTCTTCACAGTGTAGCAGAGAAAACAGATGACTCTTTTGGGTTACTGTGTCAGGTGTTTTTCCTGTGTGGAGCAGGCATACTGTAAGGATTCGCTCTCACTTGGTTTCTTCCTGTTATGTCACAGTGAGAAGTGTTGAATTAAAAAGTGGAGGAAGATATGCTCGAGTCTCAAGTTGTATTTTCTCGTGTTTGTCTTTCAGGCAAAACAAGAACAAGAGAAGAGCCCAGGAGGTGTCAGAAAAGCTCAGAGACAACCGCGACCTGCAGCACTTCCTGCAAAACACTCAGGATGTGAGTTCACCGTCAGTTTACTGTTCATGTAATCACTGGGAAACATCAGTTAGTACTTGAATTATTATCTTAATTATTCCCTCACTGATATTTGATACCACAGTGTTTATTATTGTAGTCAATTTGCTGAACAAACGCTGCGTTTTTCTTATTATGGCACAGTGGTACTTGAGACTTTCTTTCTCAGTTTATATCTTCCCTGTTTGGGATGGGGGTCCCATTTGGCTCATTGGTAAATGCTCTGTTTTCAAAAGATAAAGAAGTAAATCCTGCTCAAAGAAAGTCACCTCTGCACAAAATTAAAAAATGCTGACGTTTCCATGACTTTCCCAAGTTTTTTGTTTTAACTGTGCGTACTTGAATCTTAGTTGTTGATTCGGATCCTTTTTTTTTTTTTTTTAAATGTGCTAATCCCTGATACTCACACTTCCTCTCCGTCCTTCAGCTGACTGTGTGGATCAATGAGAAGATGCTGACAGCTCAGGACACGTCCTACGATGAGGCCAGGAACCTCCACAGCAAATGGCTGAAACATCAGGCTTTCATGGCTGAGCTGGCCTCCAACAAGGACTGGCTAAACAAAGTAGACCAGGTTGGTAATGCTGTGAATGAGAGAGGGGTGTTGATATAAAACTACTTTTTCTGACCTATATTTGGCATATAATAAAAGATACCTGAACAATAAGGGACAAAGGATAACTTTTGCAATTGACATCTTATTAAACTGTGCCTTAAATGTACCATATTATGCACGTTTTCAGCTTCATACTTTTTCATTTTGGGTTTCTACTAACATGTTTAAAATGTTCAATTTAATTTAATTTAAAATAACATCTTTAATGTTCAAATACACTTTATTTTTCCCTTACTGTCCGTCTGAATATACCTGTATTTACCCTCTGACCCTTTGCTCTGATTGGTCAGCGCTACTGGGTTTTCCATTACAGCCAGGGAAAGACTCTATTAAGCAGTAGTATAGTACAGGGGCGGAGTGGGACACAAAAATCCACCGGGACAATTCTGACTGCACCTGCCCACCACCGGCCCACAACGGGCCCAACCCATCCTCCACCTCCACCAGCACTTAACGGAAATATGACCACTAGATGATAGAAGGCAGGAGGTTTAAAGCTTTTATGTGTTTGCTACAAATAAACAGATGCTGAAATATACATCTGACACGAGTTAAATGACAGCTGGTCGGTCATGAACATCACTCGGCTGCGCAGAGCAGTCTACCGGCCGGTTCACTTGAACTTATTTGCCGCCGGCCGACTGAGAAATCTCCCAGGTTTCCCGATGGCCACTCCGCCCCTGGTGTAGTATAGTATAGTTGTGACATCACAAGCGTACAGAAATCCTGACCGCTCGTATAAAGACACAGTTTCTGAATACGGGCTGTGTGCATTTCTCTGTGGATTGAGGGTTTTGATACTTTCACAGTATTTAGCACCTCTACCTGCTTTATAATCAAAAAAGAAACAGAAATCACACTTTTTAAAATATGGGATCTTTAAAGGAGCATTTATTGATAAAGCATATTGATTAAGTGAAGGTTTTGGTTGTCTCTGTTTTCAGTTTAAACAGCACAATTCAATTCAATTCAATTCAATTTTATTTATAGTGCCAAATCACAACAAAAGTTATCTCAGGACACTTTACAGAGTAGGTAAAGACCACACTCTATGACTTATTAATGATTTACATAAACCCAACAATTCCCCCGTAGGGTATGGTGGCAACGAAAACCTTCTCTATTACAGGCAGGAACGTCAGACAGACCCAGCTCTGTGGAGGACGGACATCTGTCTGCACCGGACACACAAGACTTAAACAAATTATGCAGTTGTGAATCTTATCTACATTTTCATTTTTCATTTGCAGGAGGGTCAGGAGCTCATGGAGTCCAAACCCGAGTTTGAGCCCATCGTGCAGGAGCGTCTAGCCAAACTCCACGAATTGTGGGACAAGCTTGAGTCCACAACCCAGGAGAAAGCCCGACTGCTGTTCGATGCCAACCGCTCTGAGCTTTTCGACCAGAGCCTAACTGATATGAAGAAGTGGCTTGGGGGGCTGCAGCAGCAGCTGCATAGTGGAGACGAGGACGTCAAAGACCTGACTAAAGCCAACATCCTGCTCAAGAAGCATCAGGTCTGTGTCCTCGTGGCCTTTACTGTATATACTTTACTTTGCATGCTTATTGCGCCTGTAATGCACTTCTTAAATAATGCAAAATGAATTCTCACCATGGGAGTGAATACATCAAAGTTTTAGCTTTAGATTATGTGCTTTCCTAGGATTAACTCTGAGTAAGTGAGCACCAGTGTTTGATCTGTATTTGTGTTTACTGTGTGCTTCTGAACAACAAACAAAAAGGTTGTAAATCTAAATGTGAAAATGAATTACATCTCTGGGAAAGAACCACTAGAACACCATAAGTCTTCTAAATTATATTAGAGTCAGTGTTGCATTAAAGTTTCATAATCCGTAGCTGAAAACATAAATAAAAGACAAACTAACTTTTGGTGGGTTTATACTACAATTCATCCTGATTAGACTCTTGAAAGGCTATTCGTCTTTTTTCCTGCAATCGTATCTCCCCGTGCCAGATGACAGAGAACCAGGTGCGAGACAGGGCGCGGGAGCTGGAGGAGCTCCAGGAGGCCGTCAGGAAGCATGGTGGAGGTAGGGAGGACCAGCCGGAGCTTGAGGCCGAGCAGCAGGCCCTGCAGAGGGATTTCCAGCAGCTCCTCACGCCACTGGCCCAGCGCAAGGGCAAGCTGGAGGCCGCCAAGGCTGTCCATCAGTTCTACAGAGACCTGGCCGATGAGCTCGTAAGCATGGATCCAATTTCAGAGCAAAAATGAAAGTGTTGAAACTCCCCGTGCTCTCACAAAATGATTGATAGCACAAAATCAGGAGTTGGATTAATGTGTGCTTTTGAATGACAGCAAGATAACACGCTTTTGGAAATATTGAAGCCTAAACTTCAGAGTATGTTTTTTCGACCTTATTAATTTGGAAGTTTACAATTGTAGTATGTGCACTTTGTATGCAAGACCACCAGCTCTCTCCATGAAATCCACTGAATCTGGGTAAAAAGCTTTAATCCCTTATTGGTTTCACCACCTAAATCTACTTCAGTCAGGTGAAGGAAACAGCTAAAAGAAGGATTTTTACTATTTGAGATGTTGAAGACGTTTTATGAAGGGGTAAAATTCAGTTTAAGGACCGTCTTCACATCTTTTTATACTCTGTGTACATCTGAGATCTGTAAAACTGTTCAACAGAATCAAGTCACTGCTATTTTTTCTTTTCATCGTCATAATCTTCTTCTTGTTCTTCTCCTCTCTCTCTCTCTCTCAGCTCTGGATTGAGGAGAGGATGCCCCTGGCAATGTCACAGGAGCACGGCCACAATCTTCAAACTGCACAAATGCTGCTGAAGAAGAACCAGGTGAAGGGTTTGTCTGTAGGAAAAGAGATGTACTGTAGATTAGCTGCTTATAAATGATTACTTTTTATTATATTTGTACTTCTTTGATTGATCGGATTTTTTAATCCAGGGGACATCTTCAAATAGCTGCTTTTGCCCTGCCGACAGTCCAAAACCCAAAGAGATTTGGGTTCAGAAAAGAAGCCAGAACAAGTTTCACTATTTTGTGAAATAATAATGATAATAATAAAATGACTGAAACAATTAATAAGTTATCAATTACAGTTGCAGATTATTTATCTTCTCTTTCTAGAGAGTATCCACTACTTATCCTGTCAAAGCAAAGAAAACAACAAACCCTTGAATGCACTTTGTTTCCATTTATATCACAAAAGTATACATGATTGATGTGTGAAGTTCTCTCGAGCAGTTGCAGAGTTTAGAGCCACTTGGATCATCTAAGGAAATCATCATCATATCGTCTCTGGTGCGATGCTTTACGCTCACTGCCTTATTCTCTCATCAGACGTTGCAGAGGGAGATCGAGGGCCACCAGCCTCGCGTTGATGAAGTGGTAGAGCGAGGGAGGAGGATGGAGGCGGCCGCGGGCGCAGAGGGCAGACCGGATGCAGAGCGAATCACAGACCAGCTGAAGGAGCTGGAGGAGGCGTGGGCCCGGCTCCAGGAGGAAATGGCGAAGCGCAGGGAGCGGCTGAGCGGCTCCAGCTTGGCCCAGCATTACTACAACGACGCGGACGAGGCCGAAGCCTGGATAGGGGAGCAGGAGCTTTACATGATCGCGGATGAAAAGGCCAAGGTGAGGAGCGAGTGCTGCTTGTTACAGAGAAGGAAGCAGGAAATCAACCACAGATGTTCTGAAACAGCTTTTATTATCTAAATCAAAATCAAGGAATATCATAATGTGCAAATAACAAGTGGCACTGCACGCATTAGCATGATTACATGGTTAGGGTTTTATTAAATTAAGTTGATAAGCTTTTTATAAATGGCACCCTCTATTCTATTGAGAGCTCATTTGGAGTATTTTGTTTTGCTTTGATCTGTGTCTCCTCTCCCTTTGTCACATTCATTTCATAGCTGTTTTTCTTCTTCCTCCTCCTCGTCTTCCATCCTTCCAGGACGAGCAGAGTGCCATGCTGATGCTGAAGCGCCACATGATCCTTAAACAGGCCGTGGATGACTATGCAGACTCTGTTCAGAAGCTGGCTGACCGTGCCCAAAGAATGTTTGCTGAGGACCACCCCGATGGGTTTGTTCTTTGATCATTTGATGTAAACACTGAAAAAAAATTACATCCGAGGATGCTCATTCACTCATGTTTCCTCAGTCAGTTGTGGTTTAGGGTGATAAGAGAGACAAAGCATGTAAAGCGTATCCTAATCGCACGCCTCATCTAGAGTAAACAAAAAAATCCAATCTCGTTGCCATTTTTCTCTTCCCTCCCTGAATCTCATTTCCGTCAATCTTTTACTTTGTCTGCAGTGAGGAGATCATCAGGCGACAGGGCCAGGTGGATAAGCAGTATGCGGGCCTGAAGGAGCTGGCGGAGGACCGCAGGAAGAAGCTGGACCACACCTATCACCACTTCCTCCTGAGCCGGGAGGTGGAGGACCTGGAGCACTGGATCGCAGAGAGAGACGTGGTGGCCTCCTCTCAGGAGATGGGCCAGGACCTGGACCACGTAACGGTATTATTTGCACAAAAACATTCACATTATGGCACATACAGAGAGAAACATTAACCGAGACACTGGCCACAACATTAAATTATCTTGGACCTGATCTACGCCAACAGGCAAGAAACTTTAGGGCTCATATATCACTAGCACTTTCTTTTTTTCATCTCAACAACATGACAAAAGTGCAACCATTTCTCTCTGAGTGATAGAGAAATATGGATGCTTCTTTATCAAGCAGGCTTTTATCTGTTTCATTTCTTCATTTGTATTCTTTTTATTTATTGCAAGCATACGTTTCAAACTGTTTTACTGTTTACATTTGTCTTATTATCAACTCTATTAAGCCCTTTGGATTGTATGAAAGGTGCTGATACTGAAGTTTGAGTGATTGATTTAGTAAATACACATTGAGATGCATGGGGCATTGCTTTATGTGCCAATCCATTTTGTCTAATACTGCAGCTGTTTGAGATAAGACAGTTATATGCTCACTGACTAGAAGTTTTGCATTATTTCAGAGAACTGAAAAAAAGGGAAATGATAGAAATGTCCCATAAACAACCAGAGAAAAGCAAGAGGATAGTTTTTCTATTTTATTATGTTTTGCTTTTGCTTCTTTTCCTGGAAAGTGATCACATACAATCTGTTTTGATGAACACATGAAATGTGCAGTTTACAGATATCACATCGCATGATTTGTTGGGTATCTAAGTGTAAAATTGTTTTCCCTCACTGCCATATGGGCTCCTATCTTGCACATTGTACCATGCAGCTGTAGAATTATGCGAAATTCCAATTCGCATACAAAAAAAAAATGCTCATTTTGATTCTGTTGTTACCAATATATCTGTCTTTTCCCTTCAGCTTCTGAGGGATAAGTTCAGAGAGTTTGCACGGGAGACGGGGATGGTGGGTCAGGAGCGAGTGGACATGGTCAACGAGACGATAGACGAGCTGATCGAAGCTGGCCACACCGAGGCGGCCGCCATGGCAGAGTGGAAGGACACCATCAATGACAGCTGGGCTGATCTGCTGGAGCTCATCGACACCCGCGCTCAGCTACTCACAACATCTTACGAGCTGCTCAAGTAAGGACCACTGTATTGATGTACCAGACAGTCATCTCAGATTGAGGCCATTTAAATGTCACGCCTAATCCTGTAATGCACCATAACGTGTCCAAACAAGTGAGAATGACATCGATATCTGGAGCAAATAATGACATCAAACCAGAAACTTTACATTGATTATCGTGAGTTGGATGACACATGATCATTTTTTTCTAAAAGGTACTTTGATGACGGGAAGGAGCTAGTGGCTCAGATCCACGAAAAGCAGAAAGAGCTGCCCGACGATGTGGGAGAAGACTTCAGCAAAGCCGAGTCCTTCCACAGAATGCACGCCGCCTTTGAGAGAGACATCACCGCTCTAGGCAAACAGGTACGGGTCAGGGGATCAGCCCTTTTTACTCTGAGGGAACACAGCAGGCAGCGGCCAAAAGGCAAACTTTGAAGATTCATATCGAGGAGGAGGAGAGAGGGTTTTGTCAAAGGGTGACCAGCCATAAACGCTCGTCCAGTTACATTTGCTTCAGCCTCTTAAACCCATTGCTCTGAAATGATCAACCCATTCATACGATTTAGAAAATGAAAGATGCAGTAATTATTTTTTTGTATCAAAACTGGGTCAAATACATATATGCACATGAAAGGGGTAAATCTTGGTGACATACCCACAGAGAATTATCACCCCACTCTGCTAATTTACTCAGCTCAGTCCTTTAAATATCTGTGATGGCTTATTGGATCATGATCGCCCAAGTTGTGATGTCACAAAATCCTACTCATATGTTCACGTCTTAGAATTTATAATGGATACAGAGAAAACTTCCCCCCCAACAGGAGATGAATGTGAAAACATCTTTCTATTGTAAAAAACCCAGCACATACATCATGTGAAGTAACAATAAGCAAAACATGTTTTTTGAATTGAGGGAGACTTTAATTTCTCTAACTAACTTAAATGATCGGACTCTTGATTTCTCCCTCCTCCAGGTTCAACAGTTCCAGGAGACCGCTTCACGGCTTCACGCTCAGTATGCAGGGGGCCAAGCGACCGCCATCCAGGCCACGGAGCGAGAGGTGGTGGAGGCCTGGAAGGGCCTGCTGGACGCATGCGACGGCCGCAGAGCGCAACTGGTGGATACAGCTGAGAAGTTCCGCTTTTTCACCATGGTGCGAGACCTGATGGCCTGGATGGAGAGCACCATCCAGCAGATAGAGACTCAGGAGAAACCCAGGTGAGCAAACACACACACACACACACACACACACACACACACACACACACACACACACACACACACACACACACACACACACACACACACACACACACACACACACACACACACACACACACACACACACACACACACACACATATACATGCACACACAGTCTTTGATAAGGAAACGATTCCTATGAGATTTTGGGAGCATTCATGGACATGACTATAAAAAAACAGCGCAAAGAGAGAGCGAGCAGAGGAGAGGAGAGACAGTTTGTGTGTATCATGGGACTGAGACATTCTTAATGTTGCGAAGTGAACCTAATGAGTAAGCACTGTGAACACACACATACATACATACACACAACGACCAGTGTACAGATACACACACACAAGTACAGACATATGTAGAAAAGCACATGCAGATCTAGACATTTACAGAGACATGGCATGAACACACACACACACACACACACACACACACACACACGCACACACACGCACACACACACACACACACACACACACACACACACACACACACACGTCCAGATATATGTAGAAAAGCACATGCAGAGCTAGACATTTACAGAGACATGGCATGAACATACACACATGTACAAAGACACACACACACATACATACACACACACACACACACACACACACACACACACACACACACACACACACACACACACACACACACACACACACACACACACATCCATTCAGCTTAATATCCACATTGATTTCTGCTAATTCCAAACAGCAAGGACATTCAGACAGATGAAAAACAAACCTGAAACCTTGCCCTTTGAAATTTTGAGTTTCACTTTTTTTTTCTTCCCATCAATTTAAATTTTCAACAAAAAAAAATAAATTTAGATAAAGATGGATAAAAAACATATAAAAATGTAAAAAAAGTAGATACTGTACAAAGACTGTTTTCTCTTTGAGATATGATTTGGACGCCTGAAACCTTGCCTTGAGTATTTGACATATCTTTCAAATGACTCACATATTCTTTAGCAGTTGAGTATAAATCCCTAAAAATCAATTTGTTCACAAGCCTAAAATATAATTATCTTTTAAGCTTTAGTATATTATTTCGTTATCTTACTATAATAATTTATATAGTACAACTACAGTATGTTTGCAATAGATAAAGGACGCTGTAAACTTGCCAGAGCCTGGTCTGTATGTTGCAGTTCCAGGCCCTACCAACAGAGGTTGATACTTCATGCATTATCTTTTATTAAATACCTTCCCTCCCTTGCAATAGGGATGTCTCATCCGTGGAGCTCTTGCAAAAGTACCACCAGGGGATCCGCTCAGAGATCGAGGCCAGGGGAGCAAACTTCAATGACTGCATAGACCTCGGCAAAGCCCTGCTGACACGTAAACACAGAGACTCTGCTGAGGTAAGGCTTCAGCAGAAAAGACAGCTTCTTTTCATCCTCAGATGGGCATCAAATTGCTGCTTTCATTAGATTTAATTACTTTTCTGGGAGCGATTGTTCATGTCTGGCACAATGGAACCAATTGGATTGCAACGAAAGAAAAATTTCCACTCATCTTGCAGTCATCAGGGAGACTATAAAGCAAATACTAATTAGAAATGAAAAAGCCAAAGGAATTTAAATGAACAATTGACCCCGACCTGAATTTAACGTACGGTTAATTACTTCACAATACTAATTCTTAGAGGATAATGGCCAGTCTCGGGGCTGGGTTGTTTAATAATGCTGACGTATAACTGCGACTGTATAACTGCTTGTGTCAGATCAAAGAAAAGCTGGTGCAGCTGATGGAGAAAAGGAAGGAGATGATGTCCAAGTGGGACGACAGATGGGACTGGCTCAGACTCTGTGAGTAAAACCACACTAACCTCTTCAAAACAAATCCTGTACATACATTATTCCTATCTAATGATCTATGCTAAACTAGCATAGGCCAAATGATGTGAAAGATCATATATGTACAAACCTTTGCCCATGAAAGGGCTTTTGTGCATCAAAACCAAGCCCCCACCGCAGCGACTTCCTGGTTGATCCAATAATGAAGTGCCAAAAAAGTGCAGTTCTCTGAGTGTCCACTAGGGGCAGTTTCTCATTGACCCCCACGTTAAACAGGCTGTTTTCACAGCATAATTAAACCTATTTAAGGCCTGGTACAAAAACACATTCTAGTCTGTATTTTTAGGGCATATCTCTGTGAAAACACTGAGGTCCTTTTTTTGTACCAGGCTAGTTTTCTATTTTATTGGAGGTTAAAGTTCATGAATAATTAGGGTCCTCTTGAGTGACAGCTAGCCGCTGGCCCTCACTTCGCTTCGGAGGTATATGTCAGTCAGATAGACGTATCTCCCTCCGCTCAATGTCACATCAATACCCTTTTTCGGTAAAAGGAAATGAGGCGGAGTTAAAGTCTGACAAGATGGGCGTGTACGATTGGATCCAAGTTGAGAGAACGGACCTCGACGAAGATGCTACGTCCATTTTTTTTATACAGTCTATGATTGAAACAATCTCTGATAGTGTTTCTGTATAAAAAAAAACACCGGGTAGTTCCTCCAACTAAACTTTGGAATTATATATTCACTTTTTAATGTTTTCAATATGCTTGTCTGTTTTACAAACCTCCATATTTGGCCTATACAGAATTAAACTCGAGAGACTATGCCACTTCAGAATAAGCTGATTGTAATATTCTTTATGTCCTCACTCTCTAAAGTATTCGGCATTTTAACATTTTGTCACTTTCCAAAAATACGCCTTCAATTTCTAAAAATCTTCATACTTCCAAAATATCGTTCTGTCTTTATCTATTCCAAGTATAAATAATGACCTGCATTGAAGTTAAAATGGTATTACTGTGAGATCCAAACTACACTGGAAAAACTCCCACAATGACCTCAGTCTGTCTTTGTTGCTTCCTCCAGTGCTGGAGGTGTGTCAGTTTGCACGGGACGCCTCAGTAGCAGAGGCCTGGCTGATAGCTCAGGAGCCCTACGTGGCCAGTAAAGACCTGGGCCACACTGTGGACGAGGTTGAGAAACTCCTCAAGAGGCACGAGGCCTTCGAAAAATCCACCGCCACATGGGAAGAGCGCTTCTCTGCACTGGAGCGCCTCACTACGGTACGGACAAAAAAACATGAATCATTATGGCTGCTGGAAAATATTATGGTTGATTGGGGAAAAGACTCTTAGCTGCACGCTTACACAGCAACTTTAAAGAACAAACATTTAGTTCATTAAGGCTGGAGAGGATGGCAGTTTCTGTCACATGACTTTCCGTAACAACAACTCATGGATTAGGTCTTGATTCCACTTCAACTCTGTGTTGCAGCTGGAGTTGTTGGAGCTGAGGAATCAGCAACAGGAGATGGAGGAGTTCCTGAAAATGGAGCAACGTTCAGATAAGGACAGCAGGTACACACTACATATACAGTACATGCAGGCATTCACATACTGCACATGAGTGCTTCTCAAAGTTTGAGTTTTGTCCATTCGGGGAGCCAGATGTATGATTGAGGACCACACAGGAAAAGTGCACACATAAAATTAAATATGTTTTCCATCTCACTTCCGCATTAAACTGCAGAGAAATTGCTAACTTAAGATAACAGCACTAGCATTGGTGACAGAACATAATTCCTTTATTTGTCCCGCAATGGGACATCATCATTTTACACACACACAGTCACAGACAGGACCTATATACATGCAATTATGGAGAGATGGGGGGCTGCTAGTTACCGGTGCCTTGCTCAACAGCACCTTGGCAGTGCCAGAAGAAGATGAACTGGCACCTCTCCAGCCACCAGTCCACACTCCATTCATGTCCACACAGGGACTTGAACCAGCAACCCTCTGGTTCCCAGCCAAGTCACCTATGGACTGAGCTACTGCCGTCCATTTCTTGAAGCATTTTTTTGGACATATTATTTTTTGACCTTTTTTGACATACTATAACCATGACTTTTTTTTTGGGGGGGGGGGGGGGGGGGGGGGGGGGCTAATATTTTGGACACAATTTTCTTTGATTTTTCAATAATTTTCAGATTTAAATTTCCAGACTTCAGATTTTTCAATATTAAATATCTGAATACCTGCTGCTGATGGCCGTCGTTGGTCTTTCAGCTGCTTAATTATGCTTAATTATGCTGTACATGCACGAGTGCAGCCATAAGCATCGACACTCAAACAAGCAGTCCTCTACAGGATAAGTCTGGAGCTATCCTCCTTTTTTCTTGCTGTACACAAATCCTTTAGAAAACACCCAAAGCCTAACAAAAACACTACACTCCTGTTTGAGTGCTAACAAAAACTACAGTGCCCATCTGTTTTAGCAAATTACATAGAAATGACTTAGCAACTGCAACGTTTTGTCTTTTAATGAGATTTGTAACAATAACAAGAAGAAGTGAATATTGCAGACCTCATCCTTTGGACGTCCTTGCACACAGTCTGTCTCTCTACACACACGTTGTTCATCATCGGTCTCTCATCCTGACCCCGTGCTGTCCTCTTTTCTGCAGGAGAGAAGACACAGGCTTTGTGGAAGAATCTTCTCAGCTCTACACCATTGAAGAACAGACTCTGGTTAGTAACTACACTCACTGAGCTCATGTCCTCTCTACTGTATCATTTTGTGACCTCTGTTTAAGCATATACAATAATATTTCAACAACATCTTAAAAAGAATACCAGCAAAAGAGCCCTTTTAAAACAAACCACATTAGACTCTGTTGAGAACCTTTTTTAGCACTTTAAAAAATGATCATGGATGCATAAATCAAGGGCACACTCTGCTCTCCTGTCCCCTCTAATCATGCAGGTTGATTTATCAACGAGTTTCGTTCTATTTCTGTCTCTTATTTTTTCCTCCAGTCTGGGTCCGGCGCAGTCGAGCCAAGTTCAGTTCTGCTGGAGGAGACAGCCGGTGACTCCACAGTGCCCATAGTGTCAGAAATAAGAGAGAGTGGTTCTCTGGAGCTGGACCTCTCAGTAGTGACCCCAAAAGAACCAGAGAGGGCTGCCACCATGCCCACAGAGACCCTCAGAGCCCAGACTGTGCTGCAGGAGGGCATGCTGGGCCGCAAACAAGATGTTGGGGGCTCGGGAAAGAAGGCTTCAAATAGGTAGATCATTTCTGTGTGTTAGGAAAATCTATTACCACTTGAATACTTGCTTATCTTTTTTAATCCATCATTTCATTTTTAGTTAAGTTACCTTATATACATTCTACTCACATGAATGCAGAGGTTATACTATCACAATATAGGACTGGTATGGTAGTAAAGAAACATGTTTAAAGCTACAGTACAACTGTAATAACATTTAAACATGTTGTGGGGAGAAAGAATCAAGTCAAAAAGAAGTGAAAGGTGATTTTGCAATAGTAACATGTTTGCCAGCCCGTGAGTCTTAAAAGTAAATAAAAATATAGCAACTGTATAACATACACTCAACTGGAGAAAGTAAATCACTCCTCGTGTGCATGTAAATACAAATGTTACAGATATTTAAGACATGCACAGTTCAAGAAGGAGCTAATGAAACTCATACATATGCATACATACATTGAGATACTGCACAATCACAGCTGGCAAATGAGAGAAAAGGTTTTAAAATCTCATTTAGTTTCAGTAATTTTGAGTTTTTGTTCACAAACATCATTCATTCATCTTCAACCGCTTGTCCCTGTCCGGGGCTGGGGCCGATCCTAGCTGACATCGGGCGTGAGGCGGGGTACACCCTGGACAGGACGCCAGTCTATCACAGGGCACATAGAGACACACAATTCACACCTACTGGCAATTTTAGAGTCATCAATTAATCTAACACGTGCATGTCTTTGGACTGTGGGAGGAAACCAGAGGACCCGGAGAAAACCCACGCAGACACAGGGAGAACATGCAAACTTCACACAGAGGGGCACCAGCTTGGAATTGAACCAGGAACCCTCTTGTTGTTGCACTTGGCGACAGTGTTGACCACCACACCACAGTCGAAACATCTTGACCTCCTCCTTCTAAAGTTATAACAAAGTGTAGACGTTATTTTGTATTTTAATATTTTAAGCATCTTGTGTTTTAACATAAAATTCCAGTTATTAGTGTAAATACTCAAGCAACCCATAATGTTTTCTTTTATTTTTATTTTTTTTATCCCTACCACATGACTGCTGTCTTACAGAGGATCTGGGTTCAGCTAATTACAGTTGTTACAGAGTAGTGAGTTGCTCCAACTGCTCTCTTTATATCTAATTAACTGAATTAAGTCTTAATGGAGTGGGGATGTTGCTGTGGCTCTCATAATTGGGATTCAATTTAATTTTTGTTTTACTGCCTGAAATTAGCAGCCAGAAAGTATCAGTATTTAAGCCCTCTTTTTTCCTACCCCTCGTCTTCCTCTCAGGTCCTGGAACAACGTATACTGTGTGCTGAAGCCAGGTCAGCTCTCAGCCTACAAGGATGCTAAGAGCTTTGGCCACGGGGCGACGTATCACGGCGAGGACCCCTTGTCCCTCAGTAATGCCAGCTGGGAGATCCTCACCAACTACAAGAAAAAGAAGCATGTCTCCAAACTACGGTGAAAAATCACATTTTGTCAAATAGACTTGTTTGTTTTCTTGCCAAGAATCAGATGAGAAGATAATGCGCAAAGTTTATTATCATTATTGGCCAAGTGCAGCTACTCCCGACCAAGAGATAGTCCACCGTAACACCACAACATCTTATTTTAGGGTTTAGAACGTACACATTTAGTTATAACGTTGTTGCTTAGAGTACTGAAAAATGTGTTTGGGGAATTAGTTTAATTTTAATGTTACTCTAAAGGTCAAAATAGTAGAATCAAACCAATCGTTCCTCTTTCGTTCCTTCACACAATCAGTTAACTTCCCTTTCTTTTCCCTCACTCAGTCTCGGAGACGGCAGTGAATATCTGTTCCAGTGCAAAGACGAGGTGAGTTTTTAACCATCGAGAGATAAACAATCAATAACTTTGAACAGCGTTCCACGAATCACATGAGAATGAATGTTCTGCACTTAGCATGCAAATATGTATGGGGTGGCAGTAGCTCAGTCCATAGGTGACTGGGCTGGGAACCTGAGGGTTGCTGGTTCGAGTCCCTGTGTGGACCATGAGTGGAGTTTGGACTGGTGGCTGGGGAGGTGCCAGTTCATTTCCTGGGCATGTATATAGGTCCTGTCTGAGCATGTGAGTGTGTAAAATAATAGAGTGAAAATTGAATTTCCCTATTCGCGGGACTAATAAAGGAATTCTTCTGCTTCTTCTATATGATCTTTGCCCTTATGTACTGTCGTGTAGGAGATCTAGGATGGCATACAGTACATATTTACATTTCATTTTATAAGCCGCTAGAGTTTGACAGTAATTTGGTCAGGATATCTATGTAAGTTGCCGACATTAATGATGTTTTTCACATTTCCTTATTCACCATCAGTTAGCGAGACTACCCTACCAGTATCATTATGTTTTACAAGATACAATAATTCACAGCGAGATAGTTTTCATCTATATTACCCAGATTCAGCTTCACAAACACCTCATTTAAAGTGTCTTCGCTAAATGCGTGAACCACCTTCACTTTATTATTTTTTTTAATTTTAAAAAAAACACTGCTTGTCTGGAGGTGGTGTTCCTTTTGCAAGCCTTTGTGCCATGTGTCTGTGTGTTTTTGTGTTTAATTTTAGGAGGAGCTCCAGCGTTGGAGCCAGGCCATGGAGAAGGCCGTTCAGCCCCTGGCAGCGGAGGAGGCGTCGGGGCCCTCAGGGGCCAAAGCCCACAGCCTGCCTCCTCCCTCCTCCTCAACTGCCCTCCCTGAGCCCAGCTCTGCCAAGAAAGACAAGGAGAAGAAGTTCAGTCGCTTTGCCAAGAAGAAATGAAAGGAGACGAGAAGGCCATTGGAAGGGGGGGTTGGCATGGCAACCTGGAAAGAGAAAGTAGTATTTGTGTACAATCAGTCAAAGCAAGATTTTTAATCACTAGATTTTTTTTTTTTATACATATATTATTTTGCAAGAATTAACATAATATTGTAGTTTAGGCCATCACTCTTTTGCCTGTATTTAAGCCAGTGTATCATTGCAAAGGTCCACTTTTTTTTAGTTGTGTTCTTTTTAACAAATGCCAAATTCAAAGCAATTAAAGCACAGGAATGCTCCTTTCACACTCAACCAAAGAATGTTTGTACAACTTTTCTTTTGTTGCTTTTGCTGCAGTTTTCTTTAGTATGGCATGCTTTGATCTAGCCATGTAAATGATGAAGGCCTGTAATGAACATAGGGTGACTCAAGAGTACTAAGGAGTGCTTTTAATAATCTGCCTTATACAATGGTTGTGAACTGTAATACTGTGCTGTTTGAATTTGGACCGCTAAATGCTACTTATAGAATCAGAGTGACTTTAAAAGGCTTTAAAAAAGCTTTGTAAATGCGGTGTTAAGACTTGGTGACAGGCAAACCGTAGTGCAGTGCAATGCTGTACAACACACACACACACACACACACACACACACACACACACACACACACACACACACACACACACACACACACACACACACACACACACACACACACACACACACACACACACACACACACACACACACACACACACACACACACACACACACACACACACACACACACACACACACACACGCACGCACAAACTAAATGCTCTATGCACTGTGAAGGGTTGGACTGTTGAGATTGATACGAGCAGTCATGAGACACCACAATCAGCCGGTTTGGAATACGGATCTAGTCGGGTCGTATTCTCAACTCAACTGTGGCATTATTTATTTCTGTGAACTTGAAATATATTCAACACTTGTGTATTGAACCCTAGATTTCATATCTATTCATTAACACATATACATATACAGTATATATAAATATATATATATACAGATGCATGTTTTACGTTAGTTTGATATGGTGCTATTGTGATACTCTTGAACCTTCAGTCAAGACCGTCTTGACCTGCCTTATTTGTCTTCAACTTTGGCTTGTGAGATATTAAATCTATTCTGTTAGCATATGTGTGAGGGGTGTTTCATAAAGGTGGCATGAGCCCGACAAACATATCTGAATCTTTTCCCTACAGTCAAGTTCAAGGTTTATTTTGCAAAACAAACCAGTCATGAAGAACTGATAATAGAATAAAAAAAACAAACTGACATTTAAAAACAAAACTGCGACATTTGCACAAAAAACAACAAAACTCAGACTCAAGTTGTAGCGCTCTACTTCCTGAATGTATGGGTTCAAGTCCTGTGGGAGTGGTATTATAGGGCTCAAAATGTAAGTATAGATGTACAGTATAAGACGCAAAATACTATTAACTACATATATAAATATAAATATACCACAAAACCTGAGCTAGAGAATTTATTTGATAGCATGACAATAAGATAATTAGCATTTTTAGTGAGTCAGTTGGATTTTGCAACACCTCCATCAAGTGAAATGACTGTTATATACGTTAGGAATGTCTTCCTGCCTCTCACAATTTTAATAGACTTTCTGGGTTCTTTCATTTTAAAGTTGGATTTAAAGAGAACAGATTCTGTTTTTTATGACTCGACGGTCACTAAGTTTTTTGGCTTTATTCAAAGTGCAGATTGATTGCAACACTGGTTTGACCCGAGGTAAAGCAAAGCCTAAACAACGAAACCATGCTCGTCTGGAAGGACAAATGTCCATGGGAAACTAGGTGAGACTTATTTACAAATCTAACTCGTATAGGTCTGAGAGAAGCCTGGAAATGTTGCTTTATGAAACATCCCTCTGATCCTATCGAGCGTCAACTTAAAGCCAACTAGAATTGAAACCAGGCGTTAATTATGCAACAGGTTTTACAGTTACCAGCCAAAGTCTAGGACAAGCTGTGGGTCGGATGAATCTTGACTGCCTTTACCAAAACCACACAACAGGATCAGGCATGCTCTTTATCTAAGGCAAGGGTCACGCAGTAGCAGTATGGAGCTGAGAGAATGTGTCTGTTATATGAATGTAAAGGAGGAAAAGAAGGAAGTGAGAATTTGGCACATTTTATCAAAAAAAGCCACTCTAGAATAAGGAATTCTAATCGATATCCACATACAGGGAACACAGAGTATGTACAGTATATTAATCTACATTGATAAATGTTCATTTGTCACCAGGGTGGTGTCTTACACACACACTACTCCACTGCCGTCTTGCCTTGTACTGTGGGCTCCGTCCCTGAACTACGATCCAACTCGTGACCTCATTGAAATGATGGAAGTCAGGTGTAGAAAGATAAACGACTGTTCAGCTCACGAGGAAATATTGTAGCATCACGGTGATCTCTGTCTAGATCATTTTATTAGGAACAAATTATTCATCTTTGATCTTCTTGCGGCCATCTAAACATGAAATACAGCTATTTTTCTGTGTGCAGAAGGCAACAAGAACCTCTACGCTACCATCACCAGTAGTCCAATGTTTCTGTTATGAATGCACCTCAAAATGGTTTGGGAAACTTAGCATCACATGTACTCCGCCTTGTTTTTATCGGTCACTATATCTACAGTAACTCTGATTCTGATACTTACTACTCCGTCACCTCCACCCACTTTGTCTGTGCCTCCACGCCTTCCTACCTGCCTTTTCTGTTGAGTGGTTTTTAAATCTGCATTTTGTACTCTCTAGCTATGTAAAATATCCAAAAATGTTGACAGGAAATATCAAAATACATTTTGAGAGAATAAACTTTAAAAATAAACTCCTGAAACGATACAGTTTGTATTTCTTAATTGACATTTGAATCTCCTTTGATAGCCATGTCCATAGTTGTTCATTTGCATTTTTGTTTAATGAAGCTTCATTTTAATTGTTAATACATTCAGGGTGCGATAAAGTGGATTTCAGATTAGATTTATTGAATAAAAACAATTTAACAGAGGCAAGTGTCAAACAAAAGGCATTTTTACACACAGTGTAACAGTCATCTGTTAACCAAGCTAATTTCAGATAGAACGAGCTGCATACGAACACATTTATAAAATTGTTGGTAAAACAATGAATAAACAGCCTGATGACGGCGAGTCAGCCTTCGGGCTAGACTAAGTAGATCTCAGCTGACGACAGGCTGAGGGAGAGCACGTATAGCAACACAAAGAATAACAGTTCATTTCAATCTTTACAAACTCAATAGGTGTACGCCTGCAGCAGAGCATTCAGATGCTCATTTTTCCTCAACACTAATAAGTCAGAAGATGCATACGAGAGATATTTTCAGCACACTATATTGCTTTTATCATTAGCCAGTTTTCCACAGAGACGCCTTGACAGAGCCCGCCAGGACATATTCCGCTCCTTCATTTACCCCTTAAACACATCATTCATTTACATGGATACTTTTGCATCTTGCTGCGAGCAGTAATTTCTCAGCTATGACTTCCACAAAACAAATTATGCTTTCCATCATCGGATATTATCATTTCACGGCAGCTCTGCTATGGAAACTAGCTACATGAAGAACAGGTGCAAGAGGAGCTGTTTGTGACACAATGGCTGTTACAACACAACCATGGATCATCTATAAGGCATCGACAGGATTCCTGCACAGTCTCCCATTGCTAAAATATTAATTTAACTTAATTTTTTACCTTTCTTGGTTGTTTTCATTTTGACAAAACTGCTGCATATGCCATAATAACCTAATGATAATATGAGAAATGATGATGGATTAAACAATGTACAGCCGTGTGTTTCGGAACTGAACATTTGTTTTCATACTTTTTTACAGACTGTGCAATTATCAGACTGGAGGCTATTCATTTTCCGCACATTACCAGACTTGTGTAGAAACCCTGCACACGCCGTTTCATCTCCTCTTGGGTGCTATAAATTTCTATTAACCAGAAGGTGACAAAGAAAGGCCGATGGAATTGGATTAACAGAATGACTTTAGGCGATTAATATTCACAGCTACAATGTTTCAGTATTTACATCAAGACTGCAGTCAGAGTGGAAAAACCGCAAGACACTAAATATGAAGTACAGCAGTGGATGGGGTGTTATTCAACCACATATTCAGTGTTATAAAATAACCCGGAAGCGTTGGAGGTTTCTTTCACCAGTTCAGCACCTCACATTCTTCTTGCAAATAGTTACAACCTTAACATCTCAGTCAGAAATTAAAAAATATATATATCAACATTAAATTGCTATCATTCGGGGTAGGTGCTTTGAATTCCAGCATGAAAGGATTTGCCGTGACTCACTACAAAGTACATTTAATATGTTTTGAAATAACTTTTACATCCGACATGGCATAAATGACATGAGAACAAACTGTTAAAAAAACAGCTTTATTCACAAGTAATTTCTGCTTGATAAAGAAGAATTAAATAAGCACATCATTGCAAAATAATACACAATACAATAAACTTAATTACACACTGAACCGATAAGAATTTGAATAAGATGCATTTGTTTGTCAGTGTGTTTTATGATTAAACTAGATGTAGCCGATAGGACCAACAGGGGGTGACACAGTATTCAATGCTGTGTTGTATATCATTGAAAAGACAGCTAATGAGCATGTATGAATGACCTCATCCACACAAACCAGACACAGACACAAAGGCAGTCCATAGTTCTTTACAGAGATAAACAATGAGACAGAAAAGCAACTGATCTGTGCTACTTCCCTTCCTGTGAATGTTGAGATATGATACAACAGGCCTGGTGCATATTTGGTATCCAACAGCAGTGAGAGGCAGTCAGCCACTTCCTCTTTGATCTACTTTCTGATGCCTTTGCTGCTTCTTAAGGTCCAGCATGACTATGACTAATGCCTGCGTCAAAGATGGTGGCCAATTTATAAAATGTAGCAAGGTTTGTGTATTCTACCTACATCCTAGTGCAGTATAAGGCTAGCAAACTACTGGCAAAGATATTCTTCCTGACTGAATTTCTTTTTTGATGTCAAAGAGTGTGTGCAAGTATGCAGTGTGTGTGTGTGTGTGGGTGCAGCAACAGAGGCTCAAGGTTGATAGAACTGGCAGAAGAAGGATTCCTCGTTTACTTGATGAGCTTGTTGGCTCTCTGGTTTGCTTCGTCAATGCGGAGCCTGTTCATGTCCGCCTGAAATAAAAGAAACGGGTGAAAGGGGGGTTTCTATACAAATATTTTCATTTAGTAATTCAGTGACTTTAAAGGTATTGAAAACAATTGAGGTTCCCTGTGGAGTTTTTGGACTCTAGTGCCATTGAGCAGGGTTTTTTATAAGTGGGTCTCGTGCACGAGGTTTCACATGCACACGGGCGAGTCCTGCTAATGGTTTTGTCAAAAATTTCGCAAAATTTATGCAAATTATAAGCTGACCTTCAATGAATGGCTTATTTTGAAACTTTTTTCACATATAAGGCGCACCACATTATAAGGCGCATAGAATAGACGCTAAAGTCAAGGCTGGGGTTACGTTCTGCATCCATTAGATGGAGCTGCGCTAAAGGGAATGTCAACAAAACAGTCAGGGGAGGTCGTCTTGTTGCTTCCTCCACTTCCGCACCATCGATTCGTTAATGTTAAACTCTCTCGCTGCTGCTCTATTCCCGTGTTCTTCTGCGTGACTAATCGCCTTGAGTTTAAACTCTGCGTTGTAAGCGTGTTAATCAACTGTCCATCTGTGGAACAGTGTGAAACCATAGGCAGGTATGTGTCACGTTGCTTGTGTGCCCTAATGCACATGTTACAAACAAAACAAATGACTTGAAGCTCCATGGTGCTACTAGTGGTGAAAAACCCACAGGGCTTTATCATCATAAAGGTTGACATAACGAATAGCAGAGAAAGTAAAATTGACAATAACAGGGAAAATCAATTGAAATGCCATAAACGTCGAACGACTCCTACCTTCTCAGTGATGTTGTCAATCTGTTTGTTCTGATTGTCGATTTCATTCCCCATGTCGACAGCCATAGTTTTCAGGTTGCCAATTATACTGCCCACTGCATCCAGATTCTCCTCCATCTCATCCTCGCGTGCATCGTTTGTTATCCTGTAGATGTAAATTAAGTTTGTCCACATCTGTCAAAATGTGTCTTACTCTGTCATTTGTGACTAGCACAATTGAAGACCACATAACATTTCTACATTAACAACATGCTTCTGACAACATAATGGTAAAAG
This sequence comes from Echiichthys vipera, assembly GCF_963691815.1. Classification (NCBI taxonomy): domain Eukaryota; kingdom Metazoa; phylum Chordata; class Actinopteri; order Perciformes; family Trachinidae; genus Echiichthys; species Echiichthys vipera. Next base: position 6,382,322 of record NC_139837.1, on the reverse strand, counting down.
ATCCCTAAGGAACCAAAATGAACAGGACCCTACCTCTTGATGTACGGGCCTGATGACGCAGAGGCGTTCACCTGGGCAGGTTGGCCATTCCGAACACCTGAGGGCTGCCTTGAGACTACTTTTGAGCCATTGGAGTCACTTTCGCCGTCAGCTCCTCTAATACCCCAGGTACGCTTGTAACGCGAGTCATGCTCGATAGTCGACACCCTGGGGGAAAAGCAGAAAGTCAATACACACACCAGGAAATCTGGAAGGGTTTCAATAAAACCCGGAAGACGGCTATTACTACAGTCACAGATGTTCATTCAATCGTGAGGAAATAAAAACATTTCCCTACCTTATCTTATGGTACTCATCAAAGAATCCTCTTCTCCAATTTGAAAGCATTTTGGGGAGATTTTATTTCTAGGTTTAGAACCAGATATGATCTTACTATGCACACACACACACACACACACACGCTGTATATCGATTCGGTTTGTTGGAGGTGGTTTTAAAGAACGCTCAGCACAGAGCAACACTTCTGTCATGTTAAGAACTTGCCAGGAAAACTGTCACATTCTCTACTCATTCATAAACCATTGGGGATGCTCACAAATTGTATATGCAATCTTTTGACCATAAAATGCACATTTGACAGGCAAATGTGTGTTTGACAGGATTGATGTTTTTCTCTCCGTATCAAAGTCATATTTCACGCGGTGTAAAATCACCCTGACAGATGAGTTGTGTCATGGAAGCACTCAATAGTGTTGTGACTGGAAAGAGGCTGTTGGTTGCAGAAATATTTTCCCCAGTTCTGTATCACTATTTAAATTTTGTTCTTTTAAGGAAATACTCAATGTTACTTCACATAGAAACACAGGATTTTCCTGGGTAATGAAACAATCGCAATTTCAAAGATGGAGTGGCCACAAATTTTAATTATTTCAACTTTGTTAGGATTTCAAAATCCTGCTTTGTTTGGCCTGGCGGTTGACTCTAAAAACCACACTGCCCATTAGCATAGACTCCTGTTGCAATGGAAAATGCTCCAGGCAGAGGCACCAATCAGAGCAGTGGAGACGAAGAATTAATTTAATTAGAGAATTCAAAACATGTTGTTGTAGTTGGGAACAAGGTACAGCTCCATAGGTGCTGAAATAATCCAAACTTGACCCAGAATCCCAATGTGAATGAATACAAGCTTTATTATTGGTTTAATCAGCACCATAATCTTTAACGTCCAACAGCTGTTAGCAGCACTCTTAACAGAATTTTAAGCCATAATGCTTTTTTTTTAATGTAAACAAGCCAGTAGCCTCGACTTTTTATCAAATAAGCAGATATTTTGTTACACAGTTGGTTAACTTTGTTAAGTTTAACCAAGCTGTAGAAGTGCTCTAAACAAATGGGATCTTTGCTTCTGCAACCAAGTTAGCTGAAATAACTCCTCCCACTCTACATGATGTTAAAAAGATAAAAGCGTATCAAAGTAAAATATGCTAATGACGGGAAACTTCCCTTATTTTATGCAGTCTTCGCCTCTCTATTGCTAATTGTTAACACTGAAGTTCATTCAAAAATCAGCCAAGTACTAGTTCCAAATGATCACAAGCACAGCATGCAAAAAAGTAGAGGAAAGCATGATAACACACTACAGTGATTTGGAGGCTTCAGTAGCTCTGAATGTACAGTGTACCTGTCACAGGGGCAGACACAGAGGCCGCAACACTTGGAGAGATCAGTCAGGTTTTTCTCAGCCAGTCTCATGTCCTGGTTGATCTGGTCCATGCCCTCGTCCACACGCCTCAGCTGCTCTGAAACACACACGCAGGCACACCACACCATGTCAGACTCTCCTTTTCTGTATCTGGGTACATTTTATAGACTAGGCGTTCTCGTTGTTTATTTTGCCTCATCTATCACATTTATGTATGGATTTTTAGAATACATTTAATCTAACTTTAATGGACCCTGTGAGGATTCATATATTAGGTCAATAACTGGGTCATGTCAGCAACAAAAACAAAGATAGAGGTTTCCATGATCACTCTGGCCACAAATGAAGCACACTCAAACATGGATATTTTTTATTTAATTTCAATAGCACCTCATTAAGGGAAGCGCTGCTGTTATACTGTATCTGTGTTCCTTGGTGAAAATGTGTTAATCACAGCTTTATTAACCCCTGTGCCTTAAACGACTGGGTTTTTAAGTGCTCATAGTCACGCATTACACTGTCAAACATCTCTGTCCTTGCAATTTCTCTATAGCAGACACATCCTGGAGAGCTTCTCTGTGTGATCACGACTGCCTCAAGTGAAAAATCAAAACAGGAAATGTGTTCCCTTAAACCAAGACATGTTTGAAATGCAAAGATTATTGGAATAATGGTATTTGTATTGTGGCACAATGACATCTGGTTAATTTTAGCTGTAATAAGTTTTAAAAAGTTGCAAAAAAATAAATGAATAAAGCATTCTGATGTACAAGGATGTGTTTATTAGTGTTTTTTCAAAAAACATTTAGAGTTTAATAGTATTAGCGTGATATTTGTCATCATTATTCACTTGCAGTTAATTCAAAATGAATGTATGTAATATGACTATGGATGACTCTTTAAACTTAACAATTCACTATTAGCATATATTATTTGCAACAGACAAAGATCAACAAAAAGTGGGAACATCTGCATCAAAACTTGTAGTGTTCATGCTGTATATCTACCTCCTTGCTGGTCCAACATCACCATGGTGTTGATGCCAGTCTGTTTGCTCTGGAAACACAAGAGTCACAAAAATTCAGATCCAATGAAAAGATTATAGAGAGATTTATTTATTATGATAGAATGGAAATACTCAGGGTTGGATATATTTAAGCGTTATTAGGGATATTGGCGTCGTTCAGAATTGGAAAACGGACAGGCTAATATAATTAGTACAAAGAAAGCTTTTTAATAGCTGAAACAACCCGAAACAACCATTCCCTTGTAATACTATAACTTGATGAAATTGTATCCCCAAAACTTGACTTTATAGTCAGAATGTAACTGGTAATTATAAACAGTGGCCCTAATACTAATAACAATTAAAAAAGGACTATATAAACTTTTAAATTCCAAGCATTCAAACTATATTATTGAGAATCTTCATCCAGGTAGAGGACAATAGTAAACCAACATGGACCCACTTTATCTGGTCAAAACACAGCAAGTGTAAGATGATGATCTGCTGTTGTGTTAGTAGCAGCATCAGCAAAGTCTCACCTCCTCTGCCATCTGCAGCATCCTCCGTGTGCTTTCCAGTGACTGTGGAGGAAAGAAAACAGGAGAAGTTAGTGAATATAAAAGGAGGTGAGCAATAATTACACTAATAAATTAATAAAAACACTAAAAAAATAAGATAAGATATTGTAAATGACAATAACCAAAATGACATCCATGTGAGATTCATACATTTTGGTTTTAGTGATTTTTCTAAAGAAAATCAGGCAAAAGAAGCGCCACGCACGCACGCACGCACGCACGCACGCACGCACGCACGCATTTTACATTTTATAGACCAAACAATTACATAGAGAATAGTAATTTACAGATTATTTTTTCACAGCTGTGAGCAGCTCCTCTCCTTCAGTTAAAACTTTTAGTCAAATCATTGATTAATTGATAGACAGAAAATGAATCGTCAGATATTCTGATAATTGATTAATCATTTAGTTTTCAAGGAGAAAAAGAAAAACACAAATATTCTTTACCTCACTGACTCATCCTCATCACTCATAGACAGCACACTCGAAGGAATCAGCATTTACTTTGCATAATATCTGGTTGGAGTATATTTTATTTTGTCACTTCTTCAGTGTGAACCTACTAAAACCTCCTTGAAATGAGTATGAGATATGGTTTTAGGACAAAAGTTATCGTGTTCTGGAGTCTAAACTCTCACTGGTCAAGTGACGTGGGTACAGCTGGCACAAAAGTTAACAATCTACAGCAAAAAGGACAAGAAACACACATGCACGTACGGACACAAACGTTGACGGTTAAGTGGAATGCAGTCAGTTCAGGTGAGTTGCGCCTTTGTGTCGCTATTAATAGCAAGTGCTGTAAAGAGAGCAGAGCATCCAAAGGAGCCAAGCACAGAAGGGACTCAGGGCATGACTATTGTTGCAGTCACTAATGAACTGTTAACAAGAGAGAGGGGACCAGATTCCTCATTCTCCCTGTGTTATGTTTGCTCTGAATACATTAATCAGCAAGTTGAGAAACAGACAAATACAGAATTGGCGAGAGGAATGTGTTGAGCTCAGCCAGGTTTTTGTTGGCTTAGCCAGGACGTCACTTGGGTGGATAAACATTGCGTTACGTCTCCTACTGTCAACTTGGCTAATTAAGCCGAAAATTGCAGTTTTAGCCAAATTTTTCCAGATTGGGGTGCTGTGATAAATCTTTGAGGTACATACAATGGCGTGATATTTTTATCATTTGTTTGGGATGGCTTAAATGGAAGTAGAGTTAGACGGGGTATGTGCATGTTTCATCAAGCTACATGTTAAGGCTTGTTTGTTTTTAAAAAATGTACAATTCAAGTGTTATTCTATCAAATATACATATAAAAACACACTATGGGCATTAATTGGCTGCAATATACCAGGATGATTAGGAAGTAGCACATAAACGATGCATTTCAATAACTTTGACATGATATTGGAGAGTATGGAAGCCATTTTTAAGTACTGGACACAGTATGGGCAAACAGCCTTGAAATTTAGAAGACAGCTTGTGTTGGACTTTCTAAAAACAATCTTATCATAACCAGTTCCGATGTTGCCCTGATACATTGCCAGCCAAATGCTCTGAGTGTTTCAGCTATGAGTGGTTACCCAAAGCCAGAGTGTGAAGAAGCGTTAGCAGACGGACCCTCCCATGCCCTGTCCCTTCTATGATCTGTTAAGTCAACCAGGAAGTGGTAATCGGAGGAGAAAGAGAAAAGCAGAGGTTAAGTCAGAAACCACACGCGCACACACACAGAAAAACATAGTCAAGAAAAAAAAGAGGAAACTGAACATACTGACAATTAGACATGTCAAATTCCAGGAAGGTGAAGTGCACAGCTACAAGCCCTTGCCTTTGAATAAGATAGCTGATCATATGATGCCCTGGAGTGCTGATGAAACAATTATCTCCTTGATAATAAAAGCCTTAGATATCGCTGACAACATTCAAAACTGTTAAAACCACAGAGGGGAAAGGGAGCCATCAGGCTAAATTAGGCATTGAGCCTCACAAACCTACTATTAATGCTTAGCTAAATCGCCAACTGTGAACAAACGCATTGCATCCAATTACCCACCAAGTGCTCTTTCAATGCGTTAGTGTATTTAAGCATCACTGATATAACAGTATTAAAGTGTGTACGTTCTTTTCCTCGCAACTGATGCTTTTCCAACTAAGTCAAAATTTACTGTTTCAACTGAACATTAGTGATAGACCGATATTATCTGCTTTTTTTTACGTGTATCGGCCAATGCGTTCGCCGTAGGAGCGACATGCTTGCTGGCCACGGCCCGTTTGGGAGAGGTGGGCTTTTTTAAAGCACGTTTGCACAAGCGTGCGCACGAGCGTGTGCACGTGTACGGGCACGAGCACGAGCACGAGGCCTACGGCGGTTCTGATGTCATTTTATGTGCCCTTGTTCGGACATAGAAAAAAAGAAGGAGGGACCATGCGAGGACATTTAAAACAATGGCGGCGAAACGTTCACGTTGGTGTGATGCGGGGGTGGAGTGTTTACTGCAGATTTGGTAGATGAAAAGATTCAAAAACAGTCGACAAGACGCACAAAACTTTGAGGTCTATGGAAAGATTTGTAAACAAAGCAACGCATCGCGATGACGTCATCAATGCGTGTGACGTGTTACGGCGTGATGACGTATAGGCAGCAAGAAGCATTCGCCGAGGCTCAGGTAGTGTGAGTACAAACAGGCTTGGCCTGCGGGGGGAGAGGGAGGGGCGGGGGACAAGTACCCTAAAGCACGGGCACGGTACAGACAGACAGTGTGAGTGCGCCCTTACAGACCATGCGTAGCCCCTCCCCCACTAGTAGAGTGCTGGAAGCCTGCTCTTCAAGACAACTGTTATTTTAAACTTTCAAAGCTTCCTTTAACTGTTTAATTTAGCTGACATATTGACAACACTTTGAAAGTGGAAACATGGATACCAATTGCATGCTCTATATGTGTTTTGCTTCAAACTCCATCTAAGCAAGTTTGTCGATAAAATGGTAAACGGGAATGCCGAATACCTCATCTATAAAACTGCTTGCCATAGTGGCTTTATGCACTCATACGGTAGCTGTTACGAAGACTGGTCATAGGTTTAAATAATGCTGACGTCGTTCCGTGGTTTTGTAGGAGTTTTATTTAGCAACCACCTTGCTGGAGGTTTGGACGACTGTGTGTGCATTTCTCTCCCTCGCTCCCTACTTCGAGTGGGCAGAGTTCCCTTGCCATTGCAGTGATGTCATAGTGCAACCCCCCTCAAGAAGAGCTTTAATGATGAGAGACATGTTTTATAGGTATTTATCATGTACCAGACAATATCTGCTCAAGAAAATTGGCAGACGGCACGGGTTATCGTCTAAGGCTGATGAAAAAAAATGCCAATGCCAAAAAACAAACAAACATGTAAGTGTGTTTAAACTTTAGAAAAGTCAGGCTAGCCGCTTAGCATAGTTTCTAGTTTCTTTGCCTAGCTATACGCTAGCTGACTATATCTTCTTATTTGGCGTACAGACATGAGAGTGGTAGTGAATCCCATGTCTTACTCGAGCCTTTTCTAACGCAAGGAAGCAAATGTCAAAAATGTCAACCTATCCCGTTAAGACCTTGCATTCTTTGGGTTCATTTCAATTTGAACTGCGGTTTTGCATCCAAAATGAATTCATTGTCCTGATAACTTGTGTGTTGTTAATTAGCGTACATGTATTAAGCCTCTACCTAAAATGTCCCTTTTCAGTGTCACACAGTTGAAAGATGTCCGTATAAAGTTAGCCGTTTCATCCTAGCCCCTGATTTGCTTGTACTGGTTGCCTTCATTGGATGGGGTTGGTTAGTTAGGGCAGGCCTTCGCCATTCTATAATTAAAAAATATATAAAGTTTTTCCTTTAAATACAGTATAAACCGAAGTAAATATTAATTTATTATAAATCTAATAGTGTGGGTTTTATCCTTCACATACATACGTAAGTGTTTGCTTGCCTGTAGAAAAAAAAAAGTCACATTTTTGCATGTTCAGCTCATCCTTTGTGTTTTTACTAATAGACTCTAGCTTATGCCAGCAATTAATTAGAATTAATTAATTGGTCGTTTATCAGTTAGTACCAAAATTCATAATTATTTCTAGGAAACATTAGTTCAAATTATTACACAATTATTTGGAAATGACTGACCCTTTAAACATATTACCCAAAACAAAACAAAAAACTATCACCATCCATAGAAACACTTCTGCTACATTACCCACTTCCTCACTGCCCATCTGTATGCTCAGTAGGTTCCAAACACTCACAGTTTCATCATGGCTTTTGTCTGTAGCTTGCACAGTTATGGCATTTGATGTTAACACATTTTGGGCAGAATATCAATTTGAGAAAGTTTCATTCTCAGAGAGAAAGAGAAAATGAAAGAAAGAGGGATATGTGTGTGTGTGTGTGTGTGTGTGTGTGTGTGTGTGTGTGTGTGTGTGTGTGTGTGTGTGTGTACCTCATCAGTCACTTGGTTGGCCTTCATGGTGATCTGCTCCACAGTCATGTCTTCCATTTTGCTGCTGTCCTGTTTGGAGGCTCCCCCCGTGGCACCGAGCTCGATATTCTGCGGCCTGGAAGAGCAATATTTCAAAAAGGTCACATCAGAGGGCATCAATTATCATAAAGCCCTGTGACTCAAACAAATGTGAGACCTAGCTTTAAAGTAGGCAAAAATAAAAAATATTCTATGACCATACAGGGGAAAAGCAAAACACACGGCTGGCCAAGGACTGAAGTAATGTAACTTTGAAAGGGCCTATAGTATTACATTAATTCTAATTATAATAACTTGACAACTGATTATTTGATCAACAGAAAGTGTCAATATTTTGTAGTTTACAATATCTAATAACATAGTACCTGCTGATATTATTATTTTTGTTAAATATGACAAATAATTTGACCAAGACTTGTCCTGAATAAGACACTGGAGATATAAATTATATTATATCAGCATTCTCCAGTCGACAAACTATAACAGAGACAGTTTCTAAATTACCTCAAACATACTATATCATAATATTATATATATATGATTTAATACATAATCATAATATCATCAATTTTTAAGTTATGATATTGTGAACTTTTTGAACGTTTCTGGCCAACAGGGAATCTAAGCCCGATATTCACTCACCAACTTCTGTCAGAAATATATGACTTTTTTTTTATGTACATCACTGTTTAGTGTCTCAATGCCACCCGTTGCTACATCCCATCATTTCTATTTAAACCACAGTACTACTCAGGGTTCATTGCTGTAGAATATTTCAGTGTGTACGCTTAAAATACGGAGAACACATTAAGGACCAAACATTTCAGTCATATGGAGAGGGAAGAAGGAGATGCAAAACCTAAACAAATCAGGCTCTTTACATTCCCCTGGAGGAGTGTTGGGAGTCTGAGCACATACAGAAGGCTTGCTGATAAAATGGAAACACAAATCCATTTCAATGACGAAGCCAAACTATCTTTTTGTGAGCCTACAGCAGTTCCTTGTTTGTGTAAGGCTTAGCTGCAGTGTGGCTAGCAGAATGTATGCTAACAATGGGGGAACGTTGATGAGGAGGCTGTGAAAACAGAATCATGAAGTATGCACAACGTTTCCAAACCAACGGCAATACAAAGTATACATTTAAAATAGCAGAGCAATAAAATATGTCTATACAAATAAATAAATTAAACAAACTAGAGGCCATCTTGCAATGGGATGTGGCCAAGGGCTTAAAGTTTTGGGGCAATGGCCACTTTGCTACGTTCTACCGACCACACCCATCTTCAGCCTCTGCCATCGTTTGGATCTCAGTTACACCCTCGTAAAGTTTTGTGAATACATCTTTAACAGTTGTGATGGTATCAGGGTGACAAAATCTGGCCACAGGCAGACAGACAAAATACTTAAAACCGCCTCTGTGGTAGTTTCTGCTACAGTTACTCCAGCAGCACATTTTGCCATGATGACATCTACAGATGCACAAGGTGAAAACAATACCAGTGTTGTGATTCATAAACAGTTAAAAAAAAAAATAATTATATGCAGTGTTGAAAGGGTAGGCCTTTGAAAATAAGCTGTCTTTGAATCGCTAAAATTAGCATATACTACTGTTAGCGTTTATGATCTAAACAAAGACAAGTATTGACTGATTTTATTTGCAGTTTTTCTATCTCATTACATAATCATAATCACATATCTTAAATAATAGCATTATAGAGTCATTTCTGCATGGAAACCCAATAGCATCCTTCCAAATGAACAATGAAAGAGCCTACATGCTCACTAGTATCTGTATGGACTGAAAATGGGGATTGTCTAACAGTGGAGGTGATACCTACTTGCAACAAAGTTTAGCTTTGGTTCCACAACGTTACAGACTGAATGCTTAAGAAGTCTCAGTGTCAAGTTACTGAATCACAACAAAAAAAAAATGCTTCCGTTTAAAAGGTCACAGATACTTCAGTTATACAACTGATCTCATGTGACTTCCTGAAAATGAACTCCCACCACTAATCACATTGGGACAAATTGAGTTGCATCTTTACTTGACAGCTCCATGCAGACTGTGCATTCAGATTCAATTTCAGATTTCAAGGGGTTGCAGAATATGCGCAACAGCAGGGTGGGCATGATGTCAGGAAGTGTCGCTGGGAAGCATTTGCTGTGAATCAGGATGTGCTGATCAGGGTTGGCCGCTACGTTTTTTAAAACATCGCAAGGGGGGAATAGACTTCATTAGTGTTCAGGCAAAGCATGGAAAAGAGAAGTGGATCAGAAATAAATGCCTCTATGGATTTGAAGAAGGTAGGAGCAGGAGGACAATGTGAGAAATATAGCAAAGGAGTAACCCCTATAGTACTTTCAACAGGACACGTACTGATTCTTGTTTCATTTACAAATACAACTACACTGACAGGCGGGAGCAGACAGAACTTGAGTTATAGCCGTGGTTTCACTGAGTTTTTCCTATGTAATCCATATGTAGATATATTCTGATCACTACAGGAGCTAGACTACCTTGCAGAACAGTTTAGTAGATATCCAAACAATATCTGATTTATGCATCAAGCGACCTTCAGGCAGCCCTGCGTCTCAGGATGCACTGAAATAACTTGTGTAAGGCAGCCTCAGATGGCCTTTGGTGCACAAGGTAACATAATATCAAGATCACCGTAAGCCAAGACTTAATGTTTTCTATGATACAATAACATTGCACTTTCAAGGACAGAGCCGATTACCCATAAACACAAAGCTCTGCCTTTTTTCCAAAGATACCATTCAGGAAACAGCTTTATTCCCTTTTCCTTTACTTCCTCCCCTGTCATCCTCTTTCCTTTAAAGGTTCAAGAGGCATTATCTTGTTTTTCAAATAACCCCTGAACTTCAGGTTCCCCTTCAAACCTGCAGCAGCTAAACATCCTGAGACAAAAAAAAAAAAAGACAGGGAAAATGGATAGTCTACTTGGCAGACGGATGAGAGGATTTAATGTTGTTGACTCTGCATTTTCTCTCTGGAAAGAGGGCACTTGGTTCACACAGACTTGACTGCTTTTTCTAACTGATTATTGGACTTGGCAAGATACTCATGTGAGTTTACAACTGTAACACTGAAGGAGGACTCATTCACACATATTGCACTCTTGAAATACCAAGCCACAACAAGAGCAGATAAACATGTCGACACTTAAAATATCAATTGGATTTGCAAGTAAAGCAGACCTCTTTATAACTGATGATTTATCCACATGACACAGTGACGAGGACGTTACACCTAAGCCACACATTGGTAAATACTAAATGCTATTGTTCACTGTGCAATTTGAGCCTATCATCACATAACAGAAAGCCCTATATTTTCACATCTCACACTAGATAACACCACAATACTGACACCACGCTACACGTGTTCACATCCACAAAAAGGAACCGTTTAATAAGCCTAAAGGACATACCCATTCATGTTGCAGTTTCTTCACAGCCCCAACAGCAAGTCTCTTAACACAATAGCTCCTACAGGGAAGCATTTCTTGTTCTTCTACCCAAACCTGTTTCTCCAGAACTGACTGCAGCGCGCACACACACTGACGTCTTTTCTTATTCTCAATCATGTTATGCCCATCTTCATATCCTTGATCTTTCTCCACATGTAAACATAAAGGCTATTTCTCAACTAACTTTTCCTACGTCCTGTCCTCAACGACGACGACACATTTATTTTGGTTAAGTGTGAAATGTTTTGGGCAGGGTGGTTTGCTGATAATGCAGACCTGCGTACAATAACAAACAGCAAGAGGGTCAATGACATCATGCTGTACAGACAAAACCTAAAATATGACCTTTTATTTCTTTCACATTATTATTTAAAGCAGGGGTCTTCAGTGTTTTTTAGGCCAAGGACCCCTTAGCTGAAAGAGAGACAAAGCAGAGATCCCCTTCTACAAATATTGTATAAGATGTTGTTGCGTAATTAATTGGTCCGAACAGCTAGGGTGGCCTAAACATACAGCTTTTCATGGTGGATACAATACTAAGCTATTATATTAACATATTCATATGCTTATACATCATATGTTAATGTTAAACATACACCTGAAGGCACATTGCATCCTTGTAGTATCTGTGCTGGGCTACCTTGCCTGTAAACCAGTAAGCCTATCATCAAGGTTGTGTAAATGTATTTATTTATTTATGCACAAATGTATATTTGCTACTAATACATTGCATTCCCATGAATGTATATTTTCTGACAAGTTTCTTTAAAAAAAACAACAACTGAGGACCCTGCTGTTGAAGATCTCTGGTTTAAATGATTTAAAAACAAGTTTCACCTGTTTCCACTTCAGCTGCCAATTACACAATAAACAGGAAGAAATAGGACATGCTGTTAATCATTTCAGTCGTTACATTTAAATAGGTGCAATGCTGCATCCACAAACAGCTGACCTTGGTAATCACATGTTAAAGTCAGCAACTTTGCAACGAGGGTCACTTGATAAACGGCTGACGTCAGGCTGAATGACAAACGTGAAGGAAATACATAAAAAATAAAAAAAACACTGTCCCCCACCCACGACACCACAGTTGTAGCAACAAACTCCCCAAAACAACACTTTTAAACTGAATGAAAGAGGCGTAAAGAGACAGAGAACAGTCTGTCAAAGCATATTAAAGTGTTCTTACATTGTCTGAAAAGTTGTTTTGTGGGTCGTGAGCGGGGCAGGATCCGTGGGCAGCTCGTTAACCTGTTAGCTTGCTAGTTAGCTAGTTCCGCTTTCCTGTCAACTACTTTACGCCCCAACTCAAACAACACATGAGAGAGAGAGAGAAAAGGGAGAGAGATATTTATCTAGGGAGTCAATACTTACAGTTAACCCTCCTTGTTTGGAATAAACGAGCTTGTTACTCCTCCTTCTTTACGGTATGCGAACTTAGTAACTTCTGGATTCCTTCGGTGGTTTCAGCGTCTGCCTGTCCGGAGTGTGTCGGTTGGTGCCTTCAAGTCTCGTCGGAAATATCGCGATTACTCGCAAAGTAAAAGTAGTAACAAACAACAATGGTGGAATGAGTACTCTAACTCAAGTTCTGTAATTAAGTACAAGTTGGAGGAACTTATGCTTCTTTATACTAAATATTATGTTTTTACTCCACTAGCCTAAATTCAAATACAAATACAAAAACTCCATGGTTAATTAAACGTATCTCCACCTTTACCAGTTTCAAAATAAAAGCAATACAAACGTAAATGCATCAATAATTATAATCCAATAAAATATCAAATTCGCAATTCTGCACAGTAATAAGTAGCCCGCTTTTATTTTTAGTTCTATAATAATGTAACAGTATTTTAGTTCTCCTCTCTGTCTGTATCATTCATGTCTCATCAATGCATGTTACTAATTCAACTTCTTCCCTGGAGTTGTTTGTGCTTTGTCGTCTCGCAGGTCTCTGCTGGTCGTGGTGGTGCCTGCTGCCATCGTCCTGCATGACGCTTCCTGCTGCTATTATAATCTATAACCTTAGCTGTGCTTGTTTCTACTATTCTGCTGTATTAACTGCCACAACATATAAGTCATACTCACATTACTATAGATATTATTATAGTTACTGGAAGTGTGTCTGTCTCTGTCTCTGGGTCGGTCTTTGTCTCTCTCTGTCCATCTCTCAGTCTTTTCTCTCTTTCCCTCTCTTTTTCTTCCTCCCCAACCAGTCAAGACAGATGTCCGTCCTCCATAGAGCTGGGTCTGTCTGACGTTCCTGCCTGTAATAGAGAAGGTTTTTGTTTGCCAACGTACTCTACGGGGGAATTGTTGGGTCTATGTAAATCATAAATAAGTCATAGAGTGTGGTCTATACCTAGTTTGTAAAGTGTCCTGAGATAACTTTTGTTATGATTTGGCACTGTAAATGAAATTGAATTGAATTGAATTGAATTATAATAGCCCATGTTTGTACTTTTACTTAAGTTCAATTTTGGATAGCCTACATGGATTTACTTGTATATCTATTTACCTACTTAGTCCACCACAATACACAAGTAAAGCCCATTTAGCCTACCTCGAATTCATAATTAAGGACAGTAGGTTTCCTGAGTAACTGAACTTGATTACTTCCCATCACTGTAGATGGAGCAGGGTCTATGAAGTCAAATGTGATTGTATTGTTTGGTAAGAAAACAATTAGCATGGTGATGTATTTATATGTTTTCTTCTTTTTTTTAATTCACAGTGAGCTTTGGCTACTAGATTAGTTAGAAATCCCCTCATTAATTCTGCTGCAGTAGTAGCACATTATACTCATTTTTAAAATTGTGTTACATGGTCGATATGTTTGAGCACATGTATTTCATAGAGGAAGAAGCTTTCTATGAGCACTTGAACGCAGCACATGATGGTGCGCATGTCCTGTCATATGACTCCAGAGAAAAAGAGGCGCTGCTCATTTTCCCCACATGAGAGCAGCATTTACCCTTCACCCAGACCTCCCCCCAGCCCGCCTCCACTCCCCCCTCCTCTGTATTTTACATGAAGATATTTTTCATAGTGTTTCTGAAAGATGCTCTGAAATAAGAGCCTCTAGCATTGAGTCTGCTGTGTAATTCCCCAAGTCATATGGTTTAAACCACAAAAGCCTGTTCAAGGTGACTGCAAAGACACCGGGCAGAGAGCCAGCCAACATATCAACTGACAATGTCTAAAAGGCAAGTGTTATTTCCCCCCTTTTCTAACTGCAACTAAACAGTATTCCTTGTTGGGTCACCTACAGCTGAATACCTACAAGCAAAACATTTTTTTAACAACTCCCAATTTTCACAAGGGATACTCCAGAGCTGCCCTCACCTAACTGCCCATGGTGCCCGAATGGTGCCCAGCTCTCTCTGCCCATGTATCTTTTATAGAGTCTACATAGCATGCATTATTCAGCAATAACACATGGTCCATCTGGGCTCCTGTGCCTGTGCATGGGTGTGTGGTCCATAGTTAACTGTCCTGCTTTGCGATTTCACCATTTCACGCCACATCCAACAGTGCTTGAAGAGCTAAGAATTAGTATTTCCTCTGTAATTACAGCTAAGGTATAATGTGAGTGTGTTTGATAAAGGATATGTGTGTGTGATGGAGAGAGAGTGAGAGCAAGGGAATAAAGGAGGGAAGAGAAAGAATTAAAAGTAGTGAGAGAAAGACATAGATTAAGGGAATGTGTAATAGTAACTACAGATGGCACGTTCAGGATCAAGCTCTTTCATCATGCAGTTCCTCATTAATAGAGATGGGAGCGCTGCCCTAATTCCATAATTCCTAAATCATGCCAGTTAGTTAAATACGAGGAGACAAAAGTACATGGGACAGAGGAGAATACATTAGCCTATTGCCTGATAATGTGTCTGTGAGAGAAAGAAATCAACAGAATAGATGAAGAGAGGAAAAGAAAAGAGAGGGGTCGCCATCTGCATTTCCTTGCTTTCCTTTTTGGTTGCTGCCAAAACAAACATCATAAAGGCCAAATTTATTCTTGCCAATTACTCTCCCACATGCACGCCCGCCAGTGAAAATAGCTGAAATAATCAAGTGATTAATAAGATCTTAAAGGAAATACTTGGGGATGTAAAAGTGTGTGCATGTGCGTCATGACATAGCCCAGATCACTAGTTTCCCATGATTTCAAGAAACGCATCTGTTCAATTCTGGCTCTGTTCCAGTTGTATCACACATCCATCTTTCCTCTCTCTAGGATTGAGACATGGGAAGGTTTTGAGCCCCTGCTTGATCGGGTTTAATTTTATGTATGGCTAATTCCGCTGGTGCCCGATACTTGTCAGGACAAAGAATAGGCTGACCAAGTGCACGTTTCAATATTCAGAGATAATTTCATTCCCTCGTATCCTTTTTCAGTGGGATCTACTTTTTCTCCATTTGAATTGAGCTCTCATGAAGCAATTTAATGGAAACCAGAGACATCGATAGCCATTAGCCCGCTTTGCACAGAAGGTCCAAACATGGCAAGCCAAGGCTCATTTATTATTCATGTACCTCAGTTTTCCCTAAAAACGGTGTTTCTGATATTCTTTTTGCACCATGCTGCCGAAAGGGGCGAGTCAGTGGTTTCAAATAACGCTTTTAAAACAGGACTGATAAATGTTTCAAGCTAGCACTGGACCATACAAGCTCCAGTGGGGGTAAGTGTCTATCGACTATCTGTCTATTCATGGCCAGATCTGGAGAAAAAACCCACTGAGCTCAAAAAGTAGAGGAAACATTTCACATATATAAATATATATATATATATATATATATATATATATATATATAGATATATTTCTTTTAGACATTCAGTTTTTAGGTGTCACCAGCATGTGTTGTTCCATGTCTTGTTCAAAGACACCTTAGTTCAATTTCCCCGTTGCGGGATGAATAAAGTAATTCTTCTTCTTCTTCTTCTTCTAGATTTCAAAGACAAACTATTTGTGGTACAATGTAAAAATATTCTATTACAAGTAAAAGTACTTTTTTTTATGACAACTAAAAATATAACCTGCAAATGTATTTAAATCATCAAAACAAAAGGTACTCATTCGGCTTAGTTGTAAGTTGATTTATGTTCAGTCCAGTGGTTCCCAGACTAGGGATCAGGCCCAAAGATAAATCTTGAGATGATTAATGAGGTAAGAATAAAAAACTAAGTTCTGCAACACAAATTTGCAATTTTTTCTTCCCTTGTAATTCTTTTTTTAAATGTAATATTAGATCATTTTACCTCTTGGGCCTAAAGCAGTTATTTAAATGAAACCATGTGAGAAGTTAAGAGGGGAATCCTAACTCCTCATAAGCCAATTTCCATCCAAATGCAGCACAAATGTTTAACAAATTTCTAGAAACATTTGGAGTTGGCTGCATCAAGATAAACAGCTGGTTGTTATAAATCTCCACTCAGACGCAGATAAACCGTAGAGTGCTACAATATGACATATTTTTGCAGACCAGCCCAGAAGTTTGCATCGCACTTGTTCCCTTGACAAAAAAACTATGGGATTTTTGATTATTGCGGAACTTTGACACTAACACGTTTTGCTCAGCAGATAATCTTAGATGAACACTTGACTTTCAAAGCACAGATGCAATCCCCAGAAGTAAATAGCTAATGTTAAGCTATAAAAAAGCTAAGCATCGGTCACATGACTACAACATCACCATCACTAGTGATTTGATTTGGCATTTACTGATGTATTTTGTGTCGTAGAACACACTGTGACGACCTCCAGCTCGTGTTAACAACACACCTTATTTCAGGCATCCATTCAAAAAACATGGAGAGTTTTTGCGAGTATTTGCAAATCTAGGCTTACCGTCTAGTCATGACTCAGCTTTTATGAGTTGTTCCTGCATTGCTCTATTGCACTCTTCGTGACATTTGGACTTTTTTTTAATGCACATAAAAGCAAGTGGATGGAGACAAAGACGAGACCCCAACTCGACAGTGCTTTTTTGTAAGAAGTCACAATCTAAGAAACCACCGGTTAAGCTCAAAACTTGATCAGTGTTTTTAAAGCTCATGTATATTTTAGTCAAAGCTAAAAAGTAACTGTAGCTATAAAGTAAATACACTGAGGTGAAAGTATAAAGTAGCAGACGTACTGAAGCGTACGTCTTACAGACATAAGTGTATGGCACACTAAATGTAAAATAAATCAACCAAGTGATAAACTCGTAAATATTAAAATTTCATATTGAAAAATTTCATATGAAAAATTTCATATTTCATATTTTTAATAGATAAAAGTCTGACCAATCATCCTGCCTGTCATCTGTCACTCCGTTTCAGTTGCGCTGCTCATGCTGCTTTCCAAGTGCCATGGGATGTCAGTTTCCGTCCTCCAACTAGGCAAAGTGCACTGGAATGCCTGTCAAAGGGGAACCTCCTACTAGCGAATTCGGGGTAGGTCAATCTCCCTTGAATTCGCTAGTAGGAGGTGCCACTGTAACAGGCATTCCAGTGCACTTTGCCTAGTTGGAGGTCCGAAACTTCGGACTTCCTATGAAATGCTGCTGAACGCAGCATTTCTCTCTCAACTGACGCGTCAGAGGAGGAGGGAGCATCAGAGGTCAGGCAGGGGGAAGAGGGTGGGACTTGGGATGGAAGCGCTGAGTGCTCTAATTGAAACATGCAAGAAAGGTAAGAACTGCTTTAAGTAAGCATAGATCAAAATTGTACACTGTAAGTCCAGTATGTAAGAAAATGCACTTGGTTACTTTCCATGAATGGAAGGCCAGACTGCTGGAAATCTGATGGAAACAGGAGAGGAAAGGCTATCAAGCTATTCAGTCTCCATGTTGTCAGCAGTTCAGATTAGCTGTCACATCGCCAAGGGAGAAACCGCTCAAGATTTGAGAGGGTGATTTCATCTGAATAATTTCATGCTTTGACTGGCAGAGCTCGATGCTTACCGTCCCAAGACTTTGACGTCAGAGGAAGATAGACTGAGCAAAATAAAGACCCAGGTGCAGTCTAATAAATGAGTACAATCGTCTGCCCTTTGGGGAGGGGAGAAAAAAAAAACATCAAATGAGAAATTAATTCACATTTCCACTGAAGAAATTCCACTCACTTGGCCCGGTTATTCGAGTAGACAAAAAAACAATCTTTATTTGTGTGTTTCTCTCCTTGCTCTGACTTCTGTGTTTACTTTTGACTGACTGACTTTAATGACTGAGGTCAGCTCCCACAAAACATCACAAACAGAAAAGGAGACAAACTCATACATGACGCTCAGACCTGGAGGCATCCTACCACTACCAACCATGGATCACAAACCAGAGAAGAAGAACGATAGAAGGACAGCATCAGTGGAATAGAAGAAGAGAAAACACATTTTTTTAATCTTCCACAGGCTATACCCCATCACTGCATCCCACACAGGAGTAAATAACAGTGATTTTAAATGCTACAAAAATAAGATGAAACAGGGAAGGAAGTGCTTCCCGTTGTTTGTGTTTTCTTGTGTGTGTGTGTGTGTGTGTGTGTGTGTGTGTGTGTGTGTGTGTGTGTGTGTGTGTGTGTGTGTGTGTGTGTGTGTGTGTGTGTGTGTGTGTGTGTGTGTGTGTGTGTGTATGTATGTGGGTGTGTGTCTTTGTACATGTGTGTATGTTCATGCCATGTCTCTGTAAATGTCTATATCTGCATGTGCTTTTCTACATATGTCTGTACGTATGTGTGTGTGTGTGTGTGTTTGTGTATCTGTACAATGGTCGTTGTGTGTATGTATGTGTGTGTTCACAGTGCTTACTCATTAGGTTCACTTCGCAACATTAAGAATGTCTCAGTCCCATGATACACACAAACTGTCTCTCCTCTCCTCTGCTCGCTCTCTCTTTGCGCTGTTTTTTTATTGTCATGTCCATGAATGCTCCCAAAATCTCAGAGGAATCGTTTCCTTATCAAAGACTGTGTGTGCATGTATATGTGTGTGTGTGTGTGTGTGTGTGTGTGTGTGTGTGCATGCGCATGTGTGTTTTTGTGATGCTACCACACACGCTTTGCCTCATTTGCCACAGTCTTTGCGCTTCCCTTATTGGTTTAGCCCTCAGACCCAGGACCAGCTTCAGTCAGTATTTACGTCCATTGTGATCTGGCCTGGGCTCTGAGGGGCTGATTTCCAGTCAGTTTCGCCCTGTAGGTCCATTTATCTCCCGGCCATTGCTAATCCATCAACGACCGAAAGCCAGACAGGAGAAACCGTTTGAGGAGAGAGGCTGAATTTTCCTTATGATGTCTGAAAAAGTCTCAGGGAGAGCAAGAGAGCAGTAGCAGGGTGTTGTGGATTTTCCCCATGAAAAAATATATCATCGTTACAAACAAGATTGAGCTGAAGGTTTCACAGTGGTCATGCAACTTGAGTGTCGCCTCCTTTTTGTCATCTGTCCTCCGTTCATCCTTACTTTACTCTTCTCCTCCTCCTCCTCCTCCCACACACCTCCCACATTCCCCGACCCGTTCATCCTGTCAGTCCGAGAGAAGGTACTGTAAGTGACCACAGTCATAATAATACAGAAAGACAAAGCGGTGGGTGACCAGTGGTACATTCATACATGAGAAAGTCATGGTTCCAAAAGTCACCCGACCCAGTCGACGTTAGACAGTGCTGAAGAAGCCTGTGCTGACCAGGCTGTGATAAATGCTTTTGTTTAGAAACATGAATAAGACAGAATACATCCCACCTGAAAATATACACCTCACCAAACCCACCCAGAACACCCCCCTACACGCCCCACCCTCCCACTGAAACAGGCTATGATTACACTTGTCATTATAATGTGATATCTAAGCTTTCTTAATAAAAAAAACATAAACAAAACCCCCTATGATTTATACCACATTGCTGTGAATATACCCTGGTCTGAAAATATCAACACATATAACATTACATTTCCCATATGGCCGTATTTATTTTAATCCGTGCCCACATTGTTTTCCCTTTCGTTTCTGCACAGACGGGTCACTTTTTCTCCTCTCCATCTCGTTACGTTTGCTGTTATTCTCGTTGCAGTTGGAACTGGCCCAGGTTGTGTAGAGTTCCAATTACAATGCAAGCTTGGCCATTTCCAATTCTTGGTTTGACAATAGGATAGCAATGTAAGAAAAATCCAATTTTTGTGCATCCAAGCCTATCGCCTAATGCATCCTGCCGTGATTGGATGATAGGAATTGTATTGGAACGACAAGTTTAATCATAGCCACGGCTACATCTACCCCATCAGTGGCCAAGAGTCAATAGACAAATCAAAAGGACCCCCTGATATGAGTGCAGAGACATTTCCCTTGTGTTTTTCAGATGAGCGGTGCTGTTCCACCCAGAATTCAGGGATCAGAGATGAAGCGAAGCTTCCCAGACAGCTCAAGACCCAGCCCTCACAGCCAGGCCTGGGAACAGTGTCCGAGGCTGGTAGTGGGGGTGGTTGGTGGTTGTATAGAGGTGGCGGTGGGATGGGGAGGGGAGGGGGAAGGGGGAGGGGCTTCCCTGAGGGATGGTGGATTGAGAGGGACAGCCAGCCCAGCCCAGCAACCCTGGGTGGGAGCTCCAGGAGGAAGGAGAGTGGGGTCACAGCCCGGAGAAAAGTCCCAGGAGCAGTGAGGCCAGAACAGCTAATAGGGCGATGGACCCTGGCCTCCAGCATGGACCTCCGTCAGTCAGAAAGGGCTCCGGAGAGTCATATCCTGACCCATCTGAAACGTAAAGAAGAGAGAAACGACAAAACATCTGAACTGAGAGGGACACACAGACAGACACAAAGACAAGACAATCTAAAACAAAGTGAATGAAGAAGGGAGCGGGCTTATAGAAAGACAAAGAGTAGACAAGTGGAACTATTATGGGGGGAAAAAATGTGGCTAGTGAGCGACAAACCACAAAAAACTCTCACCCTTCAAAAGCTAAGGAAAGGCAGAGAGAAGACGACAGAAAAGGATGAGGCGAGGGAAGAGGGAGGAGGAGAAGACGACAGCAACTGAGCTCTGCAGGGGGTTTAACCAACCTAATTACAGTTTAATCACAGAGACTCGGAATCTGGAGCAGCTGACACACACACACTCAACGACACACATCCCCTCACATGTGTAACCGCTCAAAGCTCACTCCAGTGACAGTATTTCACAGATGAGATGGAAGTTGCAATGTCAGACAGATCAATTTAAGAGCACAAAAAAGCAGAATCTCAAAGAGAAGCTGCGCCAATGACAGAATAAAGGAACGTATGTTGTTTCCGTAATAATGGGGGAAGAGAGAATTTCCTTCCCCCGTAGCGAAAGATGGAATGATCTGAGTCTGGAAAAGCTGCGAAGGCCGACTCTCATCCTTTTACGAAGATCTTCTAAGCTGTGTCATTATCTAAGGAGACGTGTTGCTACCCAGGTTTATTTCTTTAGTCAGGCTTAGGCTGAAAACTCAAGAGGTAGAATCCGCCTTTGAAAAGACGTACAGGTAGATTTTTCAGGATAACGCCAAGCATAGTGTAATGCCTGCCGCAATCTGCTCCCCCTGAATGCCTATCTTCTGTAGAGTTATTTTTAAACGGCACTCTCATAGGCCAAAATGGCGCACTTATATGAGCACTGCATCCTGTCTACCCCAATCTATGAGGGAGCTTTTTTCAAAAGAGTTTATCTTATCAGGCCGCATGCTGTTTGGAAAAAAAGGCCGTATCAAGTCATGTTTCATCTTTTACCATGAGGCTGATGCAGAAGGAGAATTTTATTAAGAAATATGAAGTGTCTATTATTAGATTAGACTTCTACAGTAGGCGATGGGTTTATTATTAGATTGCTCTCTTGTTTCTTATGAGCAAATGCAGCCAGGAGAGTGATGCGCAGGCTTGGTAACATTTTTAGAGAGCACTTTCAGCCTGCTCTCTTCTTTCTACAAGGACAGAAGGTCTCCCTCACACCCAGTGTGATGTGATGTGATTTGATGTGAAGTGCGTATGCCACTTTGTGCCTGTGTGCATGTGCCTGTGCACACTTGTATGTGTGAATATGTCAGAATGTGTGTGTGTGTGTGTGTGTGTAAAAGTGTTAAAGTGTTGCCTGGCTGGTCTGTGAATCAGAGCAGAGAGTGTTGTCGGGGCATTCTATCAGACCTCTTATTTCCCCGTAATTTTACTTTGATAGCCAATCTGGACCTTTGCGTGTGCGTGTCAATGCATGTGTGTGAGTGTGCAGCTAGAGCGCGACTTACCTGGAGGTCTGACATACACCTTCAGCTTTAGACATGCCCGCCCCACATGGTTTGGGTGAGGAGACGCTGTAAAAAAGCAGAGAGATTGAAAGAGGAGATTAGTTGAGGGATAAAGCGATTTGTGCCACTGATTGCACTCATGAAGTAAATAAGAACATTTAATAAACGTTTTTTCTTCCAATATTGTTCTGACTCAGAGTGCTATGAGGCTTATTATCAGGTGGTGGTGGTTGGACCGGGAGATTACAGAGACAGAACTGTAACCACGACGTTTTGTACCTGTTTTTAGAGATTTATGTCTTCAGTAGGTTTGAATGTAGATTAGCTCTTGGGTCTGAGATAGGGTAGCCAGAAAGTACCGTGAGAAAGTATTTAGAGACGGACTAAAACATTTGGTCTTTTTGCCGGATTTCTGTACAATAAGAAAATATAGAATAATACCAAGTTTATTTATTTAAAATGGCTAAATGCCTTTATCAAGTTGATCTTTTAATTAAGTGACACCTGTTCTCAAACTAATTTAAAATGATTCAAAAAGACCACAAACCAACTGACACACAGTGAACCGGGGTTTTTTAAGGTCCATCAGGAGTGTGACTGTGATGGCAGGGAGAAACAATCACAATACACAATAAGGTAATAACACAGATACAGTGGAAATGAGTATACTAAAGACTAATTGCTCACTGGAGGACGGCTTTCGCAATTGTGTCTGTGTGCATTACTGCTGACTTCTTCTAACATGAATATGCAGACTTTGATTACTAGGCAATAATTACAGCAAAGTAGACCGCAGCTACATAACTGTAATTAGCTTGAAACAAAAATTCCAAGGGTGATGAATCAAGAGTAGGCATTATAAAGAAAGGAACATATTCAAGTTTGTTAGAATTTGACATTAATGTAGTCCTTAATGCAGCCTATTACTTTCTTGATTACATTTATTGCTTCAAGCAGTTGGAGCATTTCTCATATTATGTCCTTTTGTGTGTGAGCTTGTGAACTCCCGTAGACGTTCTGAGCACTTCAGGCAATGTAAACAATCTGTGAGGGATCAGCCCGCACACTGGGATTCAGTCACTCACATTCATACCTAAGGGAAATATCAGCTCTTAAATCAACCTGACTTTAATGTCTTTGGAATGAGGAAGGATATCCATGCAAATTCCCCACAGACGCCGTGCAGTGACAGCGCTAACCACTGAGCCCCCGTGCTGCACAGACTGAATGCCAAAAAAAAAGAGAAAAATGTCCAAAATTTACTGATTCAAACTTCAAAGTAACGTAAATTGAAGTGAATCTGGGTTTTTAGTCCCACCTCATGCTGATGTGAAATAGAGCTGGAGACCTTAAAGCAGATGGTGACCAACTCACTGACCATTCCCGTGCTGGTGCTTGCAGAAGTGTGCGTGGAGACCTATTGGCCTTCTCTGTTGAGGAAGTGCGCAAAGCCAGAGCCTGAGTGACCCTGGAGAGGACCATCATCAAGATCCACAGCGCACAGGAAATAAATCTGACCCTTCGTCTGCCCTCTCCTCCCTCGCTTTCTGCCCACAACTCCTCCCTCCATCCTTCCCCCTGCCCTTCACCTCTTTTACCCTTTTATGCCTTTCCTGTAGCCAACTTCCTTTGCCTCAATTTTTTACCCTACCCTCCTTACAGTGTCCAGAGAAAGTCTAAAGTAGTACCACCGACTTCGTATCAAACTTTCTCTCCTGTTGTGTATATTTTTGTCTTGGGTTTCTTATTGTTTCACTGACAACATTTTGGGGAGAAAAAGCAAGAATTGGAAAGATACATACCCTCCCCCCATTCATTTTCTCCAGGCCCTCAAAAAATGTTCACTTTTGTCATTTTTTGGTCTTATCGGCTCTCCCAGCGCCTCTGTTTCCCAGCACATCTACAATCCAATGTCTCCTGAAAACCCATTGAAAATCACTCAACCTCATCAGATGGCAGCTGGGAGAAGTAAGGGGTGGAGCGGACCTGTCAACATGTCAACCACATGACAAATACACAAACAACGGGCACACAAGGGCCTGGCCACAGATCACCATCAAAGATCAATGTGTTTTACTTCGAGGAGTATCTGTGTAGAGGAGACACACACACATACTCATTTTGAGGGCCGGGTGGTTTAAAAATGTCAAAATGTCTTTGTTCAACATTAATACTGACCTGTGTGTGTGTGTGTGTGTGTGTGTGCTTATTTGTGCATGTGAGAGACAAAAACGTGTGTGGTTGTCAGTCAAGATGATGGACAAGGCCTTTCACAGACTCACAATCGCTTGACAACTGACCCCAGAACCAGCCCTCCTCCTCTCAAAACACACACACACACACACACACACACACACACACACACACACACACACACACACACACACACACACACACACACACACACACACACACACACACACACACACACACACACACACACACACACACACACACACACACACACACACACACACACACACACACATCTCATAGAATATACAATCCCCTCAGGGGTCCCCGAAACACAATACTAGAGTCAGCAACTATACAACTCTGGAGGGGCCCTGTCCATCCTTACATGAGGCTGAAAACAAAAGAGTGTGTGTGAGTGCCGACTGGGAAAAGTGCAGTAGGACATCGGGTGGCTGTTATCTTCACCTCTTTAGCTTTCTGACTTTCACCTGCTGTGTCTTTGTGACATGTAGACAACAGACTGGGGCAAAGAAAACATTTGCAGATAGTGCTCCATATTAAAAGTAACTCTCAGAAACACATCGCTTTAATGGTATTATCTTTCACAGTAATTCAGTAGTGCAGCACCATTTTTCATTACAAAATCGTGTTACCGCATTAGAAATCAAATCTGAACACTAATGCTATCACAAATTGAATTAAAACCTGTCTTGATATCTGTCATATAATCTCTTTTTTTGCCTCAGCGTATCGCTCTGTTCGCTGTCTGAACAAGGAGAATATCACTGTCAGGTCAGAATCTCTGTCCAAGGGCAAAAAACTCCATCAAGGAATATGTCCCACTTGCATGTCGACCTGAAACTGATGGCAGCGGACCCTCATCCCATTAGGGGTCATGGTGAGAATGCATTATCTCCTGCTAGAAAGGTTAAGGTTCAGGTTTCAGTGCAGCGGGGAGAAATAAAGAGACCTATGCCTGGGCTGCTCAGTGGCAGAAATGCTGCTGTTGGACTGTGACAAATTCTGAACAAGATACCAATGACAGCTCAGGTTTGGTATGACATTCAGAAAGTAACACAGGTAATGGATTAATGAGTTAACTTTGATAATTGTCAGATGTTATAATTACTGTACCGTTTAGCGGTAAAATGAGAAAATTTGTCTTGCTTGTCGGCTGGTGGGCGAGGCTTGGTTTTGCTCGACAGCTGAACAGTACTCTAAAATATGTTTCTGAAAACACTTTTTGTAAGAAAAAGGCAACACAGGAACAGAATCTTGATTCATATTTGATCAGTGCTGCCTATTTTCGGAGTTCATGAGCAGTCATTGACACTGCGTCAGAGACTCCTCGGCTCTGATTGGTTGTTGGTCAGGCGCAGTGCAATTTAGCAGATGCCATTAGGAGCACGCAGGGAGCAGAAGGTGGAAGTAGAAATACATGACTTTCTCACAGATCATCTGTCTTATTGTGCTGTCAGGATATAGTGACAGTTTCCGCAAAAGAGAGTTACTGACTTCAGCTTAAGTAATTACAAAATGATTACCTTTTGTAAAGTGTTTTTTCTCATTTCACCACATGACACTTTGAGTCTGTCCTTACCAGAGAAATGACAGAATAACAACCTGTGCATACATTTTCCTGACAGGCGACCTCTTGTGATTGTGTGACCGAAGATGACAGAAGAATCATTTTTTTTCTTCCACATATTCCCCCATCTGCTCGGCAGATTCAAACAGCAAAATGTTTTGTCACGATCGTAGCATCTTTTGCAGCCTCCTCACAGAAAAAAGTGGCCCTTTTCCCTGTGGCGACAGAAAGTTTGGACATTGCCAGCCAAGCTTTTGAAAGTCAATTTAGTGTGCTTTTCTGTGATTACTAACTGATCTTGCAATACACATCCACGCGCGGTAAATCTCTCCCACCCATCTGGTACACCAAGCAGCTGAAAACAATGTTTAGGAGCAATTTGAAGCTACTATTTGTTCCATGCCTGGTGGGAGAATGATAGCTTTTTAACTGTGTTCAGAAAAAAAAAACAGTCTCAGGGGGTTAGGCCCATCTGTGATACTAATACATCACTTGTTGAAGTGAGGAGAAACATCAATACAGCTAATATAAAAATGATTACAAACTATGCCTGGTGACATTTTTACCACTTTGCTGAGCACACCACTTATGATCTCGACAGAAGCCGAGACATCAAGAGAGAGAGAGAGAGAGAGAGAAGAGAGAAGAGAGAAGAGAGAGAGAGAGAGAGAGAGAGAGAGATAGAGAGAGAGAGAGAGAGAGAGAGACAGCGTGTAGGGGAGCGTGTAGGGGAGCGACTGAGAGATGGAAGGTGTATTATATGCACGCCTGTGGGTGTGCGAGCAACACGGTGGGCTGTGTTTGTGAACTCTCTCAATCATCTTCTGTTGATTGCATATTTACATATAGTTTACAAATGCATATTGAACAGAAGCGTGGCTAACATGCAAACCCAGACAAATGCACCTGTGCACACACACAAACACACACTGTCTAGTTGATAACCCACAGATGTAGTAGTACTCGTGTCCAGGCCTGAACTCAAAGCCCAGGGAGAAGGGCGTGAAGAGCTGGAACTTCTCTGAGAAGCGCAGGGGTCCATCAGGACCGCTGGGACGGTTGCACTCCCAGCGCTTGAAGCCGCGCATCCTGTGCTGGCAGGAGGTGTAGCCCTCGTGGTTGACCATAAACAGGATGTAGCGCTCCATGCGCCCGTGGGACGGAGGGCCCTCGTAGAAAGGGCAGTAGATGTCCAGATAGTCATTAATGTTCACTGCCACCCTGTACTCTCCGTGCCAGAACCTGCAAGACACAGAGGAAACAATGAATTAAAATTTCTTCATGAATAAAAATGATACAGGCTCAGGATTATGCACAGAATAAGTGGGCAGAGGAGGGAAGGCTTCAAAAATAGTTTACTGAGGTGTAATGAGATAGTGTGAGACATATATTTTGAGAAAAGAAACGTATACGTCTTCTCCAACACTATGAATATTTACTACCTATATTGAATTTCTGTGTGATTGCACAGCGAAGAGGAAACTGCGGTGAGTGTCCACTTAGTTCAGTCATGCTGTGTACCGTAATTATATGAAATTGTATGATCGCTGTAAGGACATTTCTGTGTCTGCACATCTCCACAGGAAGATCCGAGGTCGAGTCAGCTACAACACAGCAACCTTCATGGACGCCGAGCGTTGCTCAAGGACACTTCAATAAAAGCTTTCTGATAAAGGGTCTTAAAACCACAGTAGTTTGTAGCAAAAACCTCCTCGAGGGTGTTTCTACTATTTAATAAATGAGGGAAGGCCAGAAAAAAATCAATAATAATCCTTCTGGTTACAGCAAAACTTTGCATATAGCAACCAATTTTATTTTAATAAAGCTTGCCGAGCTATGCGTCATGGGAATTATTAGCATGTTTGGAATATACTCTTTTTTTTTTTTCAGAGTGCTTGAGTGAGCCTCCTCATATGATACTCAAGAGAAGTGGGTCATGTGATGGTAGAGAGCACACATTATTATCCCACCCCCTAGAGCAGTGTATGGAGTCTATGGTGAATGCCCACTTAGTTCCGTACACACGCGGATCACTGAGGGTGGCATGATGAATAGAAATGGGTCAGAGGGTATATACACACATTGTACAGGATATATATTGTGGTAAGTCTCCTTGCTATGTTCATTCTTCTGGCACTGAGTCAAAGAGTTTGTGAAATGAATGCAGGTAACTTGAACTCAGATGGTGACTCCCCCATCTCTTTTCAACAGTCTCTACAAGGCAGTTCGAGTACATTACAAACATATGGCTGCATATTTTCCACTACATTATACAGGCTTTATTTATGCTTATGTTTTGATGCCAATGTTGCCTATATGGGAACTGCATTTCTGTTTACCATCTTGAAGCCACTGGAGTGAAACAGTAAAGGATATTCTATATTTTTGTTATTGTCAACTAATGCCATCAAAAGACCAAAATCCACAACATGTAATCTGTCTCTCCATACGTTTAGGCTTCTCCATCTTGTCTGTGGCTCTAGCATTTATTCCTAAGACATAAATCCAACAAAAAACAAACACATACTTTTATAAGTGTTATTTTCGGCTGCAGATTAATACACATTTGGTTCTCTTGTGAGTGTTTATGGCAGCAGGATGATGTATCTGAGATCAACTCAGATCATACTTCAGTGCTCAGGTTTGATTCCTAAGGAACATTTCACCCAGTGCTCATTAATGTGTTTTTAATCATTTTTGGACAACAAGCCGCAAAGGAAAAAGCTGCCTTCAGGCTACACTACGAACAATACTTGTTTGTATAAGCAATTCATTGTTGGTTTTGTCTGGCTTTGTTTGGTCTCTACATGGAATTTGTTGATAAGAAAAATATTAAACATCACCCCATTAATCTTTGAAAAGTGTCTTGGCTCAGGATACTGGAGAATACCCAACATGACAACTTAATTTAAAATTCATGGCATCTATTAGCGAAAGGTCATAAAGGGATAGTTGACATTTTTGAAGTGGGCTTGTATGGGTATTACCTGCAGTAGATACCTGTCAGCCTGCCGCCAGTTTGTTGGAGTAGCAGGAGACCTGACATAGAAGCAATGTGCTGCTGTTGAAGGGGGTAGCAGCTAAACATACAAGTCAATATCTTTTTAATTGTACGCTGTATTGAGGCAAATTTCAAAACTTTACCTCGCCTTTAGACAGGCTTTTCCGACAGAGAACTGAAGCCAGCTATGCTCTCTTAAAAACTGTTGGACTATTTGACAAAAACTCAAACCATTCGTTTGTGTGCAGTAACTTAAACACCAAAGTCACAATAACACAAACAAAGTAATTGATCGAGGCAGCGGTAGACCGGCAACTCGTGTGTTCTGCGAGGTCAAATTGCTGTTCGTCTCAACGGAGTCTGGTGGCTTTGAAGAGAGCATAGATGACAGCTTCAGTTCCCTGTGGACCTTTTTTTTTTTAGGTGACTAAAATACATTTAGCTGCTGCCCCCGTCCACAGCTGCACATTGCTTAGCTTCTGTGTCGGGACTTCTGCTTGCCTCTCCAAACCGGGGGCGTGTCGACCGTCATGTACTGTGGGTAATACACTGACTATGGATAATTAGCTCATACAAACCCCGCTTCAAAACCTCTGAACTATGCATTTAAAGCTGAAACTGATCAATCAATATTTCACATTAAATGCTGTATTAGTGCTCAAAAATGTTGTATTTGTTTAACCACACGTCTAAAAATACACAGCTTTGTTTCATGTATAATTTAGCATTCATATCGGCACCCTTCTGTGAGGAAATACAACACATCAGTGATTTTTAAATATTTTATATTTCAGATATTTTATTTACTAGGACTCCATAAATAATATGTCCCAATGGTTGATCATCTTTTTGTTTTTGCATGTTTAACAATCCACAGTAATTCAATATTCAAGTTTCATTTTCAGACTTTCTTCGGTAATCCATCTAACATTTCAAAAGGCTGTTTAAAATCCAGTGTGAGTGCGGCATCCTAGTGTGCACACGTCTGTCATCTCATCATTAACATCACTGGCTACGATCAATTTCACTCAAAAATGTTCCCCGTCAGAAGATTTTTTTTTTATTCAGACGCCGCGTGTTATCAAATCTTGTTTCTCAAAGCTCAGTAAATTTGAGATGCAGGAAAATGTCTTCAATCAAACGAGCATAAGAGCATAAACAAAGACACACACACACACACACACACACACACACACACACACACACACACACACACACACACACACACACACACACACACACACACACACACACACACACACACACACACACACACACACACACACACACACACACACACACACACACACACACACACACACACACACCTCATGGAAGCCTTTTAAACAAATTCATCATCTTCCCCCTCACCTTGACAGTAATTGATTGCCCGGAATGAAGACATTTTGGTCTAAGCACTTTTGGTTAGTGGGATATTTAGCTTTGGAACAAATTATCCCTATAAAGGCAGCCCTATCTCTCCCCCAGAGGGCAAATCAGGAAGTGAGTTAGATGTGAAATGAGCGCCTTCATGCTTCGGTGCCCTATCAGAGCGAGTTTTGCAGGTTCTAAAGGGATCCTTGAACAGATCATTTAGAGGCATTGATCCACTGGGGAGCTCCTCTCGGCTCTCTCTGCTCCCAATCAACTCTGATTAACAACTGAAGGGGAAAGGCAGAGAGGAAAACAGAAGGAGAGATGCACAGAATGAGAATAAACAGCTGAAAGGAAAGAAGAGAGGGAGGGAGACACATAGAGAAAAGGTAGGGGAGGAATAGAGATAAGCGTGTAATGAGGACAAAAACAAGAGAAAGATATTATAAAAAATGCGTGAAACAAGAGTAAAACGAGATGGAAAGATAGAACAGAAGAGCAGGCCAGCTGGAAGAGGTACAGATGAAAGAGGAGTTTTTCTGTTTTTCGTGAACGTGATTTTTCATCTGAGACAAATGTGCATTGCCTATTGATTGTGCTTTAATACATTTATGGGTGGCTACCATCTGAGCATTAGTAGTTTCAGCATACAATAAACTCTGTGTGTGTGTGTGTGTGTGTGTGTGTGTGTGTGTGTGTGTGTGTGTGTGTGTGTGTGTGTGTGTGTGTGTGTGTGTGTGTGTGTGTGTGTGTGTGTGTGTGTGTGGGGGGGGGGGGGGTAAAGTGGGTCTCGATGAGTGAGGATGCTCAATCCTAGAAAGGGCTAATATGCCGGGATATATTAGGTTGTATTAAGCCACTCAACGCCCTGCCCTGCTCCTGTGACACTGTCTGCATAACTAATATGCCAAGGCAGGTGTGTGTGCGTGCAGGTTTGTGCCACCGCACTCTGAGCTGTTAAACAGCACATGTTGGTGTGCTGTTATGTGTGGACGAGTGTGTGTCCCTATATCCCCTCCTCTCAGGCTGTGTGTCATTTGGAATTAAACACACACACTGCACTGGCCAAATAAGACATGGGAATGCACTCACACTTACGGCATGTATCTTCCTCAGAGCGTATGTGTGTGTGTGTGTGTGTGTGTGTGTGTGTGTGTGTGTGTGTGGAATGTGGGTGTGTGTGTGTGTGTGTGTCTTTGGTGTAGGTATTGGTGCGTCTTTCTTTCAATGTGTATATTTGTGATCACTGTTTGCAACACTTTATTTGAAGGGGTACGCATCAAGCTGCCATAACACTAATGCAAACTGACATTAATCAAACCTTATGAATGTTTATGATTATGATGTTGTCATTAAAGAGGAACTCAATACCTCTGGGGGTTGGGGTACTTTAAGCTTTAAACAGTTGCTTGTTTACACATCCAGCAATTATGGAGCAACATTAGCATTTATTGGGAGTTGTGTGTCTTGTGTGTAAGTCCAATATTCACTCTTGTACGTATCTTTGTTTTGATCTTCACCAACTCCTGAATGACATATCTGACTCTTTATCTATAAAGTGATCCACTATGTTTACCAGCTAGACACAAACTGTTTATTGTTTGGTGCAAAGCAGGTAGTAGTGCACACTGGGTTTTCAGAGCTTTTTGCTGAAAACTACTGCTTGCCGTCGCTATAAGAGCGAGCCAAAACAGTAACGTTCTATGCAAGATGCTTAAACAATGAGCTGAAACTCAGGATAAAGCTCAGTAAAGACATCAGGAGCTTCAGATTCAGGTGATAATTCTCTGTATGTTCGTCACTACAAGCGCAGCCTCTCACATTAAACTAGTTCTGCTCTCCATTAAAGAAATTCTAAGTCGAAAAACCAATCGTGTGATCTTGTC
Source organism: Echiichthys vipera (assembly GCF_963691815.1). Classification (NCBI taxonomy): domain Eukaryota; kingdom Metazoa; phylum Chordata; class Actinopteri; order Perciformes; family Trachinidae; genus Echiichthys; species Echiichthys vipera. Next base: position 6,349,772 of record NC_139837.1, on the reverse strand, counting down.
CGACTAATAGATTAGTTGATATAATCGACATATCTGTAAAACTGAGTGTCTCCACAAAGAATCATGCAAAAGCACCCTTTTGGTTACTAGACATGTGCATATATTTATATTTCTTGGGAATAAATAAATCCTTCAGTGAGAAAAAGCCTAAAAAATGACTACAACATCTAAAGAAATCTAAGTCAACTAAGACCAAATGACCAATTAGTAGACTAATCGACTAAAGCCCTTCATTACACATTGTAATTTGATACATGCTAAAAATATAAATTATAGCCCCTTTAAAGCCAGACTATATGTGTACAGTTGTCATTTCTGATTTTGTTGACATTAAACTGTAGTGTAAAAAAACCACACAGTTGCAAACCCTTCCTCCCCTCAGTCAATCCAACCTATTACAGCCATTCATTGAGAATGAATGGCTGTAATGCAAAACATACATAGGCGCGGCAATTTTCCCTGGGATTGTCTCACGAAAAAACTTCCCTAAAACGTATCCCGTCGTAATAATTTGACAGACGCTATAATACAGTTGGCTTTAATGTAGCTGACGGCAAAGTTCAGTGCAAAAGTATGAAGTTACACAAATCCTTGTGTGATCAGAGTTTCCTCATTCTGTATAAACTCTGATCACCGGGAAAAGAAATAGTGCATATACTTCTTATTTTCCGGGTGATGAAACTTGATTATCTTTCATTTCCAGAGAAAGATAGCTTTCTTGAGATCCTGCCATATTTACAGTCAAAATAATTTCCACACGTAAAACTACCAAAGGGAGAAAAACTTGATAATTAGGCCCACGAAGGATAGGAAGATAGATCATTAAAACGTTACGATATTTCTCACCATCTAGCCCAGCAGTGTCTTGGCGAAAAAGACAGAATCTCAAAATGATCATGAAACAGATCGTTGTTGAAGTGCTCGTTGTTCAGTATATGGTCTTTTTCAGTTTTTCTGTTCCCACTGTCGCCTCACAGCAAGAAGGTTACAGGTTCGCATCCCGGCCTGGGCCTTTCTGTGCGGAGTTTGCATGTTCTCCCCGTGTTTGCGTGGGTTTCCTCCGGGTTCTCCGGTTTCCTCCCACAGTCCAAAGACGTGCACGTGTTAGGTTCATTGATGACTCTAAAATTGCCCGTAGGTGTGAATGGTTGTCTGTCTCTGTACGTCTCTATGTGCCCTGTGATGGACTGGCGTCCTGTCCAGGGTGTACCCCGCCTCACACCCGATGTCAGCTGGGATCGGCTCCAGCACCCCCGCGACCCCGACCCCGGGATAAGCGGTTGAAGATGAATGAATGAATGAATGTTCCGCCACTTCAAGCGTCTCTTTTTTAATATTGTCCGGGTGTAAACCTGTGCAAAATGATACGATGGTTTGCTTCGTTCCTAATCCCATGATGTCTCACAGATTCTCCTCACTCTTTCAGTCCGATTGAATTGTCGGGTGAGGTTAGCCAGATGCAGCCGAAGGAGTCGGCTTTTGGCTGCTGGATCTTAAATGGATGAAAAAGCCTCATACTGACGCCTGAACCACCATCAGTGGAAAAGAGTCTTTATGGTATTGTGTGTACACTTCAGGATAAAACGAAAATAGAAATTGAGGAGTTTAAAATATTAAATGAAAGATTAAGAGCCAAAGGAGAAGAATGAAAGTGTCAGCGTGTGACTGGATGTGCATTTGTGTAGTGTGCTGTAGATGCAAGCACAGTTAAAAGTGTGTGTCTGTGTGTAGTGGCCACTTCTTAGTATTTTGGTACCACTGAGTCATCAACATCAACTCTCAGCATGGCTGGGATCAAAGCTGGTTGGAGAAGCCTTGGATGTTTACCATACCTGCCTGTGTCCTAAACAGCAGGCCGGATCAACCAACACACATCAAAGCGTGCTTCGCTCTCTCTGTCTCTCACTTTCACTATGTTACCCCTCTCTCCATCCATTACTTTCTCTTTTTCTCCATCTTCACTTGATCTCTCTCTGTCACTCTTGCTGTGGTTTGGAAAAAAACCCCACCACTTTGGGTTTGAGATGTCAGTCAATGGAAATGCTTTCCATACGCAATTTTGTTTTTGGTTCAAACGATGCTTCAAAGGGAAGCTCCAGAGAAATGTAATGATGCACCGTTACAAACTACAAGGTCAGGCAAGGTCAGGCAACAGCCATGTAAACAAGAAAGACATCATGACAACCTCTGCTTGTTATCCGCATGCCACATGTTGTCCTGATAAAATTGGCATACATTATTAAAGGTACTCTGTAGAATTTGTAACCACTAGTAGCACTATGGGGCAATGATTTTATGTTTTTGAGTGGGTCCCAGTTCTGCATGTATCAGACTGTCCTCCAAGAAGAACAATGGGATCAGTTGTTTCAGCAGGTGCCCCAAAAAAAACATAAAGACAGATAAACTGTGTGTATATATATATATAATAAAGTATTGTTTTATTTGTTGATATAATACCACTGCTGTACTAGCAACTACTATGTTTTGTTTTTTTTAAATAACCATGGCTCTTCAACAAAAACCTTTATTTTGTAAAAAAAAAACAGTGAGCAAAATGAGAGAACAGTAACCACTATCTCAAAAGAGAAGAATTAAACAATGTTTTCTTAGTGCTATAGGATTAAAAAAGGAACAGGAAGTGTAGAGGACCCTGCTTTGAATGATTTCACAGGACATCACTTGTTTCTCTCACTGCTCTGGTTTGATCTTGGTCCACTCTTCTTGTAGTCTCTTCCACAGTTCGGTAACTTTAGTGGGTTTCTTAGCCGTTACTTTGTCCCTAAGGATTTCCCAGAGATTCTCTATGGGGTTTAGATCTGGACTCTGGGCTGGACATTTGATTGTTTCAATATTCTTAGCTACAACGAACTGCTTAACCTGTTTTGCAGTGTGACAGGGGCATTGTCGTATGAAAATTTGAATGTTGCCGAAGGAGGTTCACAAACATTTGCGTTCGCCCTGCCATGTAGCTGTACAGGAGGCCCAACTCCTGCTGCAGGAAACCTCCACCAAACCATGAAACTTCCTCCTCCAAATTTAACTGACTGCTTTACACACTTCAAGTCCTTCCCAAGTCCTACGCTGAACATAGTGTTTCCCATCAGACCCAAATAAATTGAATTTACCCTCAACACTGAAGTGCACTCTTTACTAGTTCACACAACATGCTTTTCAGCAGAGGCAAGTGTTCATTTTCTGACAAATTGTGATTTAATTAGTTATTTTTATACTATAAAAATGGGGTGAAACGTCATTCTTTCAACGCCGGGATTAACTCATGATTTTGGGCGGGTGAATTGGCAGGATTTGATACCGCCTGGTCACTACTGCGCAGACGCTGGTTGCAAAATTACAACATGCCAATACCTGTATCTGGATTATTTTGGCTTCACTTTTGTACAGTGGGAGGGAGCGGAGATGTGTCGTCCATCTTTATATGCAGTCTATGGATGATGGGTGGATGAATGGATGAATGGATGAGTCAAACAAACTGAAGCACACAGGTGGCGCAATTCAAATTCTGCTGTTGTCATGGCAATTACCACTAATCAACAGTAGTGGCGGTAAAGTGCCAACAACCGTAGCAAGCAACGACAAAGGCAGTAAGGAAGAACACTGTTCGTTAACATGAATATAAACAAATCACAACTTTAAATGTTTTGAAAATACACTTTATACACTTTATTTGTCTGTCTCTGTTCGTCTCTATGTGCCCTGTGATAGACTGGCATCCTGTCCAGGGTGTACCCCGCCTCACGCCCGATGTCAGCTGGGATCGGCTCCACCCCCCCGCAACCCCGTCAGAGACATGATGGATGGAGAAATGCATTCTGGACCTCCATTATTTTGCTGATCAACACTGAATGTTATCATAACTTTGGTCTGTTTGTAAGACAACTCCTTTAACTAAGATTTTATGGAAGAAGACGAATAAGGAAAGCATTTGAATAACCCAGTTCAAACAAACTTCTTCTTCTCTCGGAGAGACAAGAAATAAATGGTCGTATTGCTTATTCACCACAACACTCCATGTTTCCTGGAAGAGTCAGTTGTGTATTGGTTCTCAATTTTTAGATATTTCCACTTCTCCATTCGAGGGCAAAAGTTTAAAAAAGTCCACTTTTGTTGCCAACCCCTATCTGCATCATCTTTCTCTCATTGACAGTAATGAGCATGCGGTTTGCTGTGCCAACACAAAGAGATTGCACCATTATCACTAACTATGGTCAATAGGCACAGGAGGCCAAATGAAAATATGGAGTCTTTTTAAGTGAAAAATTTCATATTGAGTTTCTGAAATGTGCACAATTTCACCTCATTTGGCTTTTTGGCAGGAAGAAGCATGTCTGTAAGTAGTGTCGGTTACGTTGCTGTCTCAGTCTGCTGCGCTGCAGCTTCAGTCACTCTCAATGTCTCTGCAATTAACTCCACATTACTCTCTCTTTCTATCTCTCCGTCTTCATCAGCTCCTGTCTTCACTCTGTCTTCTGCTCCTTTTCTTTCCTCTCTTTCCCTCAATCCTCATCTGTCCTCACTTCAGATTCATTTACTCACTCTGCTTCACTTTTACTCCTTCCCCCACTTTTCCTCCAGGAGCACAGCAGCATCTTTTGACATTGTTACTTTCTCCTCCTTTCAGTCTTCATGACTCTCATTCCTTTTCTGTTTTCTCTTCCTTGTTCTCTCTTTCTTAACTTTCTCCCCCCACCGTTTGTGTATTTCTATTCTCTGCACCCTGCTTCCTGCTCGTTCTTTTTGAATGTTTGAAATGATTCTCTCTCACACACACACACACACACACACACACACACACACACGCACACGCACACGCACACGCACACGCACACACACACGCACACGCACACGCACACGCACACACGCACACGCACACGCACACATACACTCACACACACACAAACACACACACACACACTTCTCTTGCTAAGACTCTTTAGCTGTTTTTCTCCCAGCATGAGGGGTTCCTTTCTCATGCTGTCGTCTCTGCCTATGCCTCCCGCTGCTTTACTGCTGATGCTCAGGTATGTGGGGCAAAGTAAATACGTTACATCCTTCTAAACAGACCCCCACTGAGGCACACACACCCACACATATATGTACAAATGTACATAAATATATCATGCTAGGGCACATGTGCATTGAGAAATATCAACACATACCCAATGAGACATGCACATCCGCATTAACACACACAATTAACACACAGGGAAATACTGGGATTCATAAACACATGTTTAATTATGTAAATGAGTTGTTGATGCTCACTTCTAAACCCATGCACACAAACAACAACAAGAAACAGACAAAACATAACACATATTAATATCACACTGTAGGATACACTGCAGCAACTGGCACACTCGGATTCCCGAGCTCAAGTTGTGTTGTTTTTGAGTTCCACATATGTCACTCTGAATAATGTCGCCCATAGATCACCGTGGTGACATTCAGCACATCTGAAAGGATATTATGTATTTCTTAAAGACGGGCAACATGGACCCCCTGTGGATTAACTGCCGCCTGTGCCAATCCCCGGCAAATTCACACACACACGCACGCACACGCACACGCGCACGCACACGCGCACGCGCACGCACGCACGCACACACACACACACACACACACACACACACGCACACGCACACGCACACGCACACGCACACGCACACGCACGCACACACACACACACACTGTCAAATACAAACATGCTCACCATCACACATGCAGACATATACAACCAGACACCCACGGCACTGAATTAACATAACAAAACTTGCGGGGAAAAAAAAAACTCTAGATCCGTCGGAAGAGAAATTGTCACCTTGGTGATGTGGTAACCAAGACACACACACACACACACACACACACACAAAGTAGAGGCAAAATAGACCCACAGCCAGACAGACAGAGTGACAAAGCCATTGATGGATGGACAAGCAGGATGAGTTAGTTAGACACACGAGATGAGAGCCCCGACACACGCTGAGAATCTTCACAAGCTGACAGACAGATCTCAGGATATGCCTACTGTATATCAGGCTACTTGTTTTCTGAGTAGCATTCGCTATGAGGCTGCACCGGCGCTTCCACGGTCGACAGCGTAAACAGCGGTGGGGCTGTGTTGGTATCGACGAGGTCGGCCCAAAGAGAAACGCAAAGGAGTTGATGGCTGGCGTCCGAGCACAGCAATGGGAATCTCTCAACACAAGGGGGGTGCAAAGACAAGAAAGGATTTGTGTCAACGCCCTGCAGAAATGTCACATATCCACGGTCGACGTTTAAAGAACTGATTTAGATTTCATTCCATCAGTACTCATGCATTCTTCAGATTTTGTCAATCAACATGACCACTGAGATTTTGAGAAGACTCAAAACTTTTCTTTCGTTTTACTCTTTTGTACTTTGTTATATTTACACAAAAAGTCCAGCCCACGTTTGGCCAAGAGAGTAACTTTGCCCTATAAGGGCAGAGCTCCAAACCAAACCAAACCTTCCATTGTTTGGCTCTGTCATATATATTCATGTTCTTTTGACCTCATACTCTACACTGAGACTCGTCAGGTCTTGCAGCTAAATGCTGTTTAAAGGTCCACGGTCCAGGTTCAAGAGAAGAAAGATTGTACTTTTATTGTTTTAGTGCAAACTTTGAGGAAGTCATGAATTCAGTAGTTTTATTTGGGATTTTATTTTGTCATACACTCAGTTGCCAATTGGATCAAACTAGATCAAACTAATGTCTTCATGATAGTAATAATGTTGTGTTTTAATGAAACTTTAGAGAGGATAATGGAGGATGTAGTTGGTGTTGCTGGTGAACTGTGTTGCATTATACAGAGGGCTGTTTCTGTTAGTTAAACCTACCCTCATTGATAAAACAATGGAGTTAGTTTTGACTTCAGGACTGTGTTAGACTGTGTTAGATTGAATTAGTTTTTGCTGGCTGTACCTAATAGCATAAACTGGCAACTGAGTGTAATTCTGTATGTTTGACGTTCCCTGTAACTGTTTCATCGTATTTTATGAAACTGTGTTTTTATCTGTATTCATGAAGCATCAGCAGCATGAAAGCATCAACGTACTCACATGAATGGGTTTATGGGGTTTTTACTCTCTGACTGACAGATTGGTAGAAGAAGTGACAACACGATTATGTAACTGACTGATTTGACCAGCTAAAAGCCCATCAGGCTTGTTGGCCCACTTACTGACGGGCTTATGAACTGATCACCTGAACAAATGACTGGGTGAAACAAAGTGGCGAGGCCGTCTGACTGGCTACTAATCTTTCACATGAACAAGTGTGTCAAACTGACTGACTGACTGGTCGACTGACTTATTAACTGTCTCTCTCGCTCCGGCATCACCCTCCGGCTCAAGGATCTCCATCTAATATGGATGGGTTGATCCAGATTGACGAGGTGAACTAATCCATGTAGTTTGGGTCAAAGCGTTTGAGCCTCTGCGGGTTGGAAGTCACCGAGGGCAGAGGGAGCGAACGGGGGAAAGCTGGTGTATAGATTGCTTTGCAGCATCTCTAATGAGTAATTAAACACTTGAATGGAGTCCAATTAAGATACGCACTGTGTTTGCAGGCACGCGCACACAGACACACACACACACACACACACACACACAAACACCACATATGTTGAGGCACAAGCAAACATCGGCATGTAAACAAAATCAAAGACACACATGGGAAAGCATGCATGCTCATTCTAATAGTCACACTACTACAAATGAATCTAGAATAGAAATATACACACACACACACACACACACACACACACACACACACACACACACACACACACACACACACACACACACACACACACACACACACACACACACACACACACACACACACACACACACACACACACACACACACACACACACACACACACACACACACACACACACACACACACACACACACACACACACACACACACACACACACACACGAGTCTCGCCACATTAAGTGGAGCCATATGTGCTGAATGTTGTACGTGGTTCTGGATGGAGTGAAGGTCAATGCCGTCTGACTCCGATAGCAAGCATCTCCTACCCTCCCTCTCTCTGACTCTCTGCTGTGATTGTCTCTTCATCTTGATCTGCACCTCTTTCTCTCCCCCATAGTTCTGTCCATTTCTCTTTATGTCAATCTTTCTTTCTGTCACTCGGATTCAATTCAATCTCAGTGGCAATTCCCAGGAGCGAAAAAGCCCAGTAACAGAATTATTAACTAAGATTGTGCGTGCAAGAATGACTACAGCGTCACTAGATTGTTTACATTTTTTTTTTTCAAATGACTGATTACTGATCGGCGCCCCGAGCAGTTGGGGGTTCGGTGCCTTGCTCAGCGGCACCTTGGCAGTGCCCAGAAGTCGAACTGGCACCTCTCCAGCCACCAGTCCACACATGGACTTTTACTTAATATAAGCAAAGCATACATCATGTGTTTTTATTAGGTGATATGAACTACATCTATCAATCAACTAGATAAAGTAGATCTTTTTTTTATTTAGGGCAAATGCTTTTTCAAGATTATTTCCATCATATTCATCATTTGGGGAACTTACTACCTATCAAACACCAGGAAGTCTCTTTCTTCATGGTTCGTTTTTTTTACATGTGCTGCTGTCTTTCTGTCTCCTCTCTCTGTATTCCTGTCTCCTACTCACCACATCTTGGAGTAATCCCATTGCACCCAAACCCTCTTTTTTCATCTTCCTCCCTGCCACTGATCTCCCAAAATTCCACCCCCCGTCCCTCTTCTGTTCTCTCTCTTTCAAAATTGTCTCCTCTTCAAACCTTACATCTCCCACTACTCTTAACCAAAAAATATATATATTCTCAAGGCTTGTACCACATCTTGTTGAGATAATGAACACTTTTGCAGATGCTCTTTGTAGAATCATGCTCAAACAGTTTGCATAGACCCTGAAAGCTTCGACGAAGTCTTTTAAAAAAATTGGAGTGCTACAAAAGCAGCACGCTGACGCACGTTTTTAAAGCACCGCTCTCTACTGTTGTTTTAAAGTCCAAACTGAAGTTGAATTGCATGATTTTCTCTGTTAATTACACTTCCTGTGACATCTTTTGAAAAAAAAAAATATTAATTAATATTTTTTTTAGCTTCATGACAGCACCCCATTTCTGTGCAAGCGGGATTGCCCCCGGTTCAATTCTCTGCATATTAATAGCCGATGACATCACTGTATTTCAAACTGTATTTGCAAAAAGCAGAAATGTCACCGTTTCTGTCAGGCTAACACTTAGCAGCCACACAACACAACATGAGCCATGGCTTTGAACTGCGACCCACATTAGCTTTCAAGCTAATATCACATTACAAACAAAGACACATCTCCTTTCCTGCACCTTAGCTTGTTGAACAAGCATTCAATTGCTAAGTCAGTTTGCAGCAAAATAGCGTGGCTCTTGTTCTGCGAGTAAAACGTTTACATTTAGTGCATTTACACAAACTCGCAGTAAGAAGCCAGATTACATCTCTGCAGTAACCTGATTTCTTAAAAGTGTGTGAGTTTTGCAATCGGGCTACAGGAGAACAACTGGATTTTTCCTGGAGAAAGTGGATTGCTTGGGCTGTACGGACGTAATCGGGTCAGTAATCTACTTTTTGCATATATGCATGCGCATGACAAAGATTTTAGAAGGGGGAAGTATGGAGTGGAGCAGCTGGAACAAAGAAGACGGCAGCATTTGTGGCAAAAAATCTTTGTATTCAAAATAATAATTCCATCCAAAGTCGAACTAAGACTCACACTTCAAGAAAGCGAAAGTCTGGAAAATCCCTCGCCCCCATACTGACAAACCTCACAAACCTACTGATTGTTGCTCCTGGTGGCAGCCGGCTCAACTGTCAATCAAGTACAGTGCACCCACTGAGAGATTTAAAGGCTAAAGGAGCATTTTTAATGTATTCCAAACACCTTTTTTCTTCCTGTTATTAAAACACATATATTAATGATGACTTTGAAAGTCACTTTGAAACTCTGTCTGACTACAAAAAAGGTCCACTAATTGTGATTTCAGAGTCACTATTGGTCATTAAAGAACCACTGCTGCCATGACCAAAATCCACAGAAGAATCCCTTTTTTGTGTGTGTGTGTTTCAGTTTCTCTCTCGGTCTCTCTCATCATCTCCATGTGTTAAGTCTAATCTTTTTTTCTCACTCTACCTCCTGCCTCTACCAGGCCTTTTCTCTCCCCCTCCCCCTCCCTCTGATCATCTTCTTGCACGGTACTCTTCTCCCCAAATTTCCTTCTCTAACCTTTCATTCTCTCTCCATCTCTCTCTCTCTCTCTCTCTCTTTCCATCTGGTGTCTCTCTATGAACATTAATCAGAGTGCTCAAGCACCATGACCAAAACAACTCCACAGAGACTCGCTGAGTCTCCTTTCCTCCGTCTCGCTTCTGTTTTTTTTCTCAAATAGTCACAGATAGCCCCCACCCAGTACACACACACACACACACACACACACACACACACACACACACACACACACACACACACACACACACACACACACACACACACACACACACACACACACACACACACACACACACACACACACACACACACACACACACACACACACACACACACACACACACACACACACACACACACACACACACACACACACACACACACACACACACACACACACACACACACACACACACACACACACACACACACACACAAACATTAGCCAGTCTTGGTTATGATTTCAACCTGGCCTGAAGCTACTTTGGTTGCGACGGCAGAAGTCTTTCATCCATCTCAGAAGTTAGTCTTATGTGTGCAGAGAGCTGATTTTATGCCTGGAGTATGCTGAAACTACGCAGGGACAAATTGTGCAAAGATGTCCTGCAGTAATGTTTTCCATACACTTGTTTCAGGTCCATCCATCACCGCAGACTCAATGCAAATCACTAACTGAGTCATGAATTTATGTTTTCAAACGGACCCTCAATCTTTTTCCACTGGCAGCAGCAGGCACGGCCATGATGGAGGCTGCAACTGATTCTGCCATTAAAATTCACAGTTTGGATCACATCTGGATGCTGTGAATCCCTTGACATTCTGAAATGGTTGTGCTTAACAGCTCAAGGCTTGTTGATGAGAACATTGCCATTTTGGATGACACGGCTGAGATCAATATAGACGAGCATTGGGAAGGGGAAGAACACAAAAGTACACGCTGTAATAATGTAACAATGAGAAATACGCCATTTAAACCAGGATGAAAGAGAGGGCTCAGAATCATTATCTTTATTGTAGTTGCAATACGTCCAGGACTCTAATGCCGGGACATACATCCCATTACAACCAATACAGATCAGCACAGCTCACTTTTATGGAGCATTAAGTTGCAGTAGTGTGACTTTTAAATTTGCATGAATTTAGGCTTCTTTTTTTTTTACATGCCACCCACAATTATTTCTGTTGAAAATATCTACCAGGTGATGCCAGTCAGGGAGAAGGATGGGGGCAATTACTTTGCATAATCTACACGGCGTCACAAAAAGTTGTCACTATCCGCCTTCTGAATTCTGCTTAGTTTGTGATTTGAACCACGATAATTTGAGGTGCTTTCCCACTTCAAAGCATATATATTCCTGGTTGATTAAATCATGCAAACTTGTGGTGAATATTGGGCTTCGTTCAAACTGCCAGCTGCCAGACATATCCAGATTGTATCGAGGTGGATTTAAGAATGTCTGGGCAGCATAAAAAAAAAAAAAAAAACGTAGATGCAACTTTTTTTCAAAAGGATCCAAACCACATTTGGAGGAGGTTTGAAATGTGATTCCCTTTACAGATGTTTCTTAGTCTGGCTGCTCAAATTAGATTTTAAAGTGTCTCTAGCAACGCAAAACAAAACAGCAATGTCAGATGACAGAAGTGCTGAGCAGGATCCAGTGTGTGAGTTTGTCCAGCGTGTAGAAGTTTTGCAGCACCACTTGTAAGTGCGATTGTTTGGAGGGCTAAATGATGGATCCCACTTCTCTTGCTTCTGCGTTAGAAATCCGTGTCAGCATAGCAACGTAGTTACTGATGCTTACGTCGTTACCAAGGAAACCCATGCAGGTTGGTGATCAGGCCAAAGATTCACAAAGAGATGAGTTGAAACTTACAACTACTTGCAATGTGCAGATGTGCAAGAGCAATGCGACTAGATGAAGCGGTGTATCATCGCCATAGCAACGACTCTCTGTACTTCCCTTCTAACTTCTGACTTCGCAGGCTAGCTGGTTTTAATTTGTAGCATCTTCAAATATGAATGAGGACAGAAAACATTTTCATTTTCTTAAAACAAACCGAGCAGCACCCTCCATGACCATAAAGGCCAAAGCAGAAGCGATGAGATGACAGATGATAAAGATGCAGATTTTCTAAATCACAAAAAATATATAATGTCTTAAAGAGGATTATCTATCATAGTCACACTCAACTACAACTAGCCTTCACCGTGTTGCAGTTAATCAGACTCCAGGGCTCCAGTGTTCATCACTGCTGAAAGTGCAAATCTGGACATAAGTGAAAGATGATGATAAACATCCTCACTTTTACTTTCTACTCCTAAACTAAAGAAAATGCTTATTATATTTATTTTTTTTTTAAATCAGGGTGCAAAAAACACAGTTAAAGCTGCTATTACGTTAGTTTACGATCACCTTCCATGCATCTTCACTACCTCGGTAGTCTATGTGTTAGTAAATTCTTCTCTCCTTTCTCTGATGCATCCAACACCAGCAGCAGAGCTTTCTAAAATAACTGGATAAATGTGTGTAATTCTTCACACTCAGTGAAGAAAGTCATTATTCCTTCTTTAAAGTATTCTTAAGTGTATTTCTTAAAGGTTTAATAAACATGGTCCCAGGCTTCTGGAATTCCCTCGAGACACCTTCAAGCAATGTCAGGGATGCTGAATTCATATTTTCCTTTCTACAGTTAATGTATTTAAAGCCTGTGCTAAGTGAGTCACAGTGATCATGACTCTCACTTCACAAGAGCTCAATTGAACTCCTAATCCAGGTGAACAATATGACTTTGAATAAAGCATGTCGATTATGAATTCTAAAGTTTCTGTGTGGAGTTTGCATGTTCTCCCCGTGTTTGCGTGGGTTTTCTCCAGGTTCTCCAGTTTCCTCCCACAGTCCAAAGACGTGCAGGTGTTCGGTTAATTGATTACTCTAAATTGCCCGTAGGTGTGAATGGTTGTCTGTCCTTGTTCGTCTCTATGTGCCCTGTGATAGACTGGCGTCCTGTCCAGGGTGTACACCGCCTCACGCCCAATGTCAGCTGGGATCGGCTCCAGACCCCCGCGACCCCGACAGGGACAAGCGGTTCACGATGAATGAATGAATGAATGATTATAAATTCACCATCTGCGACACAGAATTCTATAAATTGAGTATTTTCTTTTAGTTTAAGTGAATCACACATGTTTAATGGTAAAATTCAACCAGTAAGTTGCAGTTATCTAACAGCAGAGAGCAGATTGTGGCACACTGGCGACGAGAAGCCTTTTTCTGTACAGAGCTGTGAGGCAGGTTAAGGGTTACAGCTCCAAAGTTTATCTCTGATGAAATCACTGCAACACCGATTTCATTCGCTCTGTTGCCTCTAGCCTTTTTCAAACAAAGATGCATTGGAATTGAAATTGAAACAACTTGACTTAATGGTCAGACAGTAACAAGTGAGAATGGCAGGACGTGATGTTTTTATCTCTGTTATTTTAGCCCGGATCTATTAGCGTTGGTCTTGGGAGGATCTGTGCTGTGAGAAGCAGATATGGCAGACCAAGGGTTAAGGCTTTAAGAGGATGATGTGTGTTCAGTCTTCTTTTCATTGTGAAGAGAGAGCGAGAGCTTTTTCCCTTTTAAATGGGAACACAGCTTTTCTCCACCGGTGGCCAAACCTTGACCCTCAAACCGATCTAGAAATAGGCATTCGCTAAGGGAGGAAAAGAAAGAAACACACTCGCACACATAAAGCCTCCAGCCTTTTCTTTCACCACATACACACTTCCCACTGTCAAAGCATAGAGACACACAAATATACACACACACGGACACACACGGTTTTCCACTTTTTCACTCTGGGGAGAAAGTGAACTCATATTGTCGACTGCTGAGTAAAACACAGCAGAATACACACACCCGCAAACAAACACACACACACACACAGACACACACACAGACAGACAGACCCACAGACCCCGTAGACACAGACCCAGACTGTTGTTCCAGATGTCTCTTTTTCCTTTTTTTTTCTTGTCCCAGGAGATTGATTTCACGGGGGGCAGAGATTTCCAAAAGAAATTGCACTGGTGTGTACTCGTGTATGTACCGTACCGTCTTCAACTCATTAGTTGGTTGTACGTATACGTCTTATAGCACAGTGTGGTTTACTTCGTGTCTGACTATTTTCAGATCAGATCAGCGCGTCAAAATGTAGAAAATAAGATAAAAATAAGTAAACTGGGACTGTTATAAAATCTACATAATATACACGCATGAAGATAACTTGAAATATTCAGAATACTTGTTTCAAACACTCGGTTTGGTGCTGTAGATTTTGGGTTGATAGAACATTAAGGAATAAAACAAGTGAAATGCTACGATGTATTGGTATGTCTTTAACTTCAAAGTTCACAAATACTGCCTCAGCTACAGGCAGTGAGCCCATAATATAAAGATATGATTCATGCAACTATGTGGTTTTGATGAGAATGGCTCTCAGACTTTTAAATGTATGCAAACAAAGTCCTGCAGTATAAGCTCCCAGAGTCTCTCTTCATTTCCCTCCCATTCATCGCCCCAAATCTCCTCTTCAAACCCATCTTGCCTTCTCCTTTGCGTCCCCTTGACGCCAACGGCAGCACACAAGGCTCTGCTTCAGGCCGCCGTAAAAGGAAGGGGGTCCAGACTGCGACAGACTGGCTCTTGCTGGCTTGACGGCGTTTACAGCTCCTGTGTGGCTCGGTGGCTGTAGCTGTATGAACAGCTGCACACTGGGAAGACATCTGTGTTTACCAGCCACACAAAGATGTAGCCTTCAGGTCTCAACTTTTTACTGATTTCATTTCATGCAGCAGTGAAATACAACTGTTGTTTTGCCACCCAAGAGGAGGTAAGATAATATGTAACATGTATAAGTTAAAACGTCTTAAAAAGGCTAGACCTATGTCATGCATTTTGTTTAGCTGTGACCTTACATTATGTTTCCAACAATGTTCAAACTGAGAAATCTGTTATTTCATTCAAGGAAACAGTCCATTAAGTTTCTTTGTGCATGCGTCAGCGTTGTGGTTGTCTGGCAGAAAAGGTCATAAATTGATTTTTTTATCCAGTTTTAAGCCGCATTTTTAAGCTCGGCTCCCAGCCCCTCAAGGATGACGACGCTGCTCCACTTCCTTTCACTGTACTAAAGCGGAGCCAAAATATCCTGAAACTGACGCCAACATGTTGTGATGTTGGAGCCAGAATCTGCACAACAGGGATTGGGTGGGACCTTCACGTCATCGAAGTCCCGTCCATACACCCGTCTGACAAATCACAGATCGATCACAGCTGTCAATCATGATGTTTCACTCTGTTTTATAGCATCAAAC